>NC_054828.1:41660922-41993922 GCF_018345385.1 Vulpes lagopus
TTGAACTATTGCTAAAGACTTTTCCTTGAAGGTATATGAACATACAATATACATTCCCATTAATAGTGATATAATTAATGTATAGCAAAGAATAACATAATGATTATATTGCTACTGTGGATGAATTGCAACTTACAAAACTCTTCTCAAGAACTTTAGTGGTATTAACATATTTCAGCTTTTATTCTCATGAACCAGTGTATGTTAATTCACTTTGGTGAATGGTTCTTTCAGGAGTCCTGTTGAGAACTGACTAAGCTAATTTAGGCAGCCATGGTTACCTGGTTCTTCTTTGCAGATATTGGTGGCCTCTCGTGATTTGAGATAGAACACCTTGTCCACAATGTGAAAATGAAATTATGTCTCAGGCTGAGTTCTACCACACATATAAACATTTATTAGCAAAAAGGCACTAGATCATTTCTTATACATTTGCTAAATTTCCTACTCTATTTTTTTTAAAGATTTTATTTATTTATTCATGAGAGACACAGAGAGAGAGGCAGAGACACAGGCAGAGGGAGAAGCAGGCTCCATGCAGGGAGCCTGATGTGGGACTCGATCCCGGGTCCCCAGGATCAGGCCCTTGGCTGAAGGTGGCACTAAACTACCTAGCCACCGAGGCTGCCCTCCTAACTCTACTTTAGAGTTTTAAGCTATTGGAATTGCCTGCCATATTTGTATGCCATTCATACAACTAGGACATTGATTAAAGTGGATTCATACATAAAGGTATGCACATATACATATCCTATAATGTCTTTGCTTAAAATAAATTACAGATAACATAAAACACTCTGGGAAGAAGTCTTTTTTTTTTTTTATGAGGAAAAGTTTTGGGTCTCTTTTTAAGTTATATATTACAGAAATTTCTCAGTTTCTGGAATGGGTATGGCAGCTTTCTCTAGTTTCCTGATATGCTACAGATTTTTTTCTACTTCATATATACATATAGAGATATATAGAATATATAGAAATATATATATATTTATACATATATATATATATATATATATATATATATTTAAAGTTACTCTGTCCCCAAATTCCAGTTTACTTAATATTTAAAGATAACCTTTTAGTAGTAGTGAGGATCTACTGTGTGTCTTTGTACTCACATCTGTATGTATATTTTCAAAATGACCAACTTAACAGATGTATTTAAAATTCCTAGATGAAAGCACTTATTTTGCAACATCTTGTTCCTACAAAAATAGTACAAAAAAGCATTAATAAGGGGTGCCTAGATGGCTCAGTCGGTTAAGCATCTGACTCTTGATTTTGGTTCAGGTCATGATGTCAGGATCATGAGATCAAGCTCTATGTTGGGCTCCATGGTGCATAGAGCCTGCTTAAGATTCTCTTTCTCCCTCTCCCTCTGCTCCTCCCCACTCCACACATGCTCTTTCTCTCTCTTAAAAAAAAAAAAAACAACCTGGGGACATTTCTGTCATACCTAAAATTTTAGCTATATAGTTATACATTTTATAGAATTATAAATTATGTCCTTATATAATTACATATACTTATTTATATTCAAAAGTTCAATAGCTTTATTTAATATTTTTATAATTATAACTATTTTTTAAATGCCTATGTGATTTTTAAAATTTAACAAATTTGAATGCTTAATTCTACCCCATTTAAAATCTGTTTAATAGAAAAGTAATAGAGTGCAGTGTCCAATTTATAAAAACAGCAGGGATGCAGTAATGGTCAATGGTAAAATTATAACCCAAAATATTTGAGAATAAACAATATTTCTGTCTAACAGAAAATATTAGAACTGAGATATAATCTATATGTGTATATATATGCCTATATGTGCCTATATATGCCTATCCATCCTCCATCCATCCATCCATCCATCCATCCATCCTTTAATGAATAATTCACTGACAGGCCCCTTACTCCTTTCTTCACTCCCCACATTTCACTAGAGGTGCTAAGTGAGATATTTTCTTTCCCAGCTATTGGTGGCCAAGATTCAATTCTAGCTCATGTGATAAAGGAAAATTTTCCAAGGAACATCTGGAAAAGCTTTCGCTTATTTTTGATAAGAAGAATAGATGAATTTTGCACTATTCTTCTTCCTTTTACTCATTAACCTTAATGAGTGTGTTATATTCAAGGCTGCACAAGCCATCTTGTTAAAATGAAGAGAAAAGCATAGGGTGAGAAAAATCAGTATGCTAATAACTGTGGCACAGAAGGAAGCCAGAACCTGATATTAAGCAAAAAAATAAATGCTAGTAACTACCTGCCTCTGGACTTCTTCCTTTGAGTTTAAATCATTGTTAGTCAGGTTGTCCGTTACTTACGGCCATAATTATTACAGTCGATGTATATATCTGTGTAACTTATAACTTCTCTGAAAATTTGGTGGCTTTATGATTTGAATTTTTTCTTTAGCAAGATTACTAATTGCATGTAAGAGCTTTGTTTTTCTAAGTTAGAACTAGACCAGTTTTAAGTTCACAGAAAAATTGAAGGGAAGGTACAGAGATTTCCTGTATTTCCTCTGACCCTACATTTGTGTAACTTCCATCATTATCAAAATCCTCTGCCAGAGTGGCACATTTGTTATAATTGATTAATATAATCTGACACATTATAATTGCCTTGAGTCTTCATGGCTTACATTATGATTTACCTTTAGTTTTGTACGTTCTGTGGGTTTGAATAAACGCATGACATCTGTCCATCCTTGTATCATACAGAATATTTTCAATGCTCTAAAAATCCTCTTTGCTCTGTCTATGCTACCCTCTCCCCCAAATTCAGTACTGTACCCACTAGTATTTTTATTGTTTTCAGTTTTGCCTTTTCCAAAATGTCATATAATGAAATCACAGATTGGCTTCTTTCACCTAACAATACACGTTTCAGGTTCTTCCATGTCTTTTCATGGCTTGATAGCTCAATTCTTTTCAGCATTGAATAATATTACATTGTCTGGATGTACCAGAATTTATTATTCCATTCACTTACTGGAGGATATCGTGAGGGATTCTAAGTTTGGGCAATTATAAATAAAGCTGTTATAAAATCTATGGGCAGGTTTTGGTATAGACATAAGTTAAACTCCTTTGGTAACTACCAAGGATGTGATTGTTGGATTGTATGGTGAGAGTAAGTTCAGTTTTGTAAGAAACTTTCAATTTATCTTACACAGTGACTGTAACAATTTTGCATTCCCATCAGCAATGTATTCAATTCCTGTTGTTCTACATCTTTGCCAACTTTTGGTGTTGTCTGTGTTCCAGATTTTGGAGATTCCAGTAGGTGTGTAGTGGTAGCTTATTGTGATTTTGCATTTTCTTGATAATATAATGCATTGCATATTTTTATATATGCTTGGCCATATATAAAATATATATATATATATATTTATATTCTTTGGTGATGTGTATGTTAAGATATTTGGTCAATTTTACTTAGGTTGTTTGTTTTCCTATTGTGTTTAAGATTTCTCTGTACATTTTGGAGAAGTCATCTTATTAAATGGGTCTTCTGCAAATACTTTTTCCACTTTGTGCTTTGTCTTCTCATTCCCTTGATACTATCTTTTGCAGGGCAGAAGTTTTAAATTCTAATGAAATTCAATTTATCAGTTATTTAATGGATTGTGTCTTCCTTTGGTGTCATATCTAAAAATGTTCTCTCGATACCCACATCATCTAGGTTTTCTCCTATGTTAACTTTAGGAGTTTTATAGTTTTGCATTTCACATTTAGGTCTATGATCGATTTTGAATTAATTTTTGTAAAGGGTATAAAATCTGTTCTAGATTTATTTTTTCATGTGGAGGTCTAGTTGTTCCAGCATTTTTTGTTAAAAAGACTGTCTTTGCTCTATTGTATTGTTTTTGTTCCTCTGTCAAAGATGAGTTCACTGTATTTATGGAGATCTATTTCTAGGCTCTCTTTTTGTTCCATTGATCTATTTGTCTATTCTTACACTTTATGGTATTCTTTCAATACCATGCAGTCTTCTACTGTAGTTTTACAGTAAATCTTGAAGTTGCATAGCATCAACCCTCTAACTTTGTTCTTTATGTTCTATACTGTGTTGGCTATTCCAAGTGCCTTGCTTCTCTCTGTGAACTTTAGAATCTGTTTTTCAATATCCACAAAATAATTTGGTTGGACTTTTGGCTAAAAATGCAGTGAATCTATAGATCAAATTAGGAAGAGCTAACATCTTGACTATACCAAGATCTATAAACATTGAATATCATTATTTAGTTTTTTCCATTTTGTTCATTAGAGTTGTATAGCTTTTCTCATATTAATTTTGTACATATTTTGCTAGATTTTATTCTAATTATTTTGTGTGTTTGGGAGTATAGAAATGTAATTTTTTCAAATTCCTTTTGTATATTTACCTTATATCTGCAACTTTATTATATAATTCTGATTAGTTTCAGTTCTTAAGTTGGTTATTTCAGATAAATATGCTTTCATTTACTGTAAACAAAGACAGTTTTATGTCTTTATTCCCAATCTATAAAACTTTTATTTCCTTTGCTTACCTTATTGCCTTAGTAAGAATTTCCAGGACGGTGTTTAAAAGGAGTGGTGAGAGGAGAGACATCTTTGCCTTGCACTTGATCTTAGTGGAAACACTTTAAATTTCTCATCACTAAATATGATGTTAATTGTAGATAGTCTTTACCAGGTTGAGACATTTGCCCTCCTAGTCTTAGTTTACTGAGAGGTTTTAACACAAATCAGTGTTGGATTTTGTCAAAAGCTTTACCTGACTGTTGATATGATATTGGATTTTTTCTTCTTCTTTAGTCTGTTGCTATGATGAATTGTATTAATTATTTTCAAATATTAAACCAGCCTTGCAATCTGGGATGAATCCCACTTGATCATGGCGTATAATTATCTTTATACTTTTTATTTGATTTGCTGATATTTTGTTGAGGATTTTTGCACCTGTGTTCATGAGAGATATTGCTCTCTATTTTTCTTTTCTTGTAACGTCTTTGTTTGTTTTTGATATTAGGGTAATGCTAGCCTTGATGAATTAGTAAGTATTCCTTCTGCTTCTGTCCTTTGAAGAAATTTTAGGCAGTTGGTATAATTTCTTCCTTTAATGTTTGGTAGAAATTACCAGTGAACCCATGTGGTTTTGGTATTTTCTGTTTAGGAAGGTTTGTTCAGCATTTTACTTCTGGTTACAATGAGTGGCAACTTCAGGCTCCTTATAAATGGATTAGAAACTGGAAGTCAGAAATTTGGTTTTAATGTTGGTAACAGTTTTGGGGAGGTTTTGCTTGATATTTGAGCTACTATGAAACTAATTTGTATGGGGGTATTTCAGCTTAATATTATCTTGGAATTTGTGCTATTTCTGGATATAAGGCCTTTTTCTCGAAATTCCCAAAAATTGATGCCTAGGTGACATTTACAAAACTATTTATTTATTTGTCTACTCTAAATGTAAGTATTAATTATCATTTTTACTAAAAGAATGAAATTAGCACACTAAAGAATCATTCTTGGACAGAAAAATAACAGTTATAGAGTTTTTAATACTTACATAGTTTTGAGTAGCAGGCATCATTTGATAACTTCAGTTGGCTTAGATATACAGAATAAAGAGGGAAGATCTGCACTGACTATATCCATAAGAAAATATCACAACATTAAAGAATGATGCTTAGTGCATAATTCTTGTGGAATATATGTATAGGCATTTTATTCCATTGAAAGATATGGGAATACAATGTCCCCCTGGTCTTCATGTCCCTTTTAGTCCATCCAATTCCTCCTTACTGTAAATCATCCATCCAGTTAGGAAACAAAAGTTTATATAGGCTCACTACTATCAAAATCAAGAAGACTATAAATTCCCAACTATCGTTTCACTTATCCTGATGATGAGCAGAGAAAAAAAGAACAGCTTCTAGTGTACAATTCCTATTTTAACTTAAAATCTGTGTAATGAAAGTTATAGATGACTGAGTGAGAAAATACTGAGAAGTTGAGTATTTTGCCAAAGTCTTATGAATCATTGTTTACAGCCTTTGAGAGAAGTGATCCGAATAGAGCTTTATACCCAATATTTTAAGTCAAGAACTGGGGTGCCTGGGTGGCTCAGTCAGTTTAACTTCTGACTCTTGATTTCAAAGTCATGAATTCAAGCCCCCTACTTAAGAAAAATAAAAATAATAAATAAAGGCAAGAACAGCACTTAGTATTCTAATGTTTTATAAAAAATCACCATAACTTTCACTAGAAACAATTAGTGGCTTCTTTCTCACCCTAAAGCAATGTTGCTGATTATAATTTCAATTCTTTATTTGAGACACATTTTAAATTGCTATTATGATTTTAAAATTGTCATTAGTTGAGATTGTCTCAACAGCTGTCTTCAAAGACTTGGCTATTGCAAAGGCAATGATTCATGCTCAGACACAGTTCATTTACTACCTAAAATATTTCTTTGCCAACCAGTGGCTGATGTATTAAGCCAATTGTTGGGTAATAACAATCAAATAAGAATGAGTGAAGAAAGAAGGAGTTTTGTTTGTTTGCTTTTCCTTAACATTTTTTTAGATTCTTTTTTTTCATAGAGAAGTCCCTCTGTCATCTTTATCTTGCAACCATCTTTTTTTTTTTCAGGATTACCATAAAACAAACCTTAATATATTATTGACTACCAGCTTCCTTTTTTTGTTGGCATGTATTGGCCACAAAAATAAACATGAATTCCATGTTCAGTCACAGAAGATTTAAGGAATTAATTAAGGATTCTGGGGAGGAATTATATTTTAGTAATAATTTTAGTATTATATTTTAGTAATGGGTGTTACTTTTCCTAGTGTTCATATTTAAGTCAATGTTAGAAACTGAAAAAGATACATACATACATATACATTTATACACACATATATACATTCATTTTAACTATATGTACATGTAGACATTCATTTTAACTATAAAATCTTATTAACAATTGCTATTCTAAATAATGACAATAAACCATTTTAACACCATGCTTTATATAACAACGTGCAGCAATCTCATAGTTTCATGTGGTGAGTGTACACAGCCCTAACAAATCAGTATGATATGCTTTGAACTTCCACATATTCATCCAACAGAGTAGTTTACTTCTAATTAAATTATAAGCTTCTTATTTATACTATTAATAGCCTATAAAGTATTTTTCGATAAGATTAACCAATTTACACAGTGTTTTTCTTATTTCAAATACGTAGTTGTTTAACTGGGCTTAAGAAGGATTATTAAAGTGAATTCATAGAACTAAACATGACTTCACATCTAAACAAACTGAATGTCATATGAATTCAATTAAATACCTACCTAATGACAAGAACTGGACTAAGCCCTATGAGGGAAAATAAAATATGTGAAACCTGTTCTTGATAATTTATTGGTTCATCGAAGAGAGCAGAAATATACCAAATTACCTAAGAAAACATATGAGAAATTATAGAATATGGTGCTAAATGAACAGAGCTATTTAGCATTACTGATGTCCAGTTATTTTTGTAGAAATATTCCTCTGTAGAGAAGGAAACCACTTTTTGGCATAAAGATTTTAATCTTTAAAATTGTATTTATTTGTTTATTTATTTATATTTTACTTAATTTCAATTTGCCAACGTGCCCATCTTAATGCCCATCAACGAATTACCCCATCTCTCCCACCCACCTCCCCCTCAGCAAACCTCTCCCAGAGTTAAAAGTCTCTCGTGGTTTGTCTTCCTCTCTGATTTTTCCCCATTAGGTTTCCCTTCCTTACCTTATGGTCCCTTGCACTATTTCATATATTCTATGCCTCTCACCAGGCACTGTCAGAGGCAGCTTTCTTTTCTCATTGCATTCACTGTTTAAAAAAATTCTCTCTATACCTGTTCTTTCATAAATTTGTCTTAAACTCTTTAATATACAGTCTCAAATATGATCCATAACACCTGCCTTCAATTACTATCTTTTAAAAGCTTATATATTTACCATAGGATTAAAATGCCACTTAGTTAAAAATTTCAAGTGTTTTGCAGCCATGTCAGAACTTATCTTTCGATGTTAAAACATACTCTGAGGCAATTATAGTCTACACAAAATCAGGGATTTTAGCCAGTGAAAATCAACCACAAGACTTATGTGCAGTAATCATCACTCAGAATCTGCTTTTTAAAAACACTGTTCTGGGGCATCTAGATTTTGAAGAAGTACTCTGCTTTCCTATAAAGAATAATTGGAATTTTCTTTTATTTTTAAAAAATTAATCTTAACAACATGCTATAGGTAATCTTCAACACTAGGAATTAGGATCGCAAATCCCTGTTTAGATGGTGGTGTGTGGTATTAATTGACATGAAACCAAGACTATTATATTAAATTGTTAAATTGCATAGAATTTAAGTGTCTGCCCTGGATCAGCTAGAGCTTTTAGGCCATTTGCCATATCTATCAATAGCACATCACACTCAGTCCTCAGTGGCTGTTTTCAGAGAAACAAATGAGGATGTTGGTATCTTGTATACAAGACTGGTGAAGTGAAGAATTAACTAAATGGGCCTTTCATGTTTCCTTTATACTGCTGAGTCTCTAGCAGCAAAAGTCTCTTTTGAAACAATTGCAAGGCCACTTGCTACTGAAATATGAAGGCTCAATAAGAGAGGTTAAGAATATATCTCTTATGTTGTAATATCTGGCTTTTTTTGTTGTTTAATGTACCAGTGTTCTTCATCTTTTGACGTTTACCTTATAGTTAGAATCAAAGAGCAATCAAAGTCTTTGAGTTAAAACCATTTCTACTATGGTAAATTAAATACTAGTTACCCATAACCTCTGTTGGCCCAGGACCAGCTTCAATCAGCAATCATAGTTTTCTTTGTGAGACTTCCTCACACATTATGTATATGGGTTCTAATTTGGAAGTGCGCTGGGAATAGAAAAGAGTGGCCTTAATGTTGTGGTGCTAACTCATTTGTCATGACCTGTTATAGACAGAATGTTTGTGTCCTCCCCAAATTCATATGTTGAAGCCCCCAGTGAAACTGTATTTGGAAATAGGGCCTATGAGAAGATAATAAAGGGTAAATGAGGTCACAAAAGTAAGGCAATCTGATAGGGCTGATACCTTTAGAGGAGGACACACCAGAGCCCTTTCTCTCTGAACACATACTTAGATAAAGGGCTATGTCAAGGCCAAATGGTCATCTGCACACCAAGAAGAGCATCATCACCGGAAAGTGAACCCTACTGGGATCCAATCTTGGAATTTATGGCATCCAGAAATGGAAGAAAATGTATATATTTTTTTTGTTTAAACCACCCAATCTATGTATTGTTGTGGCAACCTAAGCCAAGTATCATGATCCTCTTCACATTCCTAACCATATTATGAAACTCAATTACCTCTTACATTGCCTCTCTGAATCTAAAGTCATATATGTTGTATGTTTGCTTCCCTCCCTCTCTCCATCTTTCTTTTCCTCTTTCTTTCTTTCTTTCTTTCTTTCTTTCTTTCTTTCTTTCTTTCTCTTTCTTTCTTTCTTTCTTTCTTTCTTTCTTTCTTTCTTTCTTCTTTCTTTCTTTCTTTCTTTCTTCCTTCCTTTCTTTCTTTCTTTCTTTCTTTCTTTCTTTCTTTCTTTCTTTCTTCTTTCTTTCTTTCCTTTCTTTTCTATCTTTTCTTCTTTCTTTCTTTCTTTCTTTCTTTCTTTTCTTTTGTCCCTCTTCTTCCTTCCTTACTTCTCTTTTCTTTCTTTTCTCTTTTTTTCTTTCCCCCAAATGACTTTTTATTTAGAGTAACTTTCAAAGGAAAAAAACAAATATTTCCTTTTCTTAGTTTTCTTTTTATAGCTTTTTTTTTTTTGAGAGAGAGAGAGAAACATTAGTGGGGGCAGGGAGGGGCAGAGGGAGAGGGGGAGAGAGAATCTTAAGCAGGCGTCATGCTATCATGGAGCTCTATATGAGTCTGGATCTCACCACTCTGAGATTATGACCTGAGACAAAACCAAGAGTCGGGCACTTGACCAACTGAGCCATGCAAGTGCCCCAATATGACTTTTGTATTTTTAAAATATTCTTGTTCTAGGTGCACCTGGGTGGCTCAGTGGTTGAGTGTTTGCCTTTGGCTCAGCATGTGATCCTGGGGTCCTGCATCAGGTTCCCTGCAGGGAGCCTTCCTATCCCTCTGCCTGTGTCTCTGCCTCTCTCTTTCTGACTCTCATGAATAAATAAATAAAGTCTTCTAAAAAATTCTTGTTCTAAATAGGTCAAAGAATGCAAAAAAATATAAAGCTTCGGAGTTCTCCTTCATCCTATGTCATTCTCATTACTCTCTATGGATGTAACAATAGGTATAATTCATTGATATACACTCTCCCAGATCCATATTTTTGTGTTTATATACGTGAGTCATACCTAAAATACACAGTATGTTCATGTTAAAATTAGGTCATTAGGGTGGGCCCCAATCCAATATGACTGGTGCACTTATTATATAAAAGGGAATTCAGACCTAGACACAGACATGCCCAGAAGGAAAATGCTGTGAAAACACAAGGAGAATAGCATGTGAAGATGGAGGATTGGGCTGATCTTTTTGCCAACGTATCCCAAAGTTTGCTGGCAAATCACCAGAAGTTAGAAGGAGGTAAGGAAGGACTCCTTTTAGGTTTCAAAGGAAGCATGGCCCTGTGACACTTTGATTTCAGATATTTGGCCTCCAGAACTGAGACACAACAAATTTGTTGTTTTAAGCCACCCCACTTTGTGGTACTTTGTTATGACAGCCCTAGGAGACTAAAACGATGTCATGCTTCAATAATATTTTTTTAAATGCAACCTTCCAGATAACTGTTATCACATGTTCCACTAAATCCTGGCTACTGAGAAGAAATAGGTAAACAAAAATACTGCAATTTAGGAAGTAAGTCACACAATAGTATATACTTTGAAGAAGCCCATTTATAAAAGAGCTTTTACTGATTATTTCTTTCTTATTAAAATACTTTCAGAATCACTTGGGATTTTCTTAAGAAAACAATTTACTGTGATGGTTTTAGTTCTTTAATTTCTTAAGAGGAAATGTTTCTTGAAGAAAGAGCAGTGGAGGACATTTCCATTGAAGATTAAAAAGTGTCTGACAATCAAAAGTAACAAATTAAGATAAAGCATCTCTACAATGAAAGTGGATATCAAGTGAGCCACAGTAGGTAATACACTGGCTTATATATTTGTTGTTTACACAGACAATTTCAGGAAGCACTCTGTTTCATAAAATAAGTTACACCTATTTTATGCTAATGACATTTCACATTGTCATGGGTAGTTTTGTTTTTCTTTGAGAAATAACCAAGAATATTTGCAATGTTATTTTTATCCATCAATGAATTATTAAACACCGAGCATGTCCCAAGTAGTATTCTAGACACTACAAAGGAATTTTTTAAAGATTTTTTAAAGTTGGTACTACTATGCCACTTACTCATTAAAGCAGATCAAATAATGAATTATGCCTTTGTGTATGATCTAAAACATTTGTGTAACATCTAACCATCTAGAGTTCTGTGATATTGGCGATTCATTCAATTGATAAACTCCTTTCTTCTTCCTAAATGCCAGCTTTCTCATTCTAACATCTTGTCAACAAATGGCTATATTTCACAGCACTTCCTATTTATGTATGTATTTTTATATTTAGACACGTCATTTTTTTGTTGATACACATGCAAGGCTTTTTAGGTTCTTTTCTTAAGTCACAGCTTAATACACCCTCCCTCAGCTCTGAAATGGCACCACAGAAGGCTGTGAGATATATCCTGTCTATAAAGTCAACAAAGAGAAGAGAGTACAATTATTTTCTAAATGTTCTTTAAAGTATTATATTTCAAGCCTCAAAAGCTCATCAGTAAGTTTCCTGGGTAATGAAAATATGCATATCTAAACGGCTGGGTTCATGCAAGCCAAGGGCAGGGCAGTGGGAATGACCCTTACAGGGTACAGGCAGTAATTCAAATCTGAAGAGAATGACACATAAAGAAATTGATTAAGGTCAGTTAGCCTTTTATCACCATAAGCTTGCAATTTTAAACTATATTAATAATAATACATTTCACCCTCCATAAGAATTGGGGTCTAAATTGTAAATAAGTGTGGTTACTGTTGAACACACGCACATACACCCCATTTTTTTGATTTGCACACTTCAAAGTTATTCTTTAACAAACATTGTGTTCCACATGGAAGTTCATTTGAAGAATTTCCAGTTATGCATATGGTTGGTCTGTGCCACACAAAGACTCTGCTGTGCACTTTCCTTTGGAAATTAGGATCAGGCTTTGACCAAAATTCTTTTCTCAACTCCTGTGGAACTACATATTCCTCAGTAGAAATAACCTCTTTGAGGGCAGCCCGGCTGGCTCAATGGTTTAGTGCTGCCTTTGGCCCAGGGCATGATCCTGGAGACCCGGGATCGAGTCCCACATCAGGCTCCCTGCATGGAGCCTGCTTCTCCCTCTGCCTGGGTCTCTGCCCCTCTCTCTGTGTGTGTCTCTCATGAATAAATAAATAAAATCTTTAAAAAAGAAAAAAAAAATAACCTCTTTGAAACAGTGAGAGCACACTGATTGCAAGATGAAGAAAAAAAAAAGACACATTCTTGCAATTATGTCATTTTATGTGAGCATTTGATGTTTGATTTTGGTTGGTTTTGGTTTTGGTTTAGTTTAGTTGTAAGTAGGCTCCGCACCCAGCGTGGAGCCTACTGTGGGGCTTGAACTCACAACACGGAGATCAAGACTGAGCTGAAATCAAGAGTCAGTTGCTTAGCCTACTGAGCCACCCAGGCACCCCTGGAGTTTTAATTTTGGTTTAAAACTTAAAAGTTTTTTTTTTTTTTTTTTTTTAAAACTTAAAAGTTTGAAACAAAATGATAACCATGAGATGTATTTTGTTTATTTAATATTTTTGTTCCTATATAAAATATTTAAATTTCAATAGTTCCTTTAAAATCAAGATAGCATCCACCTTGGCTGTTAATTTTTTTAAGTAAAGGACATATCATGAACTAATTATTGTTACTGGTTACTGCATGCATATTAACTGAAAATAATTTTGTCATATAGAAAAAGTGTTAGATGCTGCATGTCAAATAACTGTGTACCCCACTGGCCCACCATATGGCCCTAATCTCTGATTTTATTACTCTACATTTAAGCAGCCTTTGGCTGAAGACCATCCCCAAGGTAGAGGGGGCATAAACTTTCAGGTATCACTGGATAAGGGAATTCTCAGAGGGCAATATTTTCAAAGCAAGAGTTAGTTGTTAATAGAAGCACAGTCTTCATAAGCTTCTTAGAGATGGGTACACTAGGCCCATAAAGGGGATCTGGAAAAGGCATGGATGGCATCTGTCATGGGTGGAACGAAACAAAAAGATCTGTTAAAGAAGACTCCTATTCCTTATTTTTAGAGATTTTATTATTTATTCATGAGAGACAGAGAGAGGCAGAGACATAGACAGGAGATGCAAGCTCCCTGTGGGAAGCCTGATGCAGGACTCAATCCCAGGACCTCAAGATCACAACCTGAGCCAAAGGCAAACAAACACTCAACCACTGACCCAAGTGCCCAGAAGACTCCTATTGCTTAAAACACTCTCTTGCTTGCGTGACTTCTCAGCTTTGGTAGATTCTTTAACTCTTTGACGATATGGCCCTTCTGTTTATCGCTCTTTGTGTGTGTCACACTGTGTCTGTGTATGTGTTTTGTGTGCATGTGTGTTTTCTATACCCAGTATAGTGCTCAAGAGAAAATAAATGAATTATTAAGTAAATTCCAATGAAATTGTTCTTAAATTGTTCTTAAAATTCCACTGGGCACCTAATAATTTGCAAAGGTGGTCTTAAAGGGAACACTCTCATATTAAGGGTAGAGGATAGAAGAAGTCATTCTTTCCAACTCCCCTGTGCAAAAATATCCCACCAAGAAAGTTCAGACTACATGATTTCTAGGATCACAGCTCTAGTTCTTTACCTTTCAAAAAAATTCTAGCTTTATTTTTTAATTTTTTAAATTTATTTTTTAATTAATTTTTATTGGTGTTCAATTTACCAACATACAGAAAAACACCCAGTGCTCATCCCGTCAAGTGCCCCCCTCAGTGCCCGTCACCCATTCACCCCCACCCCCCGCCCTCCTCCCCTTCCACCACCCCTAGTTTGTTTCCCCGAGTTAGGAGTCTTTATGTTCTGTCTCCCCTTCTGATATTTCCCACACATTTCTTCTCCCTTCCCTTATATTCCCTTTCACTATTATTTATATTCCCCAAATGAATGAGAACATATAATGTTTGTCCTTCTCCGATTGACTTACTTCACTCAGCATAATACCCTCCAGTTCCATCCACGTTGAAGCAAATGGTGGGTATTTGTCATTTCTAATGGCTGAGGAATATTCCAGTGTATACATAGACCACATCTTCTTTATCCATTCATCTTTCGATGGACACCGAGGCTCCTTCCACAGTGTGGCTATTGAGGACATTGCAGCTAGAAACATCGGGGTGCAGGTGTCCCTGCGTTTCATTGCATCTGAATCTTTGGGGTAAATCCCCAACAGTGCAATTGCTGGGTCGTAGGGCAGGTCTATTTTTAACTCTTTGAGGAACCTCCACACAGTTTTCCAGAGTGGCTGCACCAGTTCACATTCCCACCAACAGTGCAAGAGGGTTCCCCTCTCTCCACATCCTCTACAATACTTGTTGTTTCCTGCCTTGTTAATTTTCCCCATTCTCACTGGTGTGAGGTGGTATCTCATTGTGGTTTTGATTTGTATTTCCCTGATGGCAAGTGATGCAGAGCATTTTCTCATGTGCGTGTTCGCCATGTCCATGTCTTCCTCTGTGAGATTTCTCTTCATGTCTTTTGCCCATTTCATGATTGGATTGTTTCGTTCTTTGCTGTTGAGTTTAAGAAGTTCTTTATAGATTTTGGAAACTAGCCCTTTATCTGATATGTCATTTGCAAATATCTTCTCCCATTCTGTAGGTTGTCTTTTAGTTTTGTTGACTGTATCCTTTGCTGTGCAAAAGCTTCTTATCTTGATGAAGTCCCAATAGTTCATTTTTGCTTTTGTTTCTTTTGCCTTTGTGGATGTATCTTGCAAGAAGTTACTGTGGCCGAGTTCAAAAAGGGTGTTGCCTGTGTTCTCCTCTAGGATTTTGATGGACTCTTGTCTCACATTTAGATCTTTCATCCATTTTGAGTTTATCTTTGTGTATGGTGAAAGAGAGTGGTCTAGTTTCATTCTTCTGCATGTGAATGTCCAATTTTCCCAGCACCATTTATTGAAGAGACTGTCTTTCTTCCAATGGATAGTCTTTCCTCCTTTATCGAATATTAGATGACCATACATTTCAGGGTCCACTTCTGGGTTCTCTATTCTGTTCCATTGATCTGTGTGTCTGTTTTTGTGCCAGTACCACACTGTCTTGATGACCACAGCTTTGTAGCACAACCTGAAATCTGGCATTGTGATGCCCCCAGCTATGGTTTTCTTTTTTAAAATTCCCCTGGCTATTCGCAGTCTTTTCTGATTCCACACAAATCTTAAAATAATTTGTTCTAACTCTCTGAAGAAAGTCCATGGTATTTTGATAGGGATTGCATTAAACGTGTAAATTGCCCTGGGCAACATTGACATTTTTACAATATTAATTCTGCCAATCCATGAGCATGGAATATTTTTCCATCTCTTTGTGTCTTCCTCAATTTCTTTCAGAAGTGTTCTATAGTTTTTAGGGTATAGATCTTTTACCTCTTTGGTTAGGTTTATTCCTAGGTATCTTAGGCTTTTGGGTGCAATTGTAAATGGGATTGACTCCTTAATTTCTCTTTCTTCAGTCTCATTGTTAGTGTATAGAAATGCCATTGATTTCTGGGCATTGATTTTGTATCCTGCCATGCTACCAAATTGCTGTATGAGTTCTAGCAATCTTGGGGTGGAGGCTTTTGGGTTTTCTACGTAGAGTATCATGTCATCGGCGAAGAGGGAGAGTTTGACTTCTTCTTTGCCAATTTGAATGCCTTTAATGTCTTTTTGTTGTCTGATTGCTGAGGCGAGGACTTCCAGAACTATGTTGAACAGCAGTGGTGAGAGTGGACATCCCTGTCTTGTTCCTGATCTTAGGGGAAAGGCTCCCAGTGCTTCCCCATTGAGAATGATATTTGCTGTGGGCTTTTCGTAAATGGCTTTTAAGATGTCGAGGAAAGTTCCCTCTATCCCAACACTCTGAAGGGTTTTGATCAGGAATGGATGCTGTATTTTGTCAAATGCTTTCTCTGCATCTAATGAGAGTATCATATGGTTCTTGGTTTTTCTCTTGCTGATATGATGAATCACATTGATGGTTTTACGAGTGTTGAACCAGCCTTGTGTCCCGGGGATAAATCCTACTTGGTCATGGTAAATAATTTTCTTAATGTGTTGTTGGATCTTATTGGCTAGTATCTTGTTGAGAATTTTTGCATCCATGTTCATCAGGGATACTGGTCTGTAATTCTCCTTTTTGGTGGGGTCTTTGTCTGGTTTCGGAATTAAGGTGATGCTGGCCTCATAGAACGAATTTGGAAGTATCCATCTCTTTCTATCCTTCCAAACAGCTTTAGTAGAATAGGTATGATTTCTTCTTTAAACGTTTGATAGAATTCCCCTGGGAAGCCATCTGGCCCTGGACTCTTGTGCCTTGGGAGGTTTTTGATGACTGCTTCAATTTCCTCCCTGGTTATTGGCCTGTTCAGGTTTTCTATTTCTTCCTGCTCCAGTTTTGGTAGTTTGTGGCTTTCCAGGAATGCGTCCATTTTTTCTAGATTTCCTAATTTATTGGCGTACAGCTGTTCATAATATGTTTTTAAAATCGTTTGTATTTCCTTGGTGTTGGTAGTGATCTCTCCTTTCTCATTCATGATTTTATTAATTTGAGTCTTCTCTCTCTTCTTTTTAATAAGGTTGGCTAATGGTTTATCTATCTTATTAATTCTTTCAAAGAACCAACTCCTGGTTCTGTTGATCTGTTCCACGTTCTTTTGGTCTCAGTGTCATTTAGTTCTGCTCGAATTTTAATTAACTGTCTTCTTCTGCAGGGGGTGGGGTCTATTTGTTGTTTTTTCTCTAGTTCCTTTATGTGTAAGGTGAGCCTTTGAATTTGAGTTCTTTCCAGTTTTTGAATGGATGCTTGTATTGCGATGTATTTCCCCCTCAGGACTGCTTTTGCTGTATCCCAAAGATTTTGAACGGTTGTATCTTCATTCTCATTAGTTTCCATGAATCTTTTTAATTCTTCCTTAGTTTCCTGGTTGACCTTTTCATCTTTTAGCAGGGTGGTCCTTAACCTCCACGTGTTTGTGGTCCTTCCAAACTTCTTGTTGTGATTGAGTTCTAATTTCAAGGCATTATGGTCTGAGAATATACAGGGGACTATCCCGATCTTTTGGTATCGGTTCAGACCCGATTTGTGACCCAGTATGTGGTCTATTCTGGAGAAAGTTCCATGTGCACTTGAGAAGAATGTGTATTCAGGTGAGTTTGGATGTAAAGTTCTGTAGATATCTGTGAAATCCATCTGGTCCAGTGTATCATTTAAAGCTCTCGTTTCTTTGGATATGTTGTGCTTAGAAGACCTGTCTAGTATAGAGAGAGCTAGACTGAAGTCACCAAGTATAAGTGTATTATTATCAAAGTATTTCTTCAGTTTGGTTATTAATTGGTTTAAATATTTGGCAGCTCCCACATTCGGGGCATATATATTGAGGATTGTTAAGTCCTCTTGTTGGATAGATCCTTTGAGTATGAGATAGTGTCCCTCTTCATCTCTCACTATAGTCTTCGGGGTAAATTTTAATTTATCTGATATAAGGATGGCAACCCCTGCTTTCTTTTGAGGACCATTTGAGTGGTAAATGGTTCTCCAACCTTTTATTTTCAGGTTGTAGGTGTCCTGTCTAAAATGAGTCTCTTGTAGACAGCAAATTGATGGGTCCTGCTTTTTTATCCAGTCTGAAACCCTGCGCCTTTTGATGGGGTCATTAAGCCCGTTCACGTTCAGAGTTACTATTGATAGATATGAGTTTAGTGTCATCATATCTATTCAGTCCTTGTTTTTGTGGATTGTTCCACTGAACTTCTTCTTAAAGGGGAATTTTAAGAGTCCCCCTTAAAATTTCTTGCAGAGCTGGTTTGGAGGTTACATATTCTTTCAGTTCCTGCCTGTCTTGGAAGCTCTTTATCTCTCCTTCCATTTTGAATGAAAGCCTTGCGGGGTAAAGTATTCTTGGTTGCATGTTCTTTTCATTTAGGACCCTGAATATATCCTGCCAGCCCTTTCTGGCCTGCCAGGTCTCTGTGGAGAGGTCTGCTGTTACCCTAATATTCCTCCCCATAAAAGTCAGGGACTTTTTTTCTCTTGCTGCTTTAAGGATCTTCTCCTTATCTTTGGAATTTGCAAGCTTCACTATTAAATGTCGAGGTGCTGAACGGTTTTTGTTGATTTTGGGGGGGATCTCTCTATTTCCTGCATCTGAATGCCTGTTTCCCTTCCCAGATTCAGAAAGTTTTCAGCTAGGATTTGTTCAAATACATATTCTGGCCCTCTGTCCCTTTCGGCGCCCTCGGGAACCCCAATTAATCCATGAGCATGGAATATTTTTAATCTCATGTTGTTTTGTTGTTTTTTTTTCCCAGTTCTAGAATTTTCATTTGATTCTATTTTATAGTTTCTTGTTCTGTGTAAAATTCTTCACTTTGACATCAAACTTCATGATCTCTCTTGGGCCTTTATTGTTTGGTGTTTTTAAAGGCTTGTGCACATCTGATCATTTTTTATTATTTATGAAAAACTACAGATGCAGTGTGAGGCTCTGGAGGGCACTTTCTTCCTTCAGCCTCTGTTTTTCTTTTGGTGGCATTCGTGTAAGAACAAATGACCATAAATCCAAGTGGGCCATGGTTGATCAACTTCTGGTTCACTGTGGTTCCAAATAGTAGCCCTTTGAGCACCTGAGCTGAAAGCTGGGGTGGGTGCCAGGACGGTTGTATCTTGGTGGGCTCTGAACATCTATTTTTATTTCCTCAGCCTCTAGGATATTTTTAGGACCTTTTCTCAGCTTATCAGCAATTTGGCTGAAGCAGCTATTCTAGATTTGGCAAATACTTTAGAACATACTCTGATATACAATATTATATTTTTATGCTAGGCTTTTCTTTTATTCTACAATATGCACCCCCCCCCTCAAATTTTCACTGTCTTGGTTCCTTTGAGTAGGTTTTGTTTTGTTTTGTTTTGTTTTTGTTTTGTTTTGTTTTGTAATGTATACACTTTTCCTAATTGCTCTTGGCCAGAGAGTTTGTCTTGTAAAAGCTAATCTACCATAACTTGAAATAGAAGTTTCTCCCAGTTTTTATTTCAGTCTTTTATTCTGTTTCCTGGTGATCATACTCTCTTTTATCTTCCAATAACACTAAGCAAGTGAAGCAAAAAGGATTTATCTGGTTCTTGAAGTAATTCTTTTTTTCAGAATTACTCTCTTTTAATTTGGGGGTCAGATTTTAATTTTTGTGTGTGTGCCACATCTTTAATCTGTTTTGTATCCCCATACTTTTCTAGTTATTCATCACTGTTTGAAGACATATTTAGTCTCAGGATTTTCTTATGGCTAAGATGAGTTGGTCGTTATTAGTCTCCCTTACTGTCCACTGATATGCTGTTTGCTAACCTCATTTCAGGAGTAACCTGAAGATCTGATTAATGTACAAAATACCTTGCTTAGTTTGAAATTCCCAGGAGTCATGGCTAAACTAGAATCTGCCTACTCAGATGCTCATAAGTGCAAGAATATTGCCGCTCCGAGACAACAGGGCTATGATGGAACAACAGGCCATGCCTACTTACCTCTGCTGATAGCTTCTGTGTATGTTTATATTTTATATTATATTTGTATCTAGCAAGTAAACAAAATAGTTCATCTGTCACTCTTTACTAAAATGCAGTTAAGGCTCCCCTAACTCCAAATGTAAGTTACCTAGTAATTTATTTAATCCTCAAGATAACCCTGTGATGTAAATGCTATTATCATTCCCTTTAATATTTAAGGCAATTATGAATAAGTGAATTCATGAATACAAAGAATTTAGCTTAGCTCCTGACATTGTGTGAGAAAGTAGTACATGTAAAAGTTCCGGATGTTGTCATTTTTATGGCAGCTTTATTCACTTTTTCTGAACAAGATTGGAGAGACACAGAGTTTTTGACAAGACAAACCCAAGCACCCAAGCAAAATTCAGTTGTTAGAAAGCAAGAGCACCATGGTCCCAGAGTAAAACACGATCGTCTTCCTGAGTGCTTATTTTTAATAGAGAAGCAATGTTAAGAGACATGTCTTTAAGAGACACATTTGAAAGTGTGTCGGTGAAAATGTGAAGTGTATCTTTTAAAAAAAAATGTCAATTAAAGTTTAGCTGGTCTCTGCTAGATGAGAAGGCGGAGTATCTTTGCATACTATATTAGCTCCACGGAAGTTCCCTTGGGATGAGTGTGTACTCTCTAAAACTGAAACCAAAGCTGGTGATACTTTCCTAGTGAGAATGAAAATACCATTATCCTTTTGTCAATATCTAAAAGCACATTATTCAGCATAATTATACTTTTAATATCCACAAGGGGAAATATAGAGATGTATGTATACATAGATAAGAACTAAGTTATAATTCCTCTAGTATTAGTAGGACTCCCATATATTAAATAAAATGATTATGTGGCAACTATAAGGAGAGGTTTTTTTTGTTTTGTTTTGTTTTTTGTTTTTGTTTTTGTTTTTGAGAAAGAGAATGAGAATGACTGGGGCTTTGGTGGATGAGAGGCAATGGGAAAGGGAGAGAAAGAATCTTAAGCAGGCTCCATGCCCAGTTCAGAGCCTGATGCAGGGCTCAGTCTCATGACCCTGAGATCCTGACTTGAGTTGAAATCAAGCATCAGAGCTTAACCAACTGAACCATTCAGGCCCCCCAAGGAGTGCTTTTTATGTCTGAGGTGCTGTTCTTAGAATTAATTGTCATCCTAGCAGAATGTTAATGAATCATAGAAAAGCATCTTGTTAGTAGTTTATTATATTGGAAAATCTTCTAAAAGTTCTAAATGTATGTTTTTGAAGGCTTTTCAATTAGGTAGCTCTTATAAGAAGCAAAATATTGAACCATATGTAATTCACTTCATAGTCTGAAAACATTATCTATGGCTGAATAATATTCTGGTGTGTGTGTGTGTGTGTGTATGTGTGTGTGTGTACGTGTGTGTGCCACATCTTCTTCATCTATTCATCCATTGAGGGACACTTGGGTTGTTTCCATATTTTAGCTATTATAAATAATGTTGCAGTGAAGATGGGAATACATATACCTTTTTAAATTGGCATTTTCTCTTTCTCTGGAAAAATACCTAGAAGTGGAATTGCTGGATCGTATGTTAGTTCCATTTTTAATTTTTTGAGGAATCACTTTACTATTTTCCATAATGGCTGAACCAATTTCCATTCCCACCAGCAGTACACAAGGGTTCCCTTTCCCCACATCCTTGCCAACATTTGTTATTACTTGCTTTTTTGGTAATAGTCATTCTAATGGGTGTGAGGTGATACCTCATTGTGGTTTTGATCCTGTGCAGTAGGATTCACTTCTTAAAATCTACATCATGATTGTCAAGTACAAGTTTTAGTAATACATAGTCCTTCTACAGCTATGCTGTCCTATAGTATAGTATCTATCGTGTCATGAACCTGCCTCACCAAGCAGGTTACTACCATTGACAGAAGGTCAGATCCAGGCTTTGTGAGGCCTAAAGTTTATAGGATTATGAACACTGTCTTTAAATTTAAAAAAATAGTTTAAAAGTAACTATTTTAAACAAAAATACAACCACATATTGTAAATCCAAAATAGTTAAATACCATAAACATCACAACCTCAAGGGAAAAATAAGTTTTTATTAACTACTTGACACAAATTTCTCATATATTCTTCTCTGACATTTTTAGTTGCTTCTACTCATATCAATGACTTCATGAAATGGAAATGGTCAGTCTTTACCAACGTTGAATAGTTTTTTTTTTAAAATATTGAGAGTTTGGAATATTTTGTTTCCACTTCAGAACTCAGTATTTGTAATATTACGCTAAGAATGTGATGTTACAAATTGGAATGCACCAAACATACAACTTTACAAACTAATATACTCATGGTTTAATGTTCTATAAATAGGCATATAATGAATTCTATTTCCCATGATTCTTACCATGAAAGAAAAGCATGGTGCATTTATAATTGTGTATGCTGCATGGCCAGGTATAGTTTGACAAGAGAACTTCCATTTTGAGTAGGTGTTGCTGAAGCCTTTAGAATTTAATTGTTTGATGACAATTGCATTTTCTCCAAAGAGAATCTTTCAGTACCAAACTTTTCAAACATTGTTTCTCCTCCACTACCACATACTTCTAGTGTTGAACTCCAAAACACATTCTTACTGATAGATGGCTGTATTTGTTTTTTTTTTTTCTTTTTTTAAGATTGATTGATTGATTGATTGATTGATTTATGAGAAACACAAAGAGAGGCAGAGACATAGGCAGAGAGAAAAGCAGGCTCCCTGCGGGGAGCCTAGTGAGGGACTCGATCCCAGGACCCCGGGATCATGACCTGAGCCAAAGGCAGACACTTCAACTACTGAGCTACTCAGGTGCCCCGACTGCATTTGGTTTTTTATTGCTACATAATAATTTACTGAAAACCTTGTGGCTTAAATCACATATTTTCTGTAGATAAGACATTCAGGAATCACATAACTGGCATGTCTGCTCAGGGTCTCCCCGCAGTCAGCCAGGACTGCAGTTTTTATCTGGTCTCAAGATCCTCTTCCAGCTCAGTGGATGTTATCAGAATTCAGCTTCCTGTGAAGACTGAGGTCTCTGTTTACCTGCTGCCTCTTTTCAGGGTCTTGCTTTTGGAGGCTGCCTGGAGGTCTTTGCCTCATGATCTGCAGGCACTTCATAACATGGGTGTTTGCTTTCTTTTAGGCCAGCCAGAATATATATATATATATATATTTTACTTATTTTTATGTGACCAGACGAACAAAAATCTTTACTTTTTTTTTTTTTTTTTAAGAGGACTTATGTGACTAGTTCAGGCCAAACCAATGTCCTTGTCTTAAGGTCAACTGATTTGAGATCTTAGTTACATCTGGAAATCCCTATGAAACAGTACGTAGATTAGTTTGTGACTAAGTAGATGGAAGAAAGAATGTGCCCCTGAGACCAGGAATCTTGGGGGACAGTTCTGTCTTTACAGTGACATTTGGATATGTAACCCTGCATAACAAGGTAAGGTGCTCTGGCACAACAGGCAGTAAATTTCTAGAGTAGCAAGGACTAGATTAATAATATGTGGAAGTGACCTCAAACCACATAAAATTCAAGCTTCCCTGAGCTGAATCCCAAAAATGCACTTTGCTGCTCCAGTGCCATCCCATATAAGATGGAGCATAATGAAAAGAAAATTAGAGTAAATAGAGACTATATTCTTAACCAAGAGCACTGAAGTATCTTATTTTGCAAATTTTGGCAGAGGCCCACATCAAAGCATTGTTCAGGCCTCTCCCAGGGCCTAGAAAGAGGCCCTAATATATAAGCTTAATTAGCTTCACAGTGACTTTTCATCTGCTTGATAACAAGATAGAGAAGCTGCTTTTGAGCTGTTTGTTAGGAATTGAAAAGTAATATAATTTAATGTAAAAGATTAGGTGACACTATGGTAGAAATATTGCCATTTGGTAGTGATAGGTTAGTTATATTTTTTGTTGATCTGTCATCCTTTCTCTCTCTCTGTCTTTCTCTTCCTGTCCTTCCTTCCTTCCTTTGTTGATCTGTCATCCTTTCTCTCTCTCTCTCTCTCTCTCTGTCTTTCTCTTCCTGTCCTTCCTTCTTTCCTTCCTTCCTTCCTTCCTTCCTTCCTTCCTTCCTTCCTTTCTTCCTTCCTATCGGAACCCTTCTTTGTAGTGGGGAATCCAATACATGAAGTTTGGCTGGAGACAAAGTGTTGGCACATACAATGACAAAGCAAAATATCCTACCACTAAAAATAGGTATACATTCCAAACTTATTCACCCAGAACCTTCCTCTGAACCTTTTCTGAATGACAAGGAAAGACACAGGCCTGTGAACCTGCCTCATTGGAATCACTCATGTAAACCTAGAGCTGGCAGTGATCACTTTCACCATTGCATTTAGAAAGTTTGAGAATGAAACCAAGCAAGAAAAACTGAGCCAAATGTGGAGAGCCCAGTGACATTACTTGTCATGTGGATTCAGTCAGTCAGTTTTATAGGCCAATATATTTCCTTTGTTTGTTTGCTTGCTTGTTGGAGTGAGTCAGTTTGAATTCTTTGTCACTTCAGCCTGAAACTTCTTGACTCCAATATTTTCATTTTCTGTTTGGACCAGGTTGTGGGACATTCTAGGATTTCTGTGGCAACTGAGTGGTGACTGAAAAGTAGCTTGAAACCAGTGGATCAGGACTTAGGAAAAAATGTACTTCCACTGCTATCACTCCAGCAGACCAGATCTTTCTGTGCAGCTCTTTGATAGGAGGTACCACATTTACTTGTCTTTTGAGTTCAAAAGACAAAGAAAGACCCATTACATATTTCATCTCATCTCATTTAAAATTCCTGGGAGAGGGCAGCCCAGGTGGCTCAGCAGTTTAGCGCCTTCAGCTCAGGGCCTGATCCTGGAGACCTGGGATTGAGTCCCACGTCGGGCTCCCTGCATGGAGCCTGCTTCTCCCTCTGCCTGTGTCTCTGCCTCTCTCTTCGTTTCTCTGTGTGTCTCTCATGAATAAATAAATAAAATCTTAAAAAAATTCCTAGGATTATCCAAACTACTGCTAATTGAAGGCTTAGGAGATGGGCCCAAAAACTACTATAAATGGGCCACACTCCGTTTGCTGCTGATTTTACAAGTAAAGTTTTATTCGAAAACAACCAAACCTACTTATTTTCACATTTTATATGGCCACTACATGCTGCTATTGCAGAGTTGAGTAGTTGCAACAGAGATGATATGCCTGCAAAGCCTAAAATATTTAGTAACTGGACTTTTATTGAAAAAGTATGCCAAGTCTTGGTTTAGATTTTCATACTAAGAACTGGTCCACTCTGTGGAGTGGAAGAGGTTCTCAGGGTAAAACATTGAACAGATATCCTGAAAGGTACCTTATATACCTGTTGAAGGAATTGGGTTTTTCATTGTGATGACCAACAATCCAAATCAGTACCCCAAGTATTGCTAGAAAGCTCATAATATCCTAAGTAGATTCAGTGGCTTGAAAGGGCATGAGACACAGGAGAAACACCATTTACCCTGCTGAGTTCAGAACCACCACAGTGATACAAATACAAAATCATGATTTTAGATGCTCTTAAGGATTTAGGATTGTACTTGAGCTCATACCTGGAGGAATCAAGATTTTATGGGGGAGATTAATAAGCTTAGAGATATGCAGTGGGTACTGGTAAAGGAACTGGAGTTCAAAACAGATAAAAGAGTCTGGAAACTAAGGTTCAAATAAGTAAAGCTCCCCAAAAGATTATTGTATGGACTGGGAAAATGTGTTGGAGGTTAGGAAACAAGACAACAAATCCTTTGGCACACACATACTCAAGGCACAGAGCAGCTGGTTTGGATAGTTGCCCCCAGTACAGCAAGACTAATTTTGAGCTGCTGTGGCTGGTGAGTCTGAGTTCTTAGAAATACTTGTTCAGGATTTGTGCCAGGGCTGTGCATAGTGACCCTATGATGGTTCCATGTCTCCACCATTGAACAGGTTGTGGAAAAGGCAGGGAAAGAGGATTATACATTATGAAAAGGAAAGCATCAATGAAAACAACAGACATGGATGATAGCTGTATTCAATGCACTGGAATAAAGTGTCTATATTTTTGGTTGAGATTTTCTGAGTTACTGAACCTAAAAATTAAATTTTTCACTTACTTGCCCGGCTAAAATCACAGATCTTGAATCCAGTGGGCAAGTGCCCTGACTGGTTAAAGATTCAGAAAGATTAATAAGAAAGGTGTATACTCAGAAGGAGTTTGTCTTTGTGGTATCCTGAGGCAAGAGAGAACACTGGATTCTCAAGGACAAAGACTGTTTGTAATATAGAAGGAATATGGTGTGAATGGAAGCCTTCTATACAAATAGTTGTAGTTGCACAAAAAGGAGTGACTGTGACATTCATACATACATATATGCATGCATGCATATATTAAAATATGCATACATACATGTGTGCATAACAAATGCCAACAATGTAAATCAAGAGAATAAAAAGGGCTGCAGAGCACTTACATAAAATCATTTTTCTAGTCATTGCTCTTTTTATCTTTGGTGTCTTCTGCACTCCATGATACTGTCAAGCCAGGAAAGGAGAAAATATAGGTGAATTAGTGGCAAGACCTCATAAATCCAGCTGCTTCTCTCATTTCACAGATGAAGAGACTAAGGACTAACACGTCAGAATAAACTGCTTCATGTCACAGCCTCCTATATCAAAGTGCAATATTATTTTTGTTGGAAGATATAATATCTCTGTTCCAGTTACTCAGGGGATTCTTCTGTAGGTTTTCTCACATTTCAAGTGTTGACTGCCATTTTTACAGGTTATGGAGAAACAGTTACAGTGATTGTTGGCTTTTTGGGTTGGAAATTTTTCTATATCCAGGCCCACTCCTGCCTGCCTTAATTCACAGCCTTACTCATTACCTGTCTTTGGCTTTCTACCATGATTTTTCCTTTCCTGTCTGAACCCACTGCTACCTAGTTTTGTTGGCGTCATTAGGAATATGGTAACTAAAAAAAAAAAAAAAAAAAAAGGAATATGGTAACTCTGTTTTTGGCTCTTCTCAGTTGACTCTTCACTAAAGGAAATAAGTAAGACTAAAAGACAAATACTATATGATTCCACTCAGAACTTTTTATATAAAATTAGTTCTGTACCCAAATTTTAATGCCATACACAAAAATAAACTCAAAATGGACTTAAGGACCTAAAGGTGAGACCTGAAACCCTGAAACCAAAAAAATCCAGAAGAGAACACAAGCAGTAATTTCTCTTACATCAATCAGCCATGCCAGCATTTTTCTAGGTATGTCTCCTGAGGCAAGGGAAACAGAAGCAAAAAAAAACTCTTGAGGCTACACCAAAATAAATAGCTTTTGCATGACAAAGAAGACTGTCAACAAAACAAAAAGATAACCTACTGAATGGGAAAAAGATATTTGCAAATGATATATCTGATGAGGGGTTAATATCCAAAATACATAAATAATTTATGCAACTTACCCCCCCCCCCAAAGCCCAGATAATGCTACTAAAAAGTGGCAGAGGCCTTGAATACACATTTTTCCAATGTCCAATGCATGAATAGGTGGTCAATATCACTATTCATCAAGGAAATGCAAATTAAAATGACAGTGAGATATCACCTTATATACCTGTTAGAATGGCTAAAATAAAAAAATAAATAAATAAAATAGCAAGTGTTGACTAGGATGTGGAGAAAAGTAACCCTTGTGTGCTATTGGTAGGAATGTAATTGGTACAGCTGCTGTGGAAGACAGTATGGAGGTTCCTCATAAAATAAAAATAGAACTACTATAATAATAATTACGCTATTGTATATTTACCTGAAGAAAACAAGAATACTAAGTCAAAAAGATATATGCGCCCTTATGTTTAATTTCAGCATTATTTTACAATCTCCAAGATATGGAAACAACATAAATGCTCATTAGTAGATGAACGCATAAGGAAGATGAAGGGCGCAAACACACACACACACACACACACACACACACACACTGGAATATTACACAGTCATAAAAAGGGGATAAGCTTGTGCCATTTGAGACACACATGGATGGACCCAAAGGAAATAAGTGATCCTGAAAAACAAATACCATATGGTTTCACTCATAAGTAGAATCTAAAACAAAACAAAACAAAACAAAAATGAATAAGCAAACAGAAAAACCAGAATCAGGCCTATAAATACAAAGAACAAACTAATGGTTGCCAGAGCGATGGAAGACTGGGCAAAATGGGTGAACGGGAGTGAGAGAAACGGGCTTCCAGTTATGTAATGAAAAAGTCACAAGGATAAAAGTCACAACATGGGGAATATAGTCAATGACATTTTAATGGTGATGTATGGGGACAGATGGTTGCTACACTTGTGGTGAACATAGCATATTGTATGAACTGAATTGAATCACTATGTTCTATACCTGAAATGAATATAGTGTTGCATGTCAACTATATTCATTTTTTTTAAATTAGTCCTACACCTTGAATACTCCTTTCTTTGAAGTCTACTTATTGAATCATTTATGAATAGCATTGGGTTTGGCAGATTTGTTCTATGCTGAGACAAAGATTGCAATCAACCAAAAATGATTCATTCTCCTGAATTCTAGATCTCTCTTGCCTACTCTGTAAAACATTGTAGCGCTGATATGTTCTTAGCACATCTACATGTGATTGACCAAAATAACCAATTAACCTTAACTTACCATTTTTTAAAAGGAAATGTGGATTCAATTCATGTGTTACCCTGAACATAGCATCATGTATAGAGTTGTTGAGTACTATGTTTTACACCTGAGACTAGTGTAACATTGTATGCCAGTGGGACTTCAATAAAAAGAAAAAGAATAACAGTTCTATACTACCTATTGACCAATTCCTGAAAATACCTGCCTCCTGTATTTTATGGTTGTTAATAGCAGAAAGGTAAATGCAGTAGCAGTTTATCTGTTCTGCACAGAGATGGAAATCCCATAATCTTTAAAAATGTTTTACTTATTATAAAAGTAGTAAATATTTATTGTAGAATCATTAGAAAATACAGAAAAATGTAAGTATATGATTCAAAATGTCTATAGAAACACTGGAGTTAACATCTACTATATTAAGGATTTTTTCCCTTCTTTTCTCTAAAAAAATATTAATAGTTTCAGTCCCTGAGACTTTTGATCAGGAATAGACCTGATTGATACCTTTGATTGATTGATACATGTTAATTGAAGCAGGGGTGTTGCATGTCTCAGGGCAGAAACTGAGCCCACGCTTTGAGGTGTGTGGAGTCATTTGGACCTTGATCAATGTTAAAGAAACCATAGCTTCCCCAGGAGCCCAGGGAGCAGGGCCCACACACGTGAAAAGTTGATAATTTCCTTTACTGTAGTAGTTATTTTACTGACTATTTATTTAAAGTGCTATTCAATGGTAAATGTCAATCTAGGATTGGGATACAGTGAGAACGTTCTAGGATTCGGAGGTAACTAAAGCTCCCCGTCAAGGACTCAATGTTCCAGTTCGATGCAGAGATAGGCAAGGAAGCAAAGAGTTATGAAACATGGCACTGGGGTGCCTGGCTGGCCTGGTTGGGGGATCTTGATCTCAGGATTGTGAGTTTGAACTCCATGTTGGGTATAAAGACATAAAAATAAAATATTTAACAAATAATAAATGGATGAACAAATAAAGCATGACATCAAAAAAAAATTTTACTAGAAATTACTTCTTACTGTTCAAGGTCCAGTGCAGTCTTACTGACTGGATGAGATGAGATAGAAATTACTTCTTACTGTTCAAGGTCCAGTACAGTCTTACTCAAAATAGAAGTCATCCTTAACTTACTTGCACATCTTCCATCTCTCCTTCTTTTAGTTATAGATTTTCAGTTTTTGTTTCAGCAATTATCTCATTGACCCTCTTACCCCAATTCTCACTGACTGATAGCTTAATCACTTAAGGAGCTCTGTACTTCTTGATCAAGGAGTAACCTTGTGACCTGAGTTTGATCAATCAACCTTATTCTCTAGCGAAGTGATACAAACAAAATGGTTGGTATGATTCACCTACTGTCAGAGTGTAAATTGTACTACTGACTGGATTTTCCTACTTAGATTGTGGAGCTCCTTCTTTTTGATGTCATGTTTTTCTCTTTGAATCTGTTAATTGCCCCCCATGCTGTGGCTTATTTTAGTCCAAATGTCATTGCTTGTGCTTTGCAAACAAAATTAATCATGGGATGGGCAAGAGATCTTCAAGAAAATGTTGAATTGATAATTGATTACTGGTCTAAGATAAGGTGAAAGGCTCACATGGGGCTAAAACCAGGAGGTGACAAAAATGGAAATGACTTCTATAATAGGCCACAGAGTGTGGGGTAATTAAAACTCTGTTGGACTGATAAAGACTCCTGTATAGGGCTGTTTGTGGGATTCTTTTTTTTTTTCCTAAGATTTGATTTGATTTTTATTTGATTTTTATTTTAGCTAGCATAAGCAGGGGAAGTGGCAGAGGGAAAGAAGAAAAATCTCAGGCAGACTCCACACTGAGCCCAGAGCCCCGTGCTGGCTCAATCTTCCGACCCTGAGATCATGACCTGAAAGCAAAAGTCAGACACTTAACCGACGGAGCCACCCAGGCCTCCCCTTGTTAGTGGGATTCTTGAGAATAAAATCACTATACTTCTAAGATTACCTAATTTATATAATCCTAACACTTCACATATGAACAGACCTGAGATTGTAAATCTGAGAATAACAGGCCTTCCATAATTTTTTTGTATTTATTTTTTTATTGGAGTTCAATTTGCCAACATATAGCATAACACCCAGTGCTCATCCCATCAAGTGCCCCCCTCAGCCATCATTTTTTAGACTTGAGTCTATTTTTCAATCCATGAACCTTGAATAGAAACAGGGCTATCTACTTCAGAGGACAGAAGTCACTAGAACACTATGATACATAGAGTGAATTTCTCCTTTGTCTTCCTCAAAGGAGCCTGGAGCCATTTGCCTAGGCAACTGGGCTCTGGGAAGGGTGCCTTAGTTTCTTCATCTGTAGAATGAGGTAATTATGTAGCTCTCATACAAAGTGTTTTGAGGATTAAGGAAAATGTAATGTCTATGAAGTACATAAAATAGTACCTGGTTCATAATAACAGCTTAAAGATGTTGGTTATCATTATTATTAAATACAAGTTTTTACAACCCATCTTCTCCGCAGGAAATGTGTCATGTATGTATTTAATGAATTCTTTGCTGATAGCTATTAAAAAGAATGATTATCTAAAGGCATTTTGAAGTGCCACAATGGAACAATATGAAAAGTTGTTTTTTTTTTAAGTCACTCAAACAGTCTCTTTTATTACACATCTGCTTTCTTTGAATTTGCAAGTGACCATATAGGTAAAATGTTGTCACATATCCTTGACTCCCAGAAGAGGTAATCCCATTTTTCAAAAATCTAGTAGTACCTTAGACCTACTTCTCTTACATCACTAATTGCTTTGCATTATAGTAAATTTCTTCTGTGTATGTTTCCCCTAAAGATGAGCTCCTTATGATCCAAGGGAAAATGTGGCAGAAAATTAAGATTAAAGTCTACATTCCTCCACTTAATAGCCATTGCATTTTACCCAGTAAAGTACCATATTCCTTATTTTTCAAGTGGAATAACAATAAAAAATTTCTGTTGATTAGTTCTACATTGTTATATGATAAAATAGTAGGAGCATGGTAGAGTCAGTCTTTCTGGGTTTGAACTCCAGCTCCCAGCCCCACCGTTACTAGCAGTGTGACCTCACTGAATTATCTACTCTCAGTATTTGTTTCCTCCTTTCTAACGGAGAGTTGATGTGAGAATTAAGGGGGCCAACTCATACAAAGCACTGAGAGTGATGTCAACCTAACATATTGTAATTGCTCAATATATGTTAAATTACTATTGAAAGCATCAAATAATATATACATGAATGTGTTTCATAAATTGCTAATACAGCTACTCATTACTAGGATAAATTGTTTTAAAATTGAACAAAAGAATGAGTTACTTAATAAACATTTTTTACCCTTCTTTTTAATCATATGTGTATTGATTTGCATAGTTAAATTAATCAGAGCGAATTGGTTTATTTAAAGATCAATTCTGCTTTCACCGCTATTTATTTTTGAGACCAACATGGTGAGTTACAACTTCATATTAGGAAAATAAAAGATGGTTGCATCTAGCTATTTTTTAAAAAAGAAAGATGGTTGCATCTATCCCTCAAGATATCCTTGACCTTGGTCAATCAGGGTCAAAAGAAGAGAACTAGTCCTTTCCTCACCATGTGCTCTTCTTTTTTTTTTTTTTTTTTACCATGTGCTCTTCTGCCATAGTTGTTATAACAACCACGACTGCCCCTTTTCCATAGTTCTGAGGCAGGAAATACTATCTCTCTGTGTCTTTATATGGTTGAGTTGAGTGGCTTTTCTTCCTTAAGAAATAATATTTGTTTAAAATGCTTGACATCCTAGAAATAAATTTAACACAACATAAAAGTTTCCTTAACATGCTAATATTTATATAAAATATGTATTCTTTTTAAAAAAAAACTCTTTTTTTCCTATTCTTGAAGACTGCATGGTGTGTAAGTAACATTTGCAATAAAACACTAAAGTGGTGTTTTATATGCAACTTAAGTAACTTTTTACGTTTTATTTCATGATTTTTATATAGTGTCCTACTGACATTTGCTATCCATATTTGAAATCCCGTATTATTGCTAGTTTCATAGATTGCAGCTATAAAATAGTATGCAAGATTGAACATTTACCACAAATTTCAAAAAGCTGTAGGAGGAAATAGGCTCTAAAATGTAACGTTTTAAAATGACTTAGTGAGGCAGGGGTTCAGTAAATTTCTTTTGCTAGAAAACTACTGCTAAAATTATCCAGCATTTAGAATAACAAGTAGAACTAGACATTTATAATTAATAGCCAATTTTGAAACAATTCAGAACACTGTTATTCTAGGTAAAGTCCTTTGAAATATAATTATATCTCATTCTGATGGAGCTTTGATAAAAATGTTCCAATTTAATTTTCCTGATATTTACTTTTATTAAAATATTCAAAATGTAATGAATTGCATTATCAATTTACTTAATATGATCATGAGACCATATTATGTATCTTATTCTCTATCTCTCTTAAGTACTTTCTTAGCAATATTTTTTCAGTCTTCAGAAAAATTCTTATAGGTCACACCAATAAAATTCTGAGAGATCTCTAAGAATTCCATACAGTGTAACAAACAAAACTGAATTGACTTATTCTGAATCTTCCAGATGATGAGTTTCCTTGTTTGCAATTGGGCTTGCATTTATTGCTAGCATCCCTTTTGAGTTTTAATAGTCAAATCATTCTGTTAAATATATTTTTTCCTGAATATACCATTTTATAAAACAAATTTTTTATATGCAAAGCTAAATTATTAAGTTATTTGGAGGAATAAGAAGTCATCAAGTGTAAGAGTACATGGGTTGCTTTTTGAGATAAATTTGTATCTGGAATTCTTTTTGCAGCAGGCAAAGTATAAATAACTAAAGCATAGGTGAAGATAAATGATAAAAACATGCCAGTACTATTTTGGAATAAATATGAGTCTTAATTTGCTCAGACTGCTCCTAAGAAACTGAAGATAAGTAGATCCTATTCAAAGTCTTTAGTTTTAAAATAAAAAGGTTTCTGGATATGCTTGCATCACAGATTGTTTGAATTAGACTTTGAGGCTTTATGGTATTAAAAATCTAATTTGACTGGTTTGTTACCCAACTTCCAAGATGGCGTCCAATGATTTACACTTCTCAGTAGTCACAAGTGTGTGTCATCCTGTCACACATTATACTAGATTTGGTCTGTGACCAACAGAATAAGGCAAAAATGATGATATGTCACTTCTGAGGTTAAGTTATTAAAGGATGGTAGCTTCCATCTTGGACATGCTCTCTCATTTTCTCTCTTGGATCTCTTAGTCTAGAAGATGTGAGACACCAGACCATGAGTAGTCCTATGAAGAGAGCCTTGTGGTAACTAAATTTCCCTGACAACAGCCACACAAGTGCATTTAGAAGTAGGTTCTCTACTCCTAAGCAACTGTAGCCCTAGCTATTTGCTTGACCACAACTTCATGAGAGATTCTAAGCCAGAACCAACCACTTGAGCCATCCTTAGCTTCTCAACCCTCAGAAAATGTGGGAGAATTGTTTTAAATGGCTATGTTTTAGGGTAATTTGTTATGTATAACATTAGGTAAATAATAAAACTCACACACACAAAAAGAACAAGGCTCCAAATTTCACACCCTTCATAGCAAATCAGGGTCAATGAATTGGCCATGGATAATTAAATGGTGTGGGGACCATGAGCAAATCATTTTGCTCTAAAGGAAATATTTCTCATATGCATATAAAAGTAGCAGGACTACATTATTAATCTCATGCAACACCTTTCTGCAAAGTCCTCTCTGAGGGCTCTCAGAGTTTTCTATGCTCCCTGCTCCCACTCTGTACATATTTATCTCAATTCTATTCCAGTTATTCTAATTTTTTAAAGATTTATTTATTTACTTGAGAGAGAGAGAGAGAGAGAGAGAGAGAGAGAAAGAGAACAAGCAAACGGGAGGAGGGGCAAGGGGAAGGGAGAGAGAATTCACAGACTCCCTCCCCTGAGTGCAGAACCTGACCTAGGGTTCCATCCCAGGGACCTGAGATCATAACCTGAGCTGAAATCAAGAGTCAGCCACTTAACTGACTAAGCCACTCAGGCTTCCCTATTCCAGTTATTCTTTATCTTCATTTCTAGACTCTGATTTCTTGAGGGTGGGGATTTCCTTTCTTATTTCTGTAGTAGCAGCAGTCCTTGCAATTCCTAGTATATAGTGGTTACTTAATATACATCAGCTGGATATGTATCAGATTGCCATATTGCTGGTACCATGAGATCCAGTCAAGAAATAAAATATTTTTACAGTAAAAGAAGTGTTGGAGCCCCTGGGTAGCTCAGTCAGCTAAGCATCTGACTCATGGTTTCGGCTCAGATTGATCCCAGAGCCATGAGATTGAGCCCTGTGTCAGACTCTGTGCGGAGCATGGAGACTCTCTTCCTCTGCCTCTTTACTGCTCATGCATGTGCAAGTACCCTCTTTCCCTTTCTCTTTTTCTCAAAAAAAAAAAAAGTGTCATCATAAGCACAGATTAGAGCAAAAGACATTGAACATCTGTGAAATTTTCCAGACTCAGTGTCTGTTAATAGTCACCACCTCAGGTTCCATGTCTCTTTGTTCTAGACAGTCCTGAATGCATGCTGACAAGACTTGTTTATTTCCCGTTTAAGTCTCCCTGACACTCTTCTTGTCTTGATATCTTTCCTTAGCTCTAAACATGTGATTCAAAAATTTGTTTAATGAACTCCCTTAGCCAGTCCACATTTTAAAAGGAAATGCATAAAAAACAGCATATATATATATATATATATATATATATATATATAAGCTATATAGTAGTATTGGTGTGAATCATTAATGAATCCTTTTTGTTTTTTGCCCGGGAACACCATAATATACATCTCTTGTCAGGCATCTTGGTATATAGCATATTTGAAGCAACTGCACCAGGAAATGGAACCTTCCAGTTATCCTCCACATTTGCCTAACACGGGACCAGACAAATCATTTTGTTTGACATTCTAATGAAAAGGCAGAGAAATAGGTGGGAAAATTCAAAATAAATTGAAAACTTATTTTAAAAAAATATTTAAAAAATTTAAAAAAATAAAACTTATTTTATTTAAAATGTTAGAAAAAAATAAGATCTGATAAATTCCATGCCATAGTTTTTGTGAGTTACTTTGTCCTAAGTAGATTATTACAGGGTTATTTTTCAGGTATTTCAGATTGGGTCATTATTGACTATTTACAAGGCTGGGTCATAATATCTATATGATCTAATCGACTCAATACTTGGATTAACATCTTCTCCTGAATAACTGTACGTTTTCTAACTTAAACTGAGGAAATAAAATTTGTGTTCCAGTTAATGGTAGACTTGTGTATTGAATGCAAAGATTCCACCAGTGACTGATTTCATTAATTCAGTAACCATTTCAGCTGCAATAACCTTCAGTCACAGGCAGATAATGTTGCAATAATGACTTCTGAGAGAAGCTAATACTGGAAGCCTCTAGCCATATTTGCAAATAAGCCCATGTATCATGACACTCAAAGATTGATCTAGGGGACCACAAGACTTTGGTGAGTTTTGCAGACAGTAATATTTAGAGAGTCTGAAGATTAGAGAGAAGAAAAGACTAGTCACAGATTCCTCCAGTCTTAGAGTTTTAAAAGCCTATGAATGATGATGGTCTGCATACCATATACTGCAATTATTCTAAATTAGCTCATCTAGGGCCAGAGTAGTAATAACAAATATCAGGTTTTATTTTCTTCTATTTTACATGATATCTAAAATCAATTTTGCAGAAGTAGATCACTCATTCTGAAAAAATAATAGAAGAAACCTACATATAAATTATTTTCAAAGTATTTCAGACTTACTGCTTGATACATATAAAAATTCCTCTCAATCAATTAACTGAGTTTGACATGGATAAACATTTGGCTAAAGGTAGAATGAATGCCTTTTTAAAGAAAAATACAAATAAGCCTCCACTTCTCAGACTCTTCTTGTTTTGAATAGTGAATGAAATGTGTTGAGTACTTCTAAATTAAAAGTCACAGTTACTCTCTAAGTAGCTCAGTTACTTTTCAACATTCTTTATTATTAGTATTATGAATACCACGAAAATAAGTACTTCTTTTCCATAGTTAAACAACCAATGCCTATAGATTAGGCAAGTGGAGATCCGTTTCAGTGGGTTTTTTAGATCAGTTATAGTATCTAAGACACTTTTTGTGTTTATGTGTGTCTGTGTGTATGTTTTTATGCTTATAGTTTCTCATATAAAAGTGGGAAATTTCTGCATTCTAACACTTGTATTGCATTGAAAATGAATCTGTGGTACGGAAAAAATGGGGTCATCTGGATGTTAATGACCTGCAAATTCACATTTGTTCCAAATGATTCTCTGAACTTCATATAAGCAACTACCTATTTGGCATTTCCACTTATGTGCTTAAAGCCATTTCAGATTCAGAATGTCCAAAATAAAACATGTGCTTTTCCTGCCTATTTCTCTTTTTCTCTAATCAAAGCTGTCAGATAATGACTATGGCCTCTGAAGTATTCTCACTGCATATACTTGTGCTCTCTTCCAATATTTCCACTTTCTGCTGTCTGAGCCATCTTTTAAAGATACAGATATGAAAAAAGAATGAAGATACAGATATGATTTGCAATTGGTTCTGAAAACTGTCGCTCAAGTTTTAAAGCTGTTTCTTGAACATTCTTAGGCTCTTTTACTTTTGATTGGTGCCTGAAGATAAAAAACAACAACACATAGATGCAATTTCAGGAAAGCAAGTTTACCTTTACCTTTTTATTCAGTTTCTTTCTTCATCCTTTGACTCATAAAGAAGAATCAGTAATGGATGGGAAGGACCTTGCTCTTAGATGAGGTCAGGCTCAGTTTCTTCTGGCAGAGGCCGATATGTCCTAGGGAGGATAAAGAAAATAAGAGCTGGTCTCATAGCTTGATGGTCCCCAAGACTACCTTTCAGTAAAGGGAGAGATAGATAGCCTTGCCATAAGCTGAGTTCAGTGGTACCAGTAGAGACCAGGGTGCATATTCCCAATGGGACAAGGTTATCCACAGATGAGACAGTGTTTCTGTGTATGTGAGATTAATTTGCTATAGCTGAAGTTCAAGCAGTTTTTACTAGATATTCTCAGCTTATTGATGCTAATCTTCATTATGAGTATTAGTCATACTTCCTCAATTTTATATCCAGAGCCTTCTATTAATTAGTGAATAGTCTGGGGATTAGTTTAAGGGGATCTTTTTACCTGATGTAAAAAAAAACCCAAGCAAACTAGTATTGGTCTTTCTTCCACTAATTGTCTTACTCAGTACTTCAAATTGTTTTTAAGACAAGAAAAAAATATACCATGGTATAGTTCCTTTGGCCTTTTAAGCTTCTCAACAGTTTCATGCTTCTCTTAGCCTCCAGGCCTTTGCAAATGCCATTATACTTTATATATTTACCCTTCATCTAGTTGGGGCATTCTTCAGGTCTCAGCTTTTATGTCATTTCCACATCCAAGATGAGGTCATTTTTCCATGTTCCTTGTGTAATGCACTCTTCTGCTGCAAATCACTTACTGTTATGTTGACACATGTTATTATTTGATCGATACCCATCCTACCGTTAAAACGTAGGTTTCATGAAGCCATAAGCTACATACATTGTACAACATGAAGAAGTAATGTTACAAGGGATAGTGCTCAATGAATGTTAAATGGATCAATTAATTTAAACAAGAGTACAAAATATAACTGGATCCTATAAATATTTAAACATGCATATCAAATATAAAAATATAATGTCCACTGAGGTATTGGTTACAGGCATTTAGATATGGGAAAAAATACCATTGTTATATATTATTTTAAAAATAAAACTTTTAAAAAATCCTTTTATGAAGTTTTATTTAAATACTAGTTAATTAACATATAGTGTAATACTGGTTTCAGGAGTAGGATTTAGTGATTCATCACTTACATACAACACTCAGTGCTCATCACAAGTGCCCTCCTTAAAGACCATCACCCATTCAGCCCATCACCCTGCCCACCTCCCTTCCAGCAACCCTGTTTGTTCTTTATAGTCTCTTATGGTTTGCGTCCTTCTTTTTTTCCCCCTTCCCTTATGCCCATCGATTTTTTTTCTTAAATTCCACATATGAGTGAAATCATGGTATTTGTCCTTCTCTGACTGACTTATTTCGCTTAGCATAATACACTCTAGCTCCATCCACATCGTTAGTAAGCATAGCATGATATATAGGGAAGTTGAGTCACTATGTTGTACACCTGAAATTAATGTAACATTGTGTGTTGAGTATAATGAAATAAAAAAACTTATTGGAATATAAGAGAAAAATTGGAATTATCAGAATTGTGCAAATAAATAACTGTGTACCCTACTATTAATCTATAGAATTAATCTTAATTATTTCCATGTCTGGAATGAAATGGAATACAATATAAGAATAAAACAAAATCAAATGTTTTTAAAATGTGTGTAATATTTGGGGAACCTGCATGGCTCAGTCAGCTAAGCATCCGACTCTTGATTTGGGGCTCAGATCATGATCTCAGGCTTGCCCTGTGTTGGGCTCTGCAGTGGGCATGGAGCCTGCTTAAAATTCTCTCGCTATCTTCTGATCCTCCCCCTCCATGAGCGCACTCTCTCATAAATATATATGTACATATACACATGCATACATAATATGTGTGTGATATCTATCAGTAAGTCTCCATTTTACAAGTTTCACCAAGGACTGAAGCAAGTGAAGGCATTTCTGCCATTTCAAGTGAATTGATAGAGGACTCCACTCAGGTCTTATCTTCACATTAATATATTCTAAGAAAAATTGTTTTATTTTTTATTTATTTATTTATTTATTTTAATTAATTTTTATTGCTGTTCAATTTACCAACATACAGAAAAACACCCAGTGCTCATCCTGTCAAGTGTCCACCTCAGTGCCCGCCACCCATTCCCCTCCAACACCCGCCCTCCTCCTTTTCCACCACCCCTAGTTCGTTTCCCCGAGTTAGGAGTCTTTATGTTCTGTCTCCCTTCCTGATATTTCCCAATATTTCTTTTCCCTTCCTTTATATTCCCTTTCACTATTATTCATATTCCCCAAATGAATGAGAACATACACTGTTTGTCCTTCTCCGATTGACTTATTTCACTCAGCATAATACCCTCCAGTTCCATCCACGTTGAAGCAAATGGTGGGTATTTGTCGTTTCTAATTGCTGAGTAATATTTCATTGTATACATAAACCACATCTTCTTTATCCATCATCTTTCGATGGACACCGAGGCTCCTTCCACAGTTTGGCTATTGTGGCCATTGTTGCTAGAAACATCGGGGTGCAGGTGTCCCGACGTTTCATTGCATCTGAATCTTTGGGGTAAATCCCAAGCAGTGCAATTGCTGGGTCGTAGGGCAGGTCTATTTTTAACTCTTTGAGGAACCTCCACACAGTTTTCCAGAGTGGTAGCACCAGTTCACATTCCCACAAACAGTGTAAGAGGGTTCCCTTTTCTCCGCATCCTCTCCAACATTTGTTGTTTCCTGCCTTGTTAATTTTCCCCATTCTCACTGGTGTGAGGTGGTATCTCATTGTGGTTTTGATTCGTATTTCCCTGATGGCAAGTGATGCAGAGCATTTTCTCATGTGCATGTTAGCCATGTCCATGTCTTCCTCTGTGAGATTTCTCTTCATGTCTTTTGCCCATTTCATGATTGGATTGTTTGTTTCTTTGGTGTTGAGTTTAATAAGTTCTTTATAGATTTTGGAAACTAGCCCTTTATCTGATATGTCATTTGCAAATATCTTCTCCCATTCTGTAGGTTGCCTTTTAGTTTTGTTGACTGTATCCTTTGCTGTGCAAAAACTTCTTATCTGGGGGCATCACAATGCCAGATTTCAGGTTGTACTACAAAGCTGTGGTCATCAAGACAGTGTGGTACTGGCACAAAAACAGACACATAGATCAATGGAACAGAATAGAGAACCCAGAAGTGGACCCTGAAATGTATGGTCATCTAATATTCGATAAAGGAGGAAAGACTATCCATTGGAAGAAAGACAGTCTCTTCAATAAATGGTGCTGGGAAAATTGGACATCCACATGCAGAAGAATGAAACTAGACCACTCTCTTTCATCATACACAAAGATAAACTCAAAATGGATGAGAGATCTAAATGTGAGACAAGAGTCCATCAAAATCTTAGAAGAGAACACAGGCAACACCCTCTTTGAACTCGGCCACAGTAACTTCTTGCAAGATACATCCACAAAGGCAAAAGAAACAAAAGCAAAAATGAACTATTGGGACTTCATCAAGAAAAATTGTTTTAAAAGACACATACTTTCATGTTAGAAGGACTCATGCTACTTCCTATAAATAGCTCAGTTTTGTACCAGTGTGAAAAAACAAAGAACTATGCCCTTATGAAGGGCAGTTTTGAACCTTATTTCTCTTTCCCTCCAATGAGTAAAAAATTAAGTAACCATACAGAAGATTATGGAAAGCTAATCTATCTGGACAATTTCAGTTTTATGATCACTAAAGTCAAAAGAGATTTTGACAAATAGCATGTTTTTCCCTGTGTTTCTCTTTTAAATTAAGCAGGATTCTTTACATAATGCAATTGAAGCCTACTACATAACCAAATGCTCGAATGGGTTCTGAGGTAAGATTTAATGTCACAGAAAGCCATTGTCCAACCAGGTCCATTGGACCAGGTCCAGTGACCTGGTCAAGTTAAAGACATATTTTAAACCTGATTACATGAGATGGCAAGTCTTAATGAGAACATGCAACAGCTATTATTGTATTAGACATAAATTCAATCACCAATGTCAAACAACATTAATTTTGATTGCTTGGGGATTTAGAAATTCATTTTTATGAAATATTGTTTTGTGGAATACTTAGAAGGGTTTTTCATTTATTTTCCATAATTAGCATTAGGGAGAGGAGAAAAGTATGATAATTTACTGGATTATAGAAAATTTCAAAACCAAGTCATAACTATACCAATAAATTAAACCTAAAAAGATAACATTAAGAAGTTGAAGGTGAAGAGGTATTGGAAATAGTATAAGAGAAAACATCTAGATTCAGATCTAAATCTTGGATTAATAGATTAGGATGATGCTTGTGTTTTGGCAGGTGTTTAATAACAGATGAATGAAATGAACATTACATTACAGATGTTATAATATTTGTGTCTTTTAATGTTGGAACTACATTAATCCTGCATAACCTTTTTGATAGCATTTTTGTGTTTTATCAATAAAAATGATTTCTTATAGATATGTCAATATAATTTGTGATAACATATCATTTAAAAATCATATACCTGGGATATCCTGATTATTTAAAGGTATTTAAATTATACTTTGCCTATGATATATTTGGCCTATATAAAGATTAAAAACTTTGGATTTTTCATTTCTTACCTTTGGAGTTTGCAAATACTCCAATCTATTGGTCTCTTTTCTCTTTCCTCTTACTTATTTCTATGTACTTTATAGGTAATAGCATTCAATTTATTTTTAGGAAAAGCTATAAATTATCTAACAATTCCTGCCCACCTCTTTTTTATTACTAAACTAGACCCTTTACCATCTCAGCAGGGAAAGATATTGTATTATGACAAAGTGGTATGTGAAACAAAATATATGGATATTGATTTTTAAACTCCAAACTCACCATTTTAGATATTTTAGATAGGTAAAGAGGTTGACATCTAAACACAATGTATTCCCTCATTTCTGGTGACCATTACTTCCCATTACAAAATGAGGTTGTCCCAGGTTCCATTATAAATTTCCTTCAGTGTTTCTAACTCAGCTATAAAATAGATGCTGAGACAAAAACTCAACACATGGGGATTCAGCTCAGGAGTGCTTTATTTTTTAATTCAAATTTAGTTTAAATTGGTTCACCTATTTCTAAGTGACAGGGGAGTAGTAAAAATAAAATAAATGTGAGAATGCAGCAGGTCTGCTTTTGCATTTCTGTAACTAGGAAATTAATTTCTTTTCTAAAATCTAGTGTTTCTCAGATAGTTGGAGACACAATGTTATTGTTTAAGGGAGAGATATTAAAAATTGTTGAATAGGCAGGAAACTAACAGTGGAACACATGGTAGATAAAAAAATAACTCATAGTGCCTCCTTGGAAGTATTTATTTATTTACTTACTTTTAAGATTAGCAATTCCCTATGTAGCCTTTATCAGTATATCAGGTAGATAATAATTTTTCTGTTAAAATAACTTTGAACACATAAAGTTAGTGAAAAACCTAAGAGAAATGCAAAATGCATATTTACACACATTTTCAGGGATTTTTTTTTCTGAGGAGAGTTTGAAATCAATTTAATGTTCAATGTTATGTAAACTATGCAATTCAGTAACTATTTCAGGACAATAGTTCACCAGAAAATGCTATATATGCTATATATGATTTATATCTCTCCAACTTTACATCTGTATTAGAGCTTTCAATTTGGAGGGAATAATTATAAAAATTACAAGAATGAAATATGTAAATTTTGATATAAGTTCTCTTTCATCATGAGGTTGTCTACTGATTTGTCATTTAATCTCTTCTATACCCACACTTTGTAGGGGAACTCTTTTAAACTGTTTGAAGGATTTCGAATCCATCAATTAGGGGCACTTTAACTGTGCCATTCACTCTTTCCTCTCCAGTGTCATTTGTCTCTAGTAGGTTGCATTAAGATCATAATCACTGACTGTAGAACATAGAAGAATTCAAGGACTAACACAAGAACACCAGGCTCACCAGCTTGGTCTCTAAACCCTGAAATTACTGTTGATTAATTTCCTTAATGTTTATAAAAAAATTCATACTTTTGTTGAATATTCAAAGTGTATTTCTGTTGAACTGATATTAAAAAAAATAATTAACAGTGAGATTAATTAAATTGATTTTTTTGTCAAGAAAATATTCCATTGTGAATCAGAGTTTGAACTAGCAAGTATGAACAATTAAATTGTGAGACACCATTCTCAGGGCCAACTAGGAAATTATCTTAAATCAGTATTTTGTAGTATATAAAGATATGTGTAAGCAAAAAGAAATGGTATGCATAGACCTAGAATAACTAGATAGAAGAAAGACAGCTGTGTAGAGATAAATTGGAGTTAGGTTACATGATTTTTAAAAGTCCATTTCCTTAGGCATTTAACTTAAACTCTTTATAAGTGATAACTACATTTAGATAATAGATTCTTATCTATATTTGAACAGTAGAGTCACCCATGAATGTTTTTACTAAATATTGATACACAGTCCAAATCAATTAAATGAAGAGCTTGCAGTTGAAATTTGCCATCTGCATTTTGTAGAAGCTTCAAGTAATAATATGGTAAAGCCAAGTCTAAGAACTTGGATTGTTAAATAATTGCTATCAAGACAAAATGAGTAAGTTTTAAGTCCCACATTTTTATTACTGGACTATGACAAGTTCAAAATAAGGGATTGTTTTATGTTCCATTAATACTGCTATTTGACACCTACTATTACCTGAGACTGTTCAAGACACAGGGAATAAAGCAGTAAACAAGCAGTCTAACACCCTGATCTTAGGGAGTATACATTTGGGTTATGGCAGAAGAGGAGTCATAGATAAAGAAGAATATTCAGAGCTGGTAAGTGTTGTTTGAATAAGGGGATGGATACTGTAAATGGAAGATCTAGAGGGCCCTTAATGGCCATTAAGAACTTATGTATAAGGAATGGGAAGGAGAAGGTTGTGATAGGATTGTACCAAGGGAAGACAGCACAATGGTAGGCAGAAGTCACCTCATTGCAGACCTTGCAGTTGAAGCCAGCAAGGTTAGATTTCATTCAAAGCTTGTAACCCAGGAAAATATAAGTTGGGTTTAAAGAAAGGGGCCATCCTTGATACAGTATGAAGAATAAATTAAAGATGAATCAGAGAAGAAGCAAGAGGACTAGTTTAGAAGATATTTATGTGCTCACATGATAAAGAGTTTTGACTTGTGTTAGGAGGAAAGCATTAGTGAGAGAAAGAGGTAGAGGACATCGAACATGTTTTGGAGTTTGGGCTGACAGGAATTGCTAAAGAGTTTCATGAAGGGAAAGAAATGAATAAAGAATGACTCCTGGGTTTTTGGTTTCAGCAACAAGGTAGTGAATAAGATAGTGAAGACAAAGGGGAAGAGCATTATGTGAAGAAAAGGGGATCGGGAGACGAATTTTGTTTTGCCAGTATCAAATTGTGATTCCTATTAGATATTCAAGCAAAGGTGTCCAATGAACATTGGATATACAGGTTTGGAGCTCAAATAGGCAGAAGTGGGCCTAAAGTAAAAGTTTTGAGCCAAATATATTGTGACAGATGAGTCAGACCTTCAGTGAGTAACACAATGAGTTGTGGGGAAATTGTGGATCACAGGGACTATAATGATAAAGTTACTGCCCAAAGGATAAAAAGAGAGGTACCACTGAGTCTGGCTGGAATCAGGCTTAACAGAAAATCAGTTCTTAGGAAGAGTTTGGATATATATAGAAGTCAGAAGTCAAGCAAAAGTTGGAGACCATTGAAGAAGCAGAAGATTGGGCAAAACAGTGAGTCATAACTCAGCAAACAGAAAGACTGGAAACAGTAACCCTATGTGCCTCAACACATTTTTTTCTCTTTCTGATGGAGGCAGAGTAGTTCTGGAGTATGGCAAATCATGGCCCAAAAGTGAAATAGGGAACCTGACCAAGTGGATTATTAACTAAATTAACGTAGCCATAAATAAGGCTAGACATTGAGCAGAGACTAAGGAATCTTAAAGACATGGATTGATCGGATATTTGGATAAATATTTCTGTAGATTTAATTAGGTCCAGGAATATGATTTTGTTGACCAATCAGAAAATACTTTCTTTGGAGGAAAGTGTTTACTAAATCTAGAAATATATATACATACATACATATGCAATATACAGACACATACACATATGTATATCAGCAAATGTAGTGATCCTAGAGCTAGTAAACTATTCAATAAAAAGCCAGAGCATTTAAACACAATTAAATTTTCTGCACAATTTGAACTCATTGGCATGTAAACTCTACTGTGTTTTCCCAGGCTGTGTTTTTTATGTAACTAAAGTGAACAAAGAAGATTTTATTACTGGGTGTGTTTGTGATAGTAAAGGGAGTAAAATGTTTTATAAATAAGGGAAGTCTTTTGAATCCAAGATTTTGTATTGTTTCTGGCGTGATTTCTTTATATAATAAACAAGCCATCTGTACAGATCTGATCATTTCCTACATTTTTCTTAACAACAACAAAAAAATGTCCTGAGAACATTTTTTGCACATCTGCACTGTTCTTGTATTATTTCAGATTTATTGCTTATGAATTGTATATAGGATTTGTTGCAACACCAGAAAATATTCAAAGTGGAAAAAATTACTGCTTTGCAAGTCGGTAGATAACTGTAGCTTTGAGGAAATGTTGGTATTCCCATATCAGCCCATTGGAAGGATTGAAACATTTTTTAATTTTCAGAAAATACAAAATAAGTATTCAATTAGTATTCATGTATTTCCTGCACAGATAAATAATGGAATTAATTTTTATGTGTCAGCATAGTCAAGAAAAGTAAAAAGTGCTTACTTTGTAATAGTGTAAACTCATAGGTTCAGAGGATGGATTGTCCATTTGTTGGAGAATTGATGTTTTTTGACTTGCCTATTTGTCATTAGCACTACTACTGTAGGTAAAGAAGAAGAAAGTGAGATATGAAATTCTAATTACTCAGTTTTTCTAATTACTTACAGCTACAGTAAAAGGTGTAAAGTCCAAAAGCATGTTAAAAACTTCCCATCTGGCCCATCTTATGACCAGATACCTAACAATTCTTATATGTGCGATTTCTTATATCTGTTATTAACATGATTTAAATACAGCTCTACTGGCGAATGAAGTGGATATACCTATTTGCTTCATCCTAGTGTGAGTGAGTTCTAAAGTCAAATGTAACTGTTGTAGCATCTGGTAAAGACAGAGGTAAGAAGTAAGCAGTGTACTGGAAGGTGGGTACCAGAAAACCACATGCAAACCTGATTCAGGCTGTGATGGGAGGCCTTGTAGAAGGCTAAGGAAGGATTGATCTGTGTCTCATCCAGTACCTACTCAAAAAGAACACTTGTTTCCATACCTTGGCTATTGTGAATAATGGTGCAGCGAACATGGGAATACAGATATCTCTTTGAGATGATTTTGTTTCCTTTGGCTATAAGCCCGTAACTGAGACTGCTAGATTATATGGTAGTTCTATGTTTAATTTCTTGAGGAAGGTCCATACTCTTTTTCATGGTGACTATAGCAATTTACATTTCCACCAGCAAAGTACAGGGGTTCTCTTTTCTCCTCCTTGCCAATGCTCCTTGCTGGTATTTGATATCTTTTGTCTTTTTGGCATCAGCCATACTGACAGACATGAGGTGATACCTCACTGTGGTTTCGATTTGCATTTCCCTAATGATTGAATCATGTTGAGTACCTTTTCATGTACCTGTTGGCCATTTGTATGTCTTCTTTGGAAAAGTGTCTGTTTAGGTCCTTCGCCCATTTTTAAATTCTATTGTCCCTTTCATTGTGCCATTTAGCCTATATATTGAGTTTTATTTTAGTCATTACATATTTTTAACTTATAAATTTTCAGTTATTTTTTCTTTATATTTTCTATTTTTTTTGCCAGAAATCTCTAATTTTGTGTCATGTGTGTTTTTAAATGCTAACATTTTATGACTGCTCTAAAATATTGTTGAGTAATTGTATCATCTATTTTCAGTGTTGGCATCTATTGATTCTTCTTTTTCAGTCAGTGAAATATTCCTGGTTGTTGGTATGATCAGTGATTTTTTATTGAAACCTGGACATTTTGAGTATTGTTGGAGACTCTGGATCTTACTAACTTTCCATTTTACCTTATTTTCTCTGACAGTGCCCTTACAAGGAAAGGGGAAGGTGCTATCTTATTACTGCCAGGTAGGAATAGAGGTCTAGTTTTCCCCATTGGCTACTATTGACACATTCAGCCTTTTCTGACACTACCTTGAGGGTGACCAGGGATTGAGAAGCTTGGGTGCTGTGTTATAGGGTAGGGAGGATGGAAGTCCAGGTTTCCCATTCAGCTACTGTTGGTGTGTGTGTGGGGGGGTGCACAAGTTTTTCTCTGCTATTTGGAGAAAAGTAGTTATCATTGAAGTTTTGTGTCTCACTAGATTGCCCCTTTTCCAGTCCTTTGGTTACAGATTTAAAATATTTAAGTATATTGAAGTATAATTGACATACAACATTGTACTAGTTTCAGGTGTACAAGCTAGTGATTCAACACTTATACACCATGAAATAAATGATCACCACCATAAGTCTAGTCACCATAAAAGGTTTTTTTGTCTTAGGATGAGAATTTTCAGTATCCACTCTCCTGGCGACCTACAGGTGTTCACTGCAATACACAGTTGGAAATCTATACCTCTGGACCCTCTTTCCTCATTTTGCCCATCCTCCAGCTCCCCTTCACCCAGCAGCCACCACTCTTTCTCCCTATCCATGAATTTTGTTTTGCTTTATTTTTTTTATTCCACATATAAGAGAGATCATATAGTATTTGTCTTTCTCTGACTTTACTTAGCATGATACCCTCTAGGTTTATCCATATTGTTGAGAATGGTAAAATTTCATTCATTTTTATGGCTGAGTGGTATTCCATAGTGTGTGTGTGTGTGTGTGTGTGTGTGTGTGTGTACATACCACATCTTCTTTATCCATTCATTTTCTCATGGACACTTACGTCCCACATTTTGGCTATTGTATATAATGCTTCAGTAAACACTGAGATGCTTATATCTTTTCAAATTAGTTTTCATTTCATTTTCCTTGGAAAATGAAATACCTGGAAGTGGAATTGCGGGGTCATATGTTAGTTCAATTTATAATTTCTTGAGGACCATCCATATTGCTTTCCATAATGGCTATACCAATTTACATTCCCATTAACAGTGTACAAGGATTCTCTCTCCTCGCATCCTTGCCAACACTTATCTCTTGTCTTTTGATAACAGCCATCTTAACGGGTGTGAGGTGATATCTCATTGTGGCTTTGATTTGAATTTCCTGCTAATTAGTGGTGTTGAACAACTTCTCATATACCAGGTGACCATTATCTATTTTGGAGGTAGGTCTATCCAGATCCTATATGCAATATCCATATATGTCTTTTGAAAAACATATAATAATGTCTTCAGGAGAAAACAATTTAGAATCATGTCTTCACATTAAAAATGTGATTATTGAGTGTGTAAATGGATATATAGTGGGCATATTTCTCTTGTCCTTGAAGAGAAAGTTTAAAACTACCTTTTGGTTTTATAAGTGAAATGAATTTGGTCAACTCTCTTTCCTTATATATAGACATTTAAAAAATATTCAAGGCCATGAAATTTTAATTTGCTTTTCAATAGTGAGTGCTAAAATAAAACAAATAGCAGTGAGGTCATGTTTCCCTCAATTAGTGAAGGTTTTGTTTTATTTTTTGTTTTTTTGTGGGGTGTTTTTTTTTTTTTGGTTTTTTTTTTTTTTTTTGGTTTTTTTTTTTTTTTTTTTTTTTTTTTGGTAAGGGCAAGTCACAGATATTCATAAAAGCTGTCAGGTATTTTCCAAACTTAAACTTCTATGATTTGGAAGCTTAAAAAAATAGGAATGAATACTCCAGGACTACTTGTGGTATTAAGGCACATTGCAATTTAGTCTCTAATATTCTTAGTGGAAAACGTGGTCAAAATACAGCATTTAATTTTTCTTTTAAAGGAATGTCTTTGAATTTCTGTAATATTAAAATGTAAGGCATTTAAAAATTTTTATAGTAATCCTGACATTACAACTTAAGATAAAAAAGAGCTTTAGAAAACTATGCAATCTATGTTTCCTTAAAAAAATATAAGGCTTTGAATGAAAAATCCTTAAGATACATTAAATCTTACGCCCAGTACTATGTATTTTAAAAAATTATTCCATTTTAAAAGGGAACTGAAGGTTGCTGAAGGGGAGGTGGTTGAGGGGGTTGGGGTGATGGGATGGGAAGGGCCTGTGATATGATGGGCATTGGGTATATACTCAATTGATGAATTATTAAAAACTACATCTGAAACTAATGATGTAGTATATGTTGGCCAGTTTAATTCAAATTAAAAAATAATGTCCTGTACATTGAAAGGCACGTGTAAATATTTAAAAATTATGACATCATGAATAAACTTCACTTATTAATGAAATAAATAAATAGGAATGAAATCCTGCCATTTGCAACAACACAAATGGATATAGACAGTATAATGCTAAGTAAAATAGGTCAGAGAAAGACAAATAACATATGATTTTATTAATATGTGGTATTTAAGAAACAAAACAAAGAAAAAAGAAAAAAAAGAGACAAACCAAAAAACAGACTCTACTATGGAGAACAACCTGATGGTTACCAGAGAGGAGGTGGGTGGGGGCAGTGGGTGAAATATGTGAGGGGATTAAGAGTTCGCTTACCACAATGAGCACTGAATGATACAGAGAATTGCTGAATCACTATATTGTACACTTGAAACTGATATAACACTTTATGTTAACTATACTGGAATTACAATTTTTAAAAAATAAAAAATAAATAAAATATAAAGCACCACGTAAGACATTAAAAATCAGGGCACCTCAAAACAAACAAAAAAGTATGCCATTTTAAAAAATTACCATCTCTTCAGAAAGACATTTATTTTTTTGAGAAAGCAAATGCAAGATTTCTGAATAAGAGATCCAGCTTATTATTTACAGCAATAACAGCGATGTTTCTTCCTCTAATTCTGCTCAAGAGATGTGTCAAGAGCAGATGTCAGCTGTATATACCATGGACTGTGTTGCAGAAGAGGAATCCCAAAATTATGAACCTAGGATCTTATATAGAAGCTTGACTGTAACACAACTTACTTCCCCTCCTGAGAAAGGGAATAATATTGTATTTTTAGTGCAAATAAATCCAGAAAGGTGGAGAGGCTCATGCCAGGATACAAGGATTTGACTCAGGGGACGATAAGTTTTTCTATTCTTTAATGGAAACAGATGACTCCACCATAAAGGAGACCACCTGTCTAACACTTTTGGAAGGTGAGGAGCAAATGGGTCTTGGGAAAAGAAGACATTCTAGAAGAATGAAAATATTTACTCTGTCCTAAGAACTTTATACTATTAAGTTTTCCATTCAATGAAAAGGTATATACATTGATTTATAATGGTCTATAGATTAGATCTTTCACTATGATGTTGCTCATATATTTGTTAGACTAAAAAAGTTATCTTTTATGTCTTTTTTAGTAAGAATTTTTATGAATATTGTTTTATCAAATTATTTTTCTTTTCTTTTGGATTGAGATAGTTATGTGAGTATTTTCATTTTATTATGTTCATATGCTGAGTTACATTCCAGAAATATATGCAACTAATTGTCATATTTTGTTACTTACGTTATATTGTCCTCATAAAATAAGAAGTATAATGCCATTTTATATTTCCTGGAAGAATCATTATTATTTCTTCTTGAAATATATAAAAAGCATTTGAAAAGCTATGCTGTCTTAAAGATGTGTGTTTGCATTTGTATAGAAAGGTTTTTAATTATGAATTACATATATGTGCATACATATGTGCATATATTCTGAACTTTTTCTATATTTTTCTGTTAGGTTATGTTTTTATAAGAATTTTTCCATTTTATTTAAATTTTAAAATTTATTTCCTTAAAGTGATGCAAGATGTCCTTTCACTTTCTTTTCAATCTCTGAAGGATCAATAATGATTATAAGATCTCAGTAATACATACCTTCTCAATTTTATCCTTGATATATTTTGCCTGAAGTTTATCAATTTTATTAATCTTTTTATAGAACCATTTTGATTTTCTTGGTTCTTTCATGTAAACATATTTATCTGTAATATTTTCTTCAACTTCCTCTGGGTTTAATTGCCTTTTTTTAAAATAACTTCTTGAGATAGATATTAAAATTTAATATTACAATTAAAATTAAAACTTCAGGTTTTCTTCTTTTCCAACATGTGTATTTAATTTTAGCAATTTCCATCTAGGCATGTTTGTGGCTGAATGACACACAAATATAGATTTTATTTTTATTATCAGTTAAAATATTTTAAAATTTTTAATTGTGATTATTTTTTAAAGCATGAGTTATTTAAAAATGCATTCTTTAATTTTGAGAAGAAAGTAAGTTATATCTGTATTACTTATTTCTAGCCTAGTTCAGTTATGGTTTGAGAACATATATAATCTAATCCTTAAAAATCTATTTAAATTTGTGATATATATCAGGATATAATCAATTTTGATGAATCTTTTTCTTATAATTGTAAATAATGTGCATTTTGTATTTTTAGTTACAGAGTTACATATATGTTAAATAGGTTAAAATTGTTTCTTATGTTTTCCCAATATATTCCTTTATTGCTTATTTGTCTATTTGTAATAAGTACATATAAAGTTATGATGTTATAACATCCTGCTTTGTTGACATTTATCATTAGGACATGTCACTCTTGGGATCCCTGGGTGGCTGAGCGATTTAGCGCCTGCCTTTGGACCAGGGCGTGATCCTGGACTCCCCAGGATCGAGTCCCACATCAGGCTTTCTGCATGGAGCCTGCTTCTCCCTCTGGTTGTATCTCTCTCTCTCATAAATAAATACATAAAATCTTTTTTTTTATTTTTTTATTTTTTTAAAAATTTTTATTTATTATTTTTATTTATTTATGATAGTCACAGAGAGAGAGAGAGGCAGAGACACAGGCAGAGGGAGAAGCAGGCTCCATGCACCGGGAGCCGGATGTGGGATTCGATCCCGGGTTTCCAGGATCGCGCCCTGGGCCAAAGGCAGGCGCCAAACCGCTGCGCCACACAGGGATCCCTCTTTTTTTTTTTTTAAAGGAAATGTTGCTCTTTTATCTGCTTATCTCCTATTAGTGGGGCTGTCCTTCTTTTGATTAGTGTTTCATGTCTCTTACTATCAACTTTTCTATATCCATCTATTTAAGGCGTATCATTTTTAAGCAGCATAGCTCGCTTTCTATTGGATGTCATGTTTGACAATCTTTAACTTAATATTAGTTCATTTATATTATATCAATGCATTAGCACTTAAATTCATATTTTCTAATATTGGCTTTCATCTTTTATTTCTTTTGTTTCTTTCTCCAACTATTTTCTCTCTTTTGAAATATTAATGACTATTTATTATTATATTTCCACCCCAATTAATATTAGTCAGGCATTCTACCAATATTTTTTTAGAGATTGTCATTGAGATTACAGTGTTTGTCTTTGCTTTATTCAAGTATAGGATAAATTAGTATTTTATCACATTCTGGACAATGCAAAGATGTTTTAAAACGGGAATACTATTTAATATCCTAACTTTTGTGTTATTATCATATTTACATTTTCTCTGTATTTTAAGCATTCTACAGGGTTATTATTTTATATAGTCACACTACATTTAAATAAGTTCACATATTTGAACTTTGTATTACTGTTCATACTTCTTTGCATCTTTTTTTTTTGTCTTCAGGTATCATTTTTCTTTTTCTAAACTATTTCATTTCATATTCCTTACTGAGAGTCTGATAGTTACTATTTTGCTCATTTTTTGTTGTTCTTTTATTTTTTCTTTAATAATATTTACCACGAATACAGCATTTTTGTTGTTAATTTCTTTTTACACTTTATGGTGTTCTTTCCTTTTTATTTTTTTTGTCAACCATTGTTTTCCATTAATATGTCAATGCTTAGACTTCTTATTGCTACTTTGAAGGTAGTTTATTTCCCTAGTGGCTTTTGATATTTTGTCTTTATTTTTTACCATTTTTCATACCACAATTTGGTATGATTTATATGTTTTTATCTGACTTGACTTTGTATTCCTAGTTCTTGAATATATGCTTGTTATTTTTTGTTCGAGTTGAAAAACTGTCCGCCATTATCTGTTTGAATATAACTTTTGGTCTTTACTTTCTCTCCTCTAAGATACCTTCTCTTGGTGTCTCATATCTCTTACTCCGTTTTTTGTGTTTCCCATTCTTTTTTCCTTGAAAAATTTAACCTGAATATTTTTTTGTTCTACGAATATTTCAGTTTATTTGTTCTCTCTTGAGCTGTGTCTAATCTGGAATTAAACCATTCTTTTTTTTTTTTTTTTGAGTTCAATCATTCTAATTAAGTTCTAGATTTTCCATTTAATTCTTGTTATAGCTTTCAGTTTTCTGCTAAGTTTCCCATCCTGTCATTATAGGTTGTGCTAATAACATCAATGAAGGTCTGGATCTCCTATCATTTATTTTTCTCTCCTCTTTTCAGTGAACTTTTGTCTTATGTATGACTCCTTTTTTTTGTTGCAGCTTTATAGACATATAGTTTGCATATCATTCATCCATTTAAAGCATATAATTCAATGTTTTTTTTTATTATATTCACGGAGTTGTGCAACTACCACTACATGTAATTCTAGAACAATTTCATTACTTCAGAAAAAAATCTGTTGCTGATGGGTACAGACTCATTAACAATGACTGTCTATTTTGTTTTAATCTATTATGTATGAAAGGTTGTATAGACAACTTAAGACTTGGGATGATATTATCTCCCTCCATAAAGGGTTGGAGTTGAAATAATTTAGTAATTTTCCATCATTTTGTAGCTGAAGAAACTCATGCGTGGCACAAAGATGAAGTGACAATTCCAAGATTCTACTCTAGTTACTGATAAAAACAGAGAAAATGTATAGTGTATAAAGAGAGAGTAAATATCAAATGGAAGAAATTAGATTATGTAACTGAGGGAAGGATGTATTGAAGAAAATGCATTGTTCTGAGACCATAGAAACCAACATATCTATACACTGTTCTGTTCCTTTCTTTTGTTTTTTTTTTTACTATTAATATCATGACACTTAAAATCAAATTTCATTTTTCCTATATTAAATTTCACTGGCTTCAAAATTCCTTTTTTATAATTCCAGAAGTTAATACTTGTTTCCAAAATGGACAATTTTATTAGGCATGTTTAATTCAAATTTGAGTTGTAATTTTAAGTTTGAGATTGCATGTAAGTACAAATGGAATAATTAACTTATTAAAAGCAAGCTTAGCATTAATTGTGTTTTTCCTTGCAACTCTAGGCACAGAATATATCATCTTTTACAAAATAACTATGTGTGCATAAAGTGACTATGCATTCTGGTAAGGTAGTAGTGACTTGTTCTGGCATGAAATAAACTCAGGTGAGAATTTTTACATAATCAGGAACTCAATGCAGTATCTTCAGCTCCACAGAACAAATATATTAAAATAACTCCCTTCGTGTTAAGATAACATATGGTTTTACATTTTATAACAATTGGTGCAATTTATAGAGAAAATTGAAATGGACAAGCAGATAGTATTAAAGTCACCAAGCATGTTATTGAATTAGAAGTAAATAACTATGCTTTAGAAAAGCAGCTACCGTAGAATTTAGAATAATGAAGTCATATTTCAAACTGACTTAAGTTGACGCCTGATTATGCTATGTAAATAATTAAAAATATGTGAATAGTAATATTTTCTATAATCTGTGAGGTTACAAAGTGTGAATATTTATTTTACACTTGTTACTGCTATGTAGATTTTTAAAATTCATAATTCATAGTCTGTGAACATCATGCTTGAACTCTATTCTTTCTTTTAGATCCTTTGGTTTTTGGTTAGTAATGTTTACTTTCTGTGCATCCTTATGTCAACAACAAAATTTCTGTGATTTCCATTTAATTAAAACTACAATAATTAAGTTAATTAGGATGGTAAGCAGAATACTAAGATGATCCTATGATTTTAGTTCTCTCAAGTTAAGCCCCTGATTATGTTGTATCACATGGCAGAAGGATCTAGCAGATGTAATTAAGGTTTTTAATCAGTTGACTTTGAGTTAATCAAAAAGGAGATTATCCAGGCGAGCCTAACTTAATCACCTGAGCCCTTTAAAAGCAGGTTGCAGGTTGTCTTTGGCTGTTTATAGAAATCAGATAGTCTCAGAGGATGCAAGAGACTCGAGGAAGGTTCTCTACTGTTACGGAGGGAGGCTCGGAGCACAGGCCTGTCAGAGCCTCAGAGGAGGGCAGGTTCTCTCTGACAACCAGTAAGAAAATAAAGAACCCCTGCAGCCATAAGGCAATGAGTCCAGCTAACGACCTGAAGAAGGAACCAGCAAACAGACATTTCCCAGGGTCTAAGATGAGAACTCAGATGGTTGATATCAATTTTTGATACCCTAAGAGCCCAGTCACTCACACCCTGGAATTCTGACCTACTAAAGCTATGAGATAACAAATACATGTGTTGCTCTAAGCTGCTAAGTTTGTAAGTTTGTTAGTTGTCTACTGCTAGACTGCTAGTCTAGTGCTTACCAACTACATTAGTTGTCTGCAGTGGAGATCCAGGTAAAAATTGCTGGATGAAAATCCCTTACATGTTCAAAGAGATGAGAGCTGGTTTAGGGTACTGGTTGCCTGCAGATAGTTAGGATAGGTCTCATGTGGGAAGAAATGGGGCCCAAAGAAGGCTTTCCCTGAGTCCAAATTTTATCTGAATACTCACATGAATATGGGTAAATAATTTGGATTTGAAGAATCATAGCGTCCTGAAAAATTCCTGGAAGTAGAAGTTAGCTTTATAGTATTAAATGATGGGGAGCTCTAACAGACTAGAAACAGCAGATTTTTCTATGGGCAATTCCCAAGTAAAGAGAGAAAATAGATCATGTAAGAATTTAAAACATCAAAAGTGACATGCATAAATCTGGATGAGAAGTGAAAAGCCCAAAGAAAGAAATTTGAGGAAATTGATAGGGAAATGGAAAACATCAAATCTAGATGGAGATCTACCAAAACCATCTAGAAGCCAGGGAAGAAGAAGTTAGTTATGTTTTAATAGAGACCTGCAGTTCCTCAGTAAAGATAAATGTTTAATGGGATTTTTTTTCAGGCACTATGGTGGATGCAGGAGTAATATTTTGCCTCTTCCTCTGAGTTACCCCCTATACGTTCTGTCTGTATTTAAGGTTTGTACCAGCACAGTTGTGACTAGCTCTATTATCTTAACAACTAGCAAAAAATAATGTATTTGTATTTATAATATGATAGATATGTAAAATATAGGTAATATTTGCTAATATTTTTAAAGCCTCATTCATATTTTTCATAGATATCTTTTATTTCAGAGTCTGTGTTATTTCATTCATTTCCTTCTTACTTTTTTATTTTAGTTATGCTGGTCAGAAGAATCTACTTTTATATCATACTAGCCATGTCTTCTGAATAATATTAACTACAGTTTCTTTGGGCTGGTTTGATAGTTCATTTTATAATTTGAATGATTTGAATACATGACTAATATTTTAAAATTCTTTTTCCCTTTAATAAAGAAAGCATTTATAAGTTCTTGGATTATCTTTAGAGAAAATTTTAACTAGATACTGCAAAGATTTATTATTATTATATATCAGAAATAGGTATAATTATTAGGTATAATAATTAATCTTCATGTATAATTATTAATCTTCAGAACTGTTGAAAAGTGTTGACCAGTAAAAGTGAAATTTGAACTAAGACTTGTTGAACAGAAATAAATCAGATACGCAGACATCTGGGCAAAGAGCATTTCCGGCAAAACTACTGCCAAGGTGCTAAAGTGGAAAGAACGTGGCAGTATAGGAACATTCCCTAATTCAAGCCAGATTTTTCCACGCCTAGGCCCAGTTGAGCATCTTTACCTGAATCACTACCTCGATTTCTATTCCAAATCTGGTGTGCCTTTTGAAGGATTGTGGATATGTGCTCCAGCAGACAGAGACAGAGAGAGACTAACCCATATATCATAGTTGATATATGTCAGGGAAAGAATCAGTTGTCTTCTGCTAAGGTACACTCAGGTAGCAAAATAGTCTCCAGTTAACCTAGGGGCTTTGATCAAAATGCCGAAAATATAAATAGAATCTATTTGATAAGGAATTATTTTTTTTAAAAAGGAACCTGATTAATGCATTTTGATGTTAAATATGATAGGTTTTTGCCAACTACTCCAAGTGAGTTTTTTCAGTGATTAATCAAAAATGATTCATTAGGGACACCTAGGTGGCTCAGTTGGGTAAATGTTTGTCTTCGCTCAGGTCATCATTCCAGGGTCCGGGATGGAGCCCTGCATGGGGCTCCCTGCTTAGCTTAGAGGGGAGCCTACTTCTTTGTCTCCCTCTGCCTGCCCCTCTGCCTGCTGCTCTGCCTACTTGTGCTCTCTCTCTCTCTCCCTCTGTGTCAAATAAATAAATAAAATCTTTTTAAAAAAAGATTCATTAACTGCATCCAAAATAGAAGGCAAAAAATAAGAGTTATGCTTTATTGTATATTTTACCCTTTTATTCTTTTTGGTAACAAATACAAGGGGTGATAAATCTTTAGAATAAACACTCAATTTAATACATAAATGTATGTGTTCAAAAGATTTCAGTTGACTCTTAGACTCTTTGTTGACCCTAATTCTGTTGAAAACACAATGCTTAAATGTGTAGTAGACTAGTCTCACAGAGCCTAAAAAAAATAAAATTATTGTTTCAAGAAAACTCAAAGTGTTAACATAAGTATTTTCTTAAAGTCATTACCCTTTCTTTTAGTTTCCTAGACTGCCATAACAACTGTCACAAACTGAGTGACTTTAGACAAACAAAAACTAAAATTTATTCCTTCACAGTTCTGGTGGATATAAATCTGACATCTAGGTGTTGGCAAGGTTGATTCCTTCTGTGGTTCGGCCCTGAGGAAGAGGCTGTTCTGTGCCCCCCACCTAGCTGCTAGTGGTTGCCATTAATCCTTGGTACTTGTTGGCTTCTGTCTCCAATCTCTGCCTCTGTCATCACTTGGCTTTCTTCCTGTGTGGAACTGTGTCTAATTTTCTCTTTTGTTATAAGGACTCCAGTCATTGGATTTAGGGACCACTCTAATCCAATATGACCTAATCTTAACCTGATTTATATCTGCAAAGACCCATTTTTAAATCAGGTCACATTCATAGGTACCAGGGGTTAGGGCTTAAACATATCTTTCTGGGGACACAATTCAACTCATAACACCTCTTTTTTAACTTCTCTCAGCAATTGTATTAAGGTTCTCCAGAGAAAAAGTGTGTGTGTGTGTGTGTGTGTGTATGAAAAAAAGAGAAAAAGTGTGTGTGTACATATATATATATATAAAGTGTATATATATATATATATATATATATATATATATATATATAAATGGTTGGGGCCTTGTCAGGTTATCATTAGAAATTTCAATATGGTTCTATGAGCATCATATATTTTTAGTGAGGAAGCTATTTTTATCAGCTATATGTTTTTTGAAATGTAGCTGTTTTGACATGTAGAGGATATATTGAGGACATTAGTGGCTGGTGTCAAGGAAAATTATTAGGAAGTTATTGCTCTGGTCAGTCGAGAAGATGGGGGTCTCAAATGTTGGAATAGATGTGAGAATGCAGAGAATTTGATAAATGGGAGACATCTCTTTCATTTCATATAAACTGCAGAACGCCTATTTAAACCTTAGGCTGTAAAGAAGGACCCCAAAATTATAGACAAGATAAATTTGTCACCTGTAAGCATCAAGTCTCTTCTCTCCATAAAGCATTTTATAACAGGATCTGATATTGTGATAATGTCATAAAGTTTGCCCAATCTTCCATCTTCACGTTCTAACCCACCCTCAGCACAGTAACCACAAAAGCATTGGCCAAAGATTTTAGCTTCAGTGGTAGGAGCTGGGAGGGATGGATGCTTAGTATGGAGAAGGACCCAAAGAGGTAAGGTAAAGCAAATAAGGTATTTTGCTGGCTTCCCCTCTCCAAAATAGGATTTGTTGGAGGGTGAACTAAAATAAGTTTTTAAAAATGTCTTCTAGTTGCTATGTAAATGTTTGTTATTAGAAATGAGTTAGCCAACTTTAGGCAAATTTTGCACCATCAAATAAAAATTCTTTGGAAGTCCTAAATTATAGTTAACTTCAGGACAAAGTAGCCTTCTAACCTGTAAAATCTATGATTTGTTGTCAATTAGCATTGGTAACTGCTAAATATAGTTCTCACGCTACTCTTCAGCAATTCATTGAGAATTGAGATTTTTCAGTAATGACCTCTTAATCTCCTCATTTCCCTAGATCCGCTTGTAGCGTGAATTTTTCACTTTAGGCCTAGATTGCGTTTCTAGATTTTTATCTATACTGAATTGTATGCCTTTGTCCTTTGTAAGAGAATTAACCTAGATAATAAGTATGCAGTTACATTCCTCTTTGTTTGCTATCTTTTCCAATTAGCTCCTTTATTTAGATTTTAAAGTTAGAATTTCATTACTATGCTTTTATTAATTTGCTTTAATGTTCACAGTGAAATTCTACTGACTTTCCCTGCATTGTATCAAAAGTAAGTTTCTTATTATATATTGTTGCTGAATGTTTCACAAGTTCACATTTCCCAGTGATTCATTATACATCTGATGTTTTAAGGGTTTGTAAAAATAAGAAATAAATATAAAAAGAAAGTTTTAGTTTATAGAATCACATTCAGTTGGACTGTTGAAGTTCCCCTATTGAGACTGATTAAGGGGCTGGAGGATTCCTTTGTAAAATTCAGTTTCACATGCCTTTTTAAATTATATATTTTTAAATTATGCATAATTATGCATGTGACTCAATGTACATTTGTATTTAAGTGTCATTACTACTGACTCCTAAAGTTCTGCAGTGGCACCGAGATATGTCTTATGCTTAAATATGAGGCAATCTGGTTTTCTCTTTCTCTGCATCCTTCTCTACTTCCTCTCCCAGAGCTTACCTATCAGTACTTTCTCTGTGGTAGTTTGTTACATCAGCAATAGGAAACTACCAGATGTTGGTACCAAAAGTGGGATGTTGGTATAACAAATACCAACAAATGTGGAAGTAGCTTTAAAACGGTAATGGGTAGAAGCTAGGAGAAGAAGGAGGAGCATTACAAGGAAAAGTCTAGATTTCCTTGAACAGACTGTAATAGAAATTAAATTAGGGCATTAAAGGGGCTGATAGTGAAGGCTCAGAGCAAGTATGAATGCACAGTGGAATCAATAAAACAGAATATTCTCTTTTAGGAATATTTAAATCATTATAAATGGACTATTGGCAGAAATATGGACATTGAAGCCACTGCTGGTGAGAGTTCAGGAAGAATGAAGAAAATGTTACTGGAAAAGGGAGAAAAAGGGTTTTCTTGTTTAATAAAAGAATTGTAGAAAAATTAGCTGAATTGTATCTTACAGTTTTTTGGAAAGCAGTTGTAAGTAATGAACGTGAATATTTGGCTGAGAAGGTTTCCAAGTACGGTACAGAGGATAACTGATTTTTTCCTACTACTTGTACTAAAATGTGAGAGGAAATATGCAAATTGAGTGACAACCCATTAACCAGAAAGGAACCAAGACTTGATTAGGAAAATTCTCAGATTACCCGTGTTTCAAAAGATGCTACCATTAGGGAGTTCATTGTTAGGAAGCATACTCTGGAGAAAGGCCAAGGGAATAACTAAATAACCTTTGCTAGTGCCCAAGAAAGATGAAAGGAACAGAATATTTAATCACACAGAGAACTTTTTGAATGGATTAGGCATGTAATGATGGATTTCTCAGTAACTCAGCAGAAGTTAGGAGTAGTGACAGGATTGTCTAGAAAGCTCTCTGGAGGAGTTTCTTGTCTAATAAGATGAATTCCCATGACATATGGGGGAGGCCACCAAGGTACTTGAGGGGATGCCAGCAGAAATGCTGCCTGCTTGGACTGAAAGAGACAGGAAGAGATTTGACTATAGAGTCAGAGGTAGGAATGATGCAACTACATGGCAAGCAATGCAGGCAGCTTCTAGAAGCTATGACAGGTAAGGGACACATTCTACCCTAGAGCCTCTAGAAAGTGCCAACTTTGCCAACATCTTCACTTTAACCCAGTGAGACTGCTTTGGTACTTCTGATGTTCAGAACTGTATGTGTGTGTGAGCATGAGTTACTCGTTTTGTTACAATGCGTTACAGCAGCAACAGAAATTGTTACATATTTTGAATCTGTTTAGAATCATTATTGCATAATTGGATGAAGAAAGATGTGAGTGGGTTATTAATAATAAATTCTGGTAACTGGAATATATATAAATGAATGAATGGTTTATTATATCTTAATTTTATATTTAACTCTTTTGTCCGTACAAAGTTCTCATTCTTGGCTACCTCTAATGATCTTATAATCTTAAGTAATAAGAGTTCCATAATAATTAGCCCCCTCTACTTCTTTCCCCTCTACTCTATCCTGCTTCCAGATCAATCATCCTAAAACAGAGTTCAGAATATCATTCTCTTACACAGTAACCTGGAGACCTAATGATTTACCCAATAATCATAAATTTCTTATCCTGCCTTCAAAGGCCCTCTGACTCTAGATTCATTGTATTTTTCTAACCTAAAGTCACTGTCACTCTACCTGTATTCTATTCCAACTACTGCTTTCCTATCATGAACTTTCGCACCTCTCCATCTCACCTAGGTGAAATGTTCTTTCCTATCACTACCATCTCCACCTGTTAAAATTCTAGCCCACCTTCAAATATTTTCTTTAAACTATCTTTTTCTTATATCTCTCAAAATAGACCTTCTTCCTTGAACTCTCAAAGAACTTTATTAACTATAGTAATTAGTGTATTGTTTCTCCATGTTGCCTTATACTCATGAGATGGTAAGTTCATTATGATGAGGAACCATAGCTTGCTCATCTTGTTATCTTCTTCTAAGTACTTAGAACAGTAGGGTCCTAGATTTTTTTTAATTGTTCCATCCTGGCATATCCATTTATTTTAAGAATCTAAACTCTGCCTATTTCTCAGCTTATCAATTATTTTCCCATTCTTTGTGTGTTGGGGGAGGATTATGATAGAGGAAGTAATTATGGGAATAATTGAAAACTTAAATTATTTTAAGTTTAGAATCAACATTTACTGAAGTGTGACCTTTATTTCATCCTATTGTTTTATCAAAATGAATTTCAAGTATTTTAGAGATTTTGGATTTAGCCATGTGGTCAATCAGATGTTGAGCCATCATACTGTTTTTCATGGAGTTAATTCTAGAGCCTAACAGGACAAATGAATCTTATCCAAAATAATAACCTGAAGTATTATATTGGATAGTCTTTATACAAATAAAGAAGATTGCTCTATCCTTCATACTATAACAAATTGGATTGAAATTTAGAAAAAAAAATAGTGCAAAGTAGGAGTCTTAGTCTTAATGATTGAGATTCAAGACACTGAAATTCTTTAGATATATGGATTTCAGAAAACTAGAGGGTATTTATTTTTTTACTTGTGAAATTAGAAAGTCATTTTCAGTTGATATCAAATATATTGTTTACATTCTGTTACTCACTAAGAAAATTGAATTCTACACAAATTTAGCACCAAGCACTTTGTTCCTTTTCCCTTAAATTACTTTGATAGAAAAGCCATTTTAAAGAATATTCTATGTTTATAAGAAGGGAGGTTGATGGGAGAATGGGTTAGATAGGTGATGGGGATTAAGGAGTGCACTTGGTGATGAACACCGGGTAGTATATGGAAGTAGCAAGTCACTATATTTTACACTTGAAAGTAATATTACATTGTATGTTAACTAACTAGAATTTAAATAGTTTTTTAAAAGAAACTAAAATTTTTTAAAAGAATATAAATATTGACTTCTTAACAGACCATCTTAATGGAAAAGTATGACGTTATATATAGAAGGATTTTTCTAACATAATCAAATTTGATTCTCTTATCTTCTAAGTTAAGGATAGTTTTCTGCTGTGAGCTGGCTCCAAAGGTGTATTTGATGATAATACTGAAACAAGTTATCACAATATCTATTAAAGTAAACTTTCATTGCTTCAGGTCATAGCAAATAATTTGGAATTTGGATCAATTTAGGTACTGTGCTGATATTCGCCTTATCTTTTGTTTCCCGAAAATGGTTGTTAGAAAAAATATTAAGAGAAAGCCAGTGTAGAAAAAGAAGAAAAAAATTTGATATATTAATTTGTTTTCAAGCACACAAAAATAGCATGGGAAATTCCCAGGCCCTGATAGTGGGAAATTACAAGTGGAGTGTTGAGGTCTGATGGCATTTTAAGTAATGACTTTTTGCCTGTATAAGGAGGCTCCCAAACAGTAAATCACATACTCAAACACATTGTTTAGCATTCTGACAAATTTAAACTGTTGCATTATTGTAAATCTGCTGGGAATTTTATCTTATTTATAGTATTTTTGGATGTATCATTTTGTGAATATATTTTCTGCAGGTAGATTATAGGAAACAGACTTTTTAAATGTCTGATTAGTCCCCTTTAAATCTCTTTGACCTTGGCCAAATCCCTTTACTCATCTGAGTTCACTTTTCTCACCTGTATATGATCTATTTCCTTTGAGATATGTAGTTGCACAACTTGAAGTATGCTGAAATTGTTAGAGCTTTCTTGAATCCCAGTATAAACCATCAGAAACTGTATACAAAATCTGTATTCTTTAAATATTTGTAATGTCTTGCATAGAGAGAACTTTCCTTTGAAATAAATCATAGTAGGAAAAAAAATCCAAAACATCTGTAGTTCTTTCCCTGTGTCTTAGTCCAGTGGTAAGACAGAGGAGAACATAAAATAATGAAGTGCTGTGATATGGTTGGGTATAATATATCCTCATGAGTTAGGGAAATGATATAGCATGATTGATGACTGCTAAGTGCCTGTTTTTTACATTAATATGATATTCCTTAAAAATGACTAGTATTTCTATATGAAATAAATGCAAATAACACTAAGTAGAAAAGACTATATGAGATGGTACATGTAGGGAACGAGTCTGTATGGATTATATTTATGTCTTATTATTCCTATTTGACTGATTAGGGATTTAGGGTTTAGAACCCAAATACATTACTCAGCATAACTCAGCTAGTATATGCTAAGACTGTCTTACCTCAATACCCATGCTTTTATCACTGTGTTACAACACTGCCCAGGAAATGTACTAGCATAAAGAAAGTAAAATATTGTGTGCTTTGGATGACGGATGGAGCATTTTATTAGAGGCAGATTTATTCTGTATTTCCTTAGCACCACTGTAAAAGCTTTCCATTTTGTAATAAAGTTTCCATTGTCTCATGTTTTAAAATATTGCTTCTTTTCTAAGACTGAAATTTAAGAAAATATTGCCACCTTGAGTGTTTTACCTGCTGAAGAATATACAACACATCTATAAAATCTGTTATTCTTTCCTCAGATCTTTAAGGAGTCCAAAATTCTGGGAATTTGTATTTATTTCTTTGATGTTATTCAATGATAACACATGAAAATATAGAAAAATCTCCTAAGTTTATTAGTTAATTATGTAAAATTGAATATTCTATTATTTGCCTACTCATTTAGGAAGCTGGGTACTCATAATTTTTAAAAATTTTCATATGTAATTAGAACTTCTTTTTTTAAGTAGAAGAGAGGAAATCTGCATGATGGAGTGCTGATGAGTCCACAAGATTTGTGCTTTAATGTTTGCTCTTTTACTGTTTAACTAACTAAAAAGATGAAATCATTAAGCAAAAGGGATATAAAAGAATTGCTGGTATAGCCTATGGGAGACTATCTTATTATTTTTCTAAGATTCTCACTACTTTTTAGTTAGCAATTTTCCTTTTAATGGCATGATAGTAGCCCTGAGACTAAGAGATGAAACATTTTTATTTTGTTAAATCCACTGTTAAACTAATACTCTGCATTTATAGCTCTGAAATATGTGTTACTTATTAGAGGTTTCCTGATTTTCTGTGAGTTAATAAATCTCCAGAATTTTTCTACTCATATAGTGTTATGGAACTCATCAATATTATGCCCTTACTATGTGTGTGTGAGTGTGTGTAACTCATGTGGAAAGCAGTCATTTACTAATAAAAACAAGTACTACTCTTATTTCTTACTTCAAACTAAAGTACCAAAATGGACAGTGCTACCTACATGATTATTTAGTTGCTTACTCTTTACTTCCTAGTGACCTAGATAACCAAACTGATATTTGTGTAAGCAGTGGATCAATAATTTGTTGTATGGTGATATCATTGGGCTTTTTAATATAAGATTTTAAAGCATACATATACATTATAGCAACTTTAAAAATAACAAAACAACAGTTTTAAACCTGTCAATAAAATATCAAGACCCTTTAATCTCTTCTTTACCAAAATGGATGCCTCTTACCTCTTTTTCTTGTCTGATTGCTGTGGCTAGGACTTCTAGTACTATGTTGAGTAAATGTGGTAAGTGAACATCTTTGTCTTGTTGCTGACCTTAAGAGGGAAAGCCCTAGTTTTTCCCCATTGAATAATATAAACTGTGGGGTTTTCATCTGTGGCCTTTTTTATGTTGAAGTTGACAGTTCTTACTTTTTGTTGAAAGTTTTTTACTATGAATGGATGTTGAATCTTGTCAAATGCTCTTTCTGCATCTATTGAGATGATCATATAATTTTTATATGATTATTTTATATAATTATATATAATTATGTATATAATTATATATATAATATATAATTATTTTATATAATTTTTATATGATTTTTAAAAATTTTTATAATTTTTATATTTTGTTGGTGTAGTGTATGATTGACTGATTTCTGAATATTAACCACCCTTACATCCCAGAAATAAATCCCAACTGATTATGGTAAATTATTTTTTCAGTGTATTTTTGGACGCAGTTTGCTAATATTTTGTTGAGGATTTTTCCATCTGTGTTCATCAGGGATATTGGCTTGTGGTTTTCTTTTTTTGTTGTGTCTTTGGTTTTGATATCAGGGTAATGCTGTCCTTGTAGCATAACCCTGAGCATATAATTGGCTTCACTATTTGGAAGCTTTCCTTCCTCTTCTGTTTTTTTGGAATAGTTTGAGGAGAATAGGCATTAACTCTTCTTTAAAGTCTGGTAGAATTCACTAATGAATCCATCTGTGCACTTTTATTTTTGGTAATTTTTTCCCCCAAAAGAATCCTCTTATAATCCTTTGTATTTCTGTGGTATCAGTTGTTACTTCTCTCTCATTTCTGATTTTATTTATTTGGGTCCTTTCTCTCTTTCTCTTGATGACACTTTTTGTAGACAAGAATCGTTGTTCTGTAGCAAACAAGGATATAGTGGAAGAGCAATTTTACTTTTTTCTGGAGAAATGTCTTCCTAGTAACATATTTTACCCATAACAGCTTTCCATATCTTGCAGTTCACAAGATATATTCCTTAGATAAATAATGGAACATATCTATTATGGTAGAGAGTTTCTTGCAAGTAACACATTGTTGATTGTTGTTTTTCTTGTAGAAAAATGCATTTTTCAAATCCTGTGTGGGTAAGGGATTGTACTTTTGGATATAATATGTGGGTTTAATTTTATCCATGCTGTTTAATCTGTGTAATAATATAATAGTAATGTTTAATAACTATACACTCTTCTAGGTTCAAATTCCAGAGTGTAGTGGGGAAGGGGATGGGATAACCCAATGTTCCTTTAAGGGAAGACTTATTGCCTCTGTAGGTATGAGTGCTAGCAGCTCCTGCTGGAGCTGCCTCAAGCTACAGGAACTATCTTGTCCAAGTTCATACTCTTCTAAGAGCAGGCCACAATTGATAACTGTTTGAGTCAGAAGCATAAAGGTTTGGGAATTTTGGCCCATGCAGGGCAATTCTAATGGACCATTTAGGTCCACAGGTCCCTGTGAGGTTGACTGAAACCATAGGACCTGGGCTGTAACACACTTTCTCCCTGGCCCTAATAATCATCCTGTTTACTTAACTCTACCTGAGATTCTGCTTCCCTGGAGAATCCTCCAGCTTGTAATCTAGACATCAAAGAGCTCAGGGAGAAGAGAGGAGAAAATAATCCTATTGTGGAACATACACACACAGAGGTATTTAAAATTATTTATCCTTTTTAAATTATATATGTAATATTTATGTATATTAGAATAGAATATTCTATAAATCATGTTAATGTTTTAAGAAATTAATTAAAAATATTTTCTAGAGCTTGCTTAAAATGTATATAAACATATTTGTGGGGCACCTGGGTGGCTCCATGGGTTAAGTGTCTGCCTTCAAATTAGGTCATGATCCCAGAGTCCTGGGATTGAGCCCTATTCCATGTCAGGCTTTCTACTCAGAAGTGATCCTGCTTCTCCCTCTCCCTCTGCCTGCCTCTCCCCCTGCTTGAGCTCTCTCTCTTCTTCTCTCTGTCAAATAAATAAAAACATATTTTTAAAAGAAACATATATGTATAATTTATATATATATAATTGTATAATGCTATATGTAATCATTTTATGAGATCAATAAGGATTCTAGACAGTTTTGTGTGATTAGCTATACTAGTATTTATTTATTTATTTATTTATGTCATAATGTTTGGCATTAGCTTTTCTTTCCTTCAGGTTTCTCTTATTATAAATCATGTTGCAATAAACATTCTTTTTCTAAATTTTGTGCATGACAGTTCCTCTTTTACTCCTCCTACGACAATTCTGATTATTACATATTTGAATTGTTTTATAGTTTTGGAAAGTAAAATAATTAAATACATCTTTATTTGTAGATAGAGAAGTTGCATTTTGTAATATAAGCTATTCCAGTAGAATGTTAATAAAGAATAAGAATTAGAGCCTAATAAAATTCAATTTATTAGACTAGGTTTTATGGATTATAGTCAGTATTAAATTAATCATGAGCTTTTTAACCAGGCCCTTTGTTTTGGGAAAAGTATAGAATTTTATAAACTGGATCTCTCTTGCCTTCACTTATTTGAACTCCATTTCTAAAAAGATATTAATGCACTGTGGAAACTAGAAAACTTTTAGAGCAATCTGTTTTTCAAATTGTTAATTCTGCACTATTAAAATCTTTCTACAGTTTATAATTGGCTTCACTAGTTTTTCTTATCATCTATAACACTGCCATTTATAACCAAATTTAATGATGCTAGTCCATTTTTCTGGATGATCTATAATGCCTGGGATTGTTGGTTATCTAATACTTGTTAGATAAAAATATATATTGTTAGCCTCAATGTCTTCTAACTAGATGATACCAAATTGGTAGCAGTTATAAAGCATTTTTTTTCATCATTATTACTTCACCTAAGTTGCTGATGGAAAAGTCCAGGTAAATTAACAGCTAAGTCTATAAATATATGTGGATCATGAAGGGAAATATGCTTCCAACAGATTCAGAAAATGTAAGTCTGCAAAGGAACCTCTAACTCAAATATCTCTATTTCTTATTTATTTCTTTTTTTACATAGTATTTGTTACATGTTCATTCAAACTAGACAAAATGTAGAAATGTTTTGCCCATAAGCATTATACATTTTTGCTCATTCAAAGCAATTTTACATCAATACTGAATTATATTAGATATTAGTAAAGTAATTGTTACTGTCTTCTTATTTTTTAAATTTTCTTAACTTTCCCACCTCTTAGGCAGTTTTGCATTTAAGCTATGATCACTTGGCCAAATATCCAGAGAAAGAGTCTCTATTATTGATCATCAACTAGAGGCCAGTATGTTGAAGATGACTCACAATCTTACACACTTGAGAGGTAATCATTTTCGATTTTTCCTCAGGCAGTGCTGATATATTCATGATCTTAGAGGGAAAGTGCCCAGTTTCTCACCATTAATATGTTAGCCATGTTTTTTTTTCTTTTCTTTTTTACAGCAGTTTTAGGTACACAGCAAAATTGTACAAAAGGTATAGAGATTTCCCGTATATACCTTGCCCCCACATATGCATAACCTCCATTATCAACAGCCCCCACACATGATGGTATTAACATTTATTAACAATGGACTGTATAGATATATCATCACCTAAAGTCCATAGTTTAGATTCGGGTTCACGCTTGATGTTGTACATTCTATGGGTTTTGGCAAATGTATAATGACATGTATCCACTATTGTATTATCATACAGAATAGTTTTACTTCCCTAAAATTTCTCTGTGCCGTACTTATCCATCCATTCCTTTCCACTAACTTCTGGAAATCACTAATATCTTTGCTGTCTCCATCATTTTACCTTTTCCAGAATGTCATATACTTGGAATCATGCAGACTGTAACCTTTTCAGATTGACTTCTTTTACTTAGTAATATTCATGTAAGTTTCCTCCATTTCTTTTAATGGCTTGATAGTTCATATATTTTTAGAGTGAGTAATATTCCATTGTCTGTATGTACCAGTTTGTACATTCATCTACTGAGGGACTTGTGGTTGCTTCCAAGTTTTGGCTATTATGAATAAAGCTGTTATGAACACCCAAGTGCAGTTTTTGTGTGGGCATAAGTTTTCAACTTCATTTGGGTAAATGCCCAAGAGTGTGAGTGCCAGGTCTTATGGTTAAGAGTATGTTTAGTTTTGCAAGAAACTGTCAAACTGTCTTCCAAAATGACCATACCATTTTACAAACCCAACCAATAACGAACTAGAGTTCCTGTTGGTCCACACCCTGATTAGCATTATTTATTGTCAGTGTTCTGGATTTTGGCCATTCTAATAGGCGTGTCTTATTGTTTTATTTTGTAATTCCCTGTTGACAAATGATATTAAATGTCTTTTTCATATCCTTCTGTGCCATCTTTATACCTTGTTTGAAGAAGTGTCTGTTTAGGACATGGCTCAATTTTTTAACTGAGTTGTTTGTTTTCTTATTGTTAAGTTTTAAGAGTTATTTACAGTTTTAGATAACAATCCTTTATCAGGTGTATTTTTTGCAATCATTTACTCCCAGTTTGTGGCTTCTATTTTTGTTCTTTTGACATTGTTTTTAACTGTAATATTTAAAAGTTCAACATGGCAATTATTTCATGGATCATGACTCTGCTGTTATATTAAGAAAATCATCACCAAACCTAATGTCATCTAGATTTTCTCTAATAGTTTTTAAAGTTTTGGAGATGATATTTATCAATTTAAGGAAATTCCACTCTATTTCTAGTTTGCTGGGAGGTTTCATCATGAATAGGTGTTGGAGTGTGTTAAATAATTTTTCTGCACCTAGATGTGATCATATGATTGTCCTAATGTAGTCAACTATACTGAGTGGTTTTTAAGTATTGGACTAGACTTGCATAACTAAAATAAATATCACTTAATTAAAATAGTGTTTTTAATTAATTAATTTGTTGAATCTGATTTGCTAATATTTTGTTGAGAATATTTGCTTCTGTGTTTATGAGACATTTTGGTCTGTAATATTCCTTTCTTATAATTTCAATCTGGTTTTGGTTATTAGGATAATTATTGTCTCATTAAATTAATTAAACATTATTATTCCTGCTTTTATTTTCTGGGAGGTCTTGCAGAAAATTGATATAATTTCTTGGTTAAAGCTTTGATAGAATTCACCAATGAAATCATCTGACCCTTATTATTTCTGGAAGGCTATTAATTTTTTAATTTTTTATTATTTAAAAGCTTGTACAGATTGTCCATTTCTCTTTGTGTGAGTTTTGATAGTCTATGTCTTTCAAGGGATTGGTACTTTTCCATCTAAGTTATCAAATTTGTGGGCATAGAGCTGTTCATAGCATATCATTATTATCTTTTTAATGTATATAAGAGCAGTAGTTATGATGATGTCTCCTTCATCTCTGATATTTTGAGTTTCTGCACACTTTCTTTTTTTTTTCTTGTTTATTGTTGGTAGAGGCTTGTCAGTCTTAATTGATCTTTAAAAAAAATCTGCTATTAATTTTGCTGATTTTCCCTATTTTCCTGTTTTTTATTTCTTTAATTTCTCCTTTAATTGTTATGTGTGTGTGTGTGTGTGTGTGTTTTTTTTTTCTGCTGGCTTTAGGCTTAAATTACTTGTCTCCTTAATTTCCTTGAGTAGAAGCTCAGGTTATTGATTTTACTCCTTTCTTCTTTTCTAATACATACAATCACTAATATAAATTTCCCTCTAAGTACTGCTTTCACTGAATTCTCAAAGTTTGCTATGTTGTGCTTTTATTTCAATTTAGTTAAAAACACTTTGAAAATTTCTCCTGAGGCTTTATTGATCCATGTGTTATTTAAAAGCATTTTTCAAATTTTAAATATTTAGGGATTATCCAGCTATCATATTGTTACTGATTTCTAGTTTAATTATGATATGGCCTGCAAAATGCCTTGTGTGATTCCTATCATTTTAAATTTGTTCAGGTAAGTTTTATGGCCCAGGGGCAGCCTGGGTGGCTCAGCGGTTTAGTGCCTGCCTTGGGCCCAGGACGTGATCCTGGAGACCGGGAATTGAGTCCCACGTTGGGCTCCCTGCATGGAGCCTGCTTCTCCCTCTGCCTGTGTCTCTGCCTCTCTCTCTCTCTCTCTCTCTCTCTCTCTCTCTGTCTCTCATGAATAAATACATAAAATCTTTTAAAAAGAAAGTTTTATGGCCCAGAATGTAGTATATCTTAGTAAATGTTCTAAGTGAGCTTGAGAAGATTATATATCCTGTTGGATAGAATATTCAATAAACATAAATTAGAGCTAGTGCATTGATAGCTCTGTTTGCCTCTTTATTTACTGGTTTTCTGGTTGCTTAATATGTCAATTACTATCAGAGTTTGTGTTGAAGACCCTTGTTATAATACTGGATTTGTCTATTTTTCTTTGCAGTTCTACTAGTTTTTGCTTCATGTATGTTGAATGATTTCTTGTTAGGTACATACATGTTTAGGATTGTTGTGTCTTCTAAGATAACTGATCTTGTAGTTTTATGTAATGACTCCATTTACACTTGAAAATTGTCCTTGTTCTGAAATCTGTTTTAATCTGAAATTAGCTATTCTAGCTTTTAAAAAATTTGATTAGTGCTAGCATTGTATATATTTCTCTACCTTTTTACTTTTACCCAATCTACGTATACATAAGTGGGTTTCTTATAGACAGTAAAGTTCAATCCAATTTTTTATAACCCATTCTGACAGTATTTGTCTTTTAATTGCTGTATTTAGATGATTCACAGATGATTACTGAATATTTGGATTAATATCTACCTTGTTTTCTATTTTTTGCATTTATTCTTTGGTTATATCCCCCTCCCACCTTTTCTTCCTTCTCTGGTTTAATTGAACTTTTTATATGTTTTCATTATATCTCAATTAGCATTTAAATTAAATTTTTATAAAAAATGTCATGGTAACCCTAGAGTTTCTAATATACACTTATACTATTTAAGTCTATTGCAATATACTGCTTCAAGTGTACTGCAGGTACCTTGTGTTATTTGCAGATTCTTTCCTCTCATCCCTCCTGACATTGGTGTAATTCATTTCATGTTAACAATAATATTTTTACTATTATTACTTTAAGCAAACAACTACTTTTAGACCAGTTAAGAATAAGAAAATGAAATGTTTCATTTTACCTTTATTTTTTTTCTTTCTAGAACACTTTTCTTTTGTACACATCTGTTTTTTGATTGATACCATTTTTCTTCTCTATGAACTTCTTTTAACGTTGCTTGCAAAGTAGGTGTGCTGCTAATATATTCTCCCAATGTTTGATTTTCTAAAAAAGTCTTTCTATATCACCTTTGGGTTTTTTTGTTTGTTTTTTGTTTGTTTTTAAGATTTTATTCATTTATTCATGAGAAACATACATGGAGAGACAGGCAGAGACACAGGCAGAGGGAGAAGCAGGCTCCATGCAGGAAGCCCAATGTGGGACTCGATCCCAGAACTCTGGGATCACACCCTGAGTCAAAGGCAGACACTCAACCACTGAGCCACTAAGGCATCCCTCTATATCACCTTTGATAGATAATTTCACTGGGTATAGATTCTACATTGATGTCTTTCTTTTTTCAACACTTCACATATTTTACTTCTCTCTTCTCACTCTTTTCTCACTTATATGGTTTCTGGTGAGTAGCCGTGGTAGCTTTTCTCTTTGTTCCTTGATGTATCTGAGTTTCATGGGGCTACCATAACAAATTACCATACTCTGAGTTGCTTAAAACAATGGAAATTTTTTTTCTCATACTGTAGAGTCCGAATGTCTGAAATCAAGGCATCAGTAGGCTTGGTTCTTTCTGAAAACTCGAAGGTAGAAACAGTCCCATGCCTCTCTTCTAGCCTCTGGTGATTGCCAGCAATCTTAGAAATTCCTGGGCTTATAGATGTATCATTCTAATCTCTGCCTCTATCCAGGGGGTTCTTGCTTCTATGTGTTTGTACCCAAATTTCTCTGTTCTTATAAAAATATCAGTCATTGGATTAGGCCTCATTCTATGCTAGTATGACCTCATTTTAACTTGATTACATCTGCAAAAACTCTAATTCCAAATAAGGCCACATTAATAGATACTAGGAGTTAAGAATCATGGGGGACACAATTCAAATCACAATAGGTAAAATTTTCCCTCTTTGGATTTATTCAAAATGTTCTTTTTTGTCTTTAGTTTTGCTATTTGAATATGATATGACCAGGTATCATTTTTTGTTCTTTTTAGGTTGTTGTGTTTTGTTTTGTTTTGTTTTGTTTTAATCTTACTTGGTATTTTCTGAACTTTCTGGATATATGGGTTACTGTCTAGCATGTTTTTGAAAGTTCTCAGCTGTTATTTCTTGAAATCTTTCTTCTGCTCTATTCACTTTATTTTCCTTCTATTTTCCAATTATATGTATGTTTTAAAATTTTCTCAAAATTCTTGTTTGTTTTGTTCTTTTCTCCCCCATTCTCTGTGTATTTGAGATCTGAAAGTTTCTAAAGTTTTTTTTTTTTTTTTTTTTTTAATTCATGAGAGACACAGAGAGAGAGAGAGAGAGAGAGGCAGAGACATAGGCAGAGGGAGAAGCAGGCTCCTCCATGCCGGGAGCTGGATGTGGGACTCGATCCTAGGACTCCAGGATCACGCCCTGGGCCAAAGGCAGCACTAAATCACTGAGCCACCCAGGGATCCTCAGATCTTTCTATTGGCCTAGTCTACTCTTAGTCTCCATAAATTCATTAAAATTACCATTTAAATTTCTTATTAGTTTACAGCTCCAGTTACTCTGGCTTCAGACAAGCAGATTTCAGCTGTGACTCTCAGTTTATCTGTCTCTCTAGATATCATGGTGGCAGGCAGTTTTCCCTGCAACCTCCTTTCTCTGATGGGTTCCAGAAGACTCACTGATTTTTAGTGTAGTAAGTTTTTTCTTGTTTTAAAGATAGGAATATGACTTCAAAGGTCTTTACATAGTGGAGTTAAAAACAGATGTCTCCACTGATTTCCCCCCATAAAATTATTTTGTTATTGCATTGGATCTCTCTGAATATTCAGTATTTTAACTAAGTAAAATTGTTACTTTTACAACAACTCAATATCAGTGGAAACATGAACTTCACAAAGTAATCCTGTTTTTCCTCTTCTTGGTTCTTGCATTGCCCTAAGTATATTTGTAGTTTTGTACATATTTATCAGCTTAAGTCGAACTCTTCAGATTGTTCAAGTTTTCAAACAGTGAGTAGAAAAACATGGAAAGTATATTCATTCCAGCTGGCCATAGATTTTTCTACTGATGTAAAAGAAGAGGAATTCCTGGGATGCCTGGATTGCTCAGTTGGTTAAGTGTCTGACTTTGGCTCGGGTCATGATCTCAGGGCCCTGGGATCTAGGCCCAAGTAGGCTCTGTATTCAGCAGGAAGTCTATTTTTCCTTTTCCCTCTGCTCCTCCCCCTACTCCCGTGCACACACACTCTTTCTCTCTCCCTCTCTGTCAAGTAAATAAGTAAAATCTTAAAAAAAAAAAAAAAAAAGTATTCCATCAGTTCTCCCATGCAAAGGTATACAACCCAAACCAGGAGCAAATTACATAATAAACATGAAATGCTAAAGCCAAACCATTTAAATAAGAAGCATGACAGGAATACTTACTAGCCTAATGACTAACCAACATTTTGAGATTCTAACTAAAGCAGTATGTAAGTAAAATAAAGTCATCATTATAATAGTATTAACATAAATAAATTATTCCATTAAAAAATAATTACCCCCTTAGTAGAAATTGACTATGTAATTATACAATCCTTTAGAAGTTAGCAAAAGTTGGTAAAATGTACAGAAATTGATGTGGGGTGAAAATAAGATAAATACACAAAAATCAATAGCTTTATTCTCTTTTTTGCCTCAACTTAAAATAGCCAACTGGATATGGACAAACTAGTTTATTCACAATACAATAAAAGATGAATACTTAAGTGTAAAATAAACAAGATGGATCTCAAAGTACTAAAAACTAAAACCTATACAATTTTATTAAAGGAAATGAGAACTTAAACAAGTAGAAGAGTACACTATATTCCTATAAGGGAAGACTTAGCTTAATCAAAATACTATTAATTTCTAAATTAACACATGTAATTAATGCAATTACAGTTAAAATCCAAACAAGTGGGGCACCTGGGCCTCCAGCTCTTGATTTTGGCTAGGGGGGTGGTTTCAGGGTCTTGGGATCCAGCCTTTCCTCAGGGTCCATGCTCAGTGGGGAGTCTGCTACTCTCCCTCTCCTTCTGCCTCAGGTGTGCTCTCCCTCTCAAATAAAAAAAAAAAAAAATAAGCCTTAAAAAAATTAAAAAAAAATTAAATCTGAACAAGTGTATGTATTTGATAATATGAAATGGTTTAAAGTGCATATATCAAAAGTAGCATAAAAGAATAAAGAAAATGATAAAAATGAAGAATAATGAGCACTGGTCTCAGAAGATATTAAAGCTTAAATTAAGACCAGTGTAATCAAAAGTGTGACTCAGTAACTGCTCTAGTATTTGTTCCTTGCCTGGGGAAAAAGTAGGCAAGCTACAATTCATTTATGAGAATCTAATGAATATAAGTAGTATTTAAACTTGTAAAATATTCACTTAATAAATTGGAACAATCAGCTATCCAATTGATAAAATAAAAAGGTTTTACCACTAAAAATTTAAAATGAAAAGAAAAACAATTAGAGGATAACTTCTTTTTTAAACTAGAAACCCTAGAGACTATGAAGTCGGTGATAGACATATTGCATTACCAATCCCCTCTCAAAAGTGTGCAGAACAAGGGAGGGGGCAAGATGGCAGAAGAATAGGGTCCCCAAGTCACCTGTCCCCACCAAATTACCTAGATAACTTTCAAATCATCCTAAAAACCTACAAATTCGGCCTGAGATTTAAAGAGAGAACAGCTGGAATGCTACAGTGAGAAGAGTCCATAATTCTATCAAGTACAACTTGTTTTTGGCCACTCTGCACTGAGCAAAATACCTAGAAGGAAAAACTCACCTCAAAAGAAAGAATCAGAAACAGTCCTCTCTCCCAGAGAACTACAAAATTTGGATTACAATTCAATGTCAGAAAGCCAATTCAGAAGCACAATTATAAAGCTACTGGTGGCTCTAGAAAAAAACATAAAAGGATTCAAGAGACTTCATGACTGCAGAATTTAGATCTAATCAGGCAGAAATTAAAAATCAATTAAATGAGATGCAATCCAAACTAGAGGTCCTAACGATGAGGGTTAACGAGGTAGAACAAGTGAGTGACATAGAAGACAAGTTGATGGCAAGGAGGGAAACTGTGGAAAAAAGAGACAAACAATTAAAAGATCATGAGGATAGGTTAAGGGAAATAAATGACAGCCTCAGAAGGAAAAATCTACGTTTAACTGGGGTTCCCGAGGGCGCCAAAAGGGACATATGTCCAGAATATGTATTTGAATAAATCATAGCTGAGAACTTTCCTAACCTGGGAAGGGAAACAGGCATTCAGGTCCAGGAAATAGAGAGATCCCTCGTAAAATCAATAAAAACCGTTCAACACATCAACATTTAGTAGTGAAACTTGCAAATTCCAAAGATAAAGAGAAGATCCTTAAAGCAGCAAGCGACAAGAAATCTCTAACTTTTATGGGGAGAAATATTAGATTAACAGTAGACCTATCCACAGAGACCTGGCAGGCCAGAAAGGGCCGGCAGGATATATTCAGGGTCCTAAATGAGAAGAACATGCAGCCAAGAATACCGTATCCAGCAAGGCTCTCATTCAGAATAGAAGGAGAGATAAAGAGCTTCCAAGATAGGCAGAAACTGAAAGACTATGTGACCACCAAACCAGATCTGCAAGAAATATTAAGGGGGACTCTGTAATAGAAAGAGGAGGTCCAAGGGAACAACCCACAAAAACAGGGACTGGAGAGGTATCATGTTGACACTAAACTCACATCTTTCAATAGTAACTCTGAACGTGAATGGACTTAATGACCCCATCAAAAGGCGCAAGGTTTCAGACTGGATAAAAAAGCAAGACCCATCTATTTGCTCTCTACAAGAGATTCATTTTAGACATAAGGACACCTACACCTACAACCTGAAAATAAAAGGTTGGAGAACCATTTATCATTCAAATGAACCTCAAAAGAAAGCAGGGGTAGCCATCCTTATATCAGATAAACTAAAGTTTATTGCAAAGACTCTAGTAGAGATGAAGAGGGACACTATATCATACTTAAAGGATCTATCCAACAAGAGGACCTAACAATCATCAATATTTATGCCTCTAATGTGGGAGCTGCCAAGCATATCAATCAATTAATAACCAAAGTTAAGACATTCTTAGATAATAATACACTTATACTTGGTGACTTGAATGTAGCACTTTCTATAATCAACAGGTCTTCTAAGCACAACATCTCCAAAAAAACAAGAGCTTTAAATGATACACTGGACTGGATGGATTTCACAGATATCTACAGTACTTGGCATCCAAACACAACTGAATACACATTCTTCTCAAGTGCACATAGAACTTTCTCCAGAATAGACCACATACATGGTCACAAATCAGGTCTTAACTGATACCAAAAGATTGGGATTGTGGCCTGCATATTTTCACACCATAATGCTTTGAAATTAGAACTAAATCACAACAAGAAGTTTGGAAGGACCACAAACACGTGGAGGTTAAGGACCATCCTGCTAAAAGATGAAAGGGTCAACCAGGAAATTAGAGAAGAATTAAAAAGATTCATCGAAACTAATGAGAATGAAGATACAACCGTTCAAAATCTTTAGGATGCAGCAAAAGCAGTCATGAGGGGGAAATACATCGCAATACAAGCATCCATCCAAAACTGGAAAGAACTCAAATACAAAAGCTAAACTTGCACCTAAAGGAGCTGGAGAAAAAAACAGCAAATAGATCCTACACCCAGCAGAAGAAGAGAGTTAATAAAAATTCGAGCAGAACTCAATGAAATAGAGACCAGAAGAACTGTGGAACAGATTAACAAAACCAGGAGTTGGTTCTTTGAAAGAATTAATAAGATAGATAAACCATTAGCCAGCCTTATTAAAAAGAAGAGAGAAAAGACTCAAATTAATAAAATCATGAATTTGAGAAAGGAGAGATAACCACCAACACCAAGGAAATACAAACGATTTTAAAAACATATTATGAGCAGTGGTACGCCAATAAATTAGGCAATCTAGAAGAAATGGATGCATTTCTGGAAAACCACAAACTACCAAAACTGGAACGGGAAGAAATAGAAAACCTGAACATGCCGATAACCAGGGAGGAAATTGAAGCAGTCATCAAAAACCTCCCAAGACACAAGAGTCCAGGGCCAGATGGCTTCCCAGGGGAATTCTATCAAACGTTTAAAGAAGAAACCATACCTATTCTCCTAAAGCTGTTTGGAAAGATAGAAAGAGATGGAGTACTTCCAAATTCGTTCTATGAGGCCAGCATCACCTTAATTCCAAAACCAGACAGAGACCCCACCGAAAAGGAGAATTACAGACCAATATCCCTGATGAACATGGATGCAAAAATTCTCAACAAGATACTAGCCAATAGGATCCAACAGGACATTAAGAAAATTATTCACCATGACCAAGTAGGATTTATCCCCAGGACACAAGGCTGGTTCAACACCCCTAAAACAATCAATGTGATTGATGATATCAGCAAGAGATAAACCAAGAACCATATGATCCTCTCATTAGATGCAGAGAAAGCATTTGGCAAAATACAGCATCCATTTCTGATCAAAACTCTTCAGAGTGTAGGGATAGAGGGAACATTCCTCAACATCTTAAAAACCATCTACGAAAAGCCCACAGCAAATATCATTCTCAACAGGGAAGCACTGGGAGCCTTTCCCCTAAGATCAGGAACAAAACGGGGATGTCCACTCTCACCACTGCTATTCAACATAGTACTGGAAGTCCTAGCTTCAGCAATCAGACAACAAAAAGAAATAAAAGGCATTCAAATTGGCAAAGAAGAAGCCAAACTCTCCTTCTTTGCCGATGACATGATACTCTACATAGAAAACCCAAAAGTCTCCACCCCAAGATTGCTAGAACTCATACAGCAATTTGGTAGCGTGGCAGGATACAAAATCAATGCCCAGAAATCAGTGGCATTTCTATACACTAACAATGAGACTGAAGAAAGAGAAATTAAGGAGTCAATCCCATTTACAATTGCACCCAAAAACATAAGATACCTAGGAATAAACTTAACCAAAGAAGTAAAGGATCTATACCCTAAAAACTATAGAACCCTTCTGAAAGAAATTGAGGAAGACACAAAGAGATGGAAAAATATTCCATGCTCATGGATTGGCAGAATTAATATTGTGAAAATGTCAATGTTACCCAGGGCAATTTACATGTTTAATGCAATCCCTATCAAAATACCATGGACTTTCTTCAGAGAGTTAGAACAAATTATTTTAAGATTTGTGTGGAATCAGAAAAGACTGCGAATAGCCAGGGAAATTTTAAAAAAGAAAACCATATCTGGGGGCATCACAATGTCAGATTTCAGGTTGTACTACAAAGCTGTGGTCATCAAGAGAGTGTGGTACTGGCACAAAAACAGACACATAGATCAATGGAACAGAATAGAGAATCCAGAAGTGGACCCTCAACTCTATAGTCAACTAATATTCAACAAAGCAGGAAAGACTATCCACTGGAAAAAAGCAGTTTCTTCAATAAATGGTGCTGGGAATATTGGACATCCACATGCCGAAGAATGAAACTAGAACATTCTCTTACACCAGACACAAAGATAAACTCAAAATGGATGAAAGATTTAAATGTAAGACAAGTTTCCATCAAAATCCTAGAGAACACAGGCAACACCCTTTTTGAACTCGGCCACAGTAACTTCTTGCAAGATACATCCATGAAGGCAAGAGAAACAAAAGCAAAAATGAACTATTGGGACTTCATCAAGATAAGAAGCGTTTGCACAGCAAAAGATACAGTCAACAAAACTAAAAGACAACCTACAGAATGGGAGAAGATATTTGCAAATGACGTATCAGATAAAGGGCTAGTTTCCAAAATCTATAAAGAACTTATTCAACTCAACAGCAAAGAAAGAAACAATCCAATCATGAAATGGGCAAAAGACATGAAGAGAAATCTCACAGAGGAAGTCATGGACATGGCCAACATGCACATGAGAAAATGCTCTGCATCACTTGCCATCAGGGAAATACAAATCAAAACCACAATGAGATACCACCTCACACCAGTGAGAATGGGGAAAATTAACAAGGCAGGAAACCACAAATGTTGGAGAGGATGTGGAGAGAGGGGAACCCTCTTGCACTGTTGGTGGGAATGTGAGCTGGTGCAGCCACTCTGGAAAACTGTGTGGAGGTTCCTCAAAGAGTTAAAAATAGACCTGCCCTACGACCCAGCAATTGCACTGTTGGGGATTTACCCCAAAGATTCAGATGCAATGAAACGCCGGGACACTTGCACCCTGATGTTTCTAGCAGCAATGTCCACAATAGCCAAACTGTGGAAGGAGCCTCAGTGTCCATCGAAAGATGAATGGATAAAGAAGATGTGGTTTATGTATACAATGGAATATTACTCAGCCGTTAGAAATGAGAAATACCCACAATTTGCTTCAACGTGGATAGAACTGGAGGGTTTTATGCTGAGTGAAGTAAGTCAATCGGAGAAGGACAAACATTATATGGTCACACTCATTTGGGGAATATAAATAATAGTGAAAGGGAATATAAGGGAAGGGAGAAGACATGTGTGGGAAGTATCAGAAAGGGAGACAGAACATAAAGACTCCTCACTCTGGGAAACGAACTAGGGGTGGTGGAAGGGGAGGAGGGCGGGGGGTGGGAGTGAATGGGTGACGGGCACTGGGGGTTATTCTGTATGTTGGTAAATTGAACACCAATAAAAAATAAATTAAAAAAAATACTAGCCAATAGGATCCAACAGTACATTAAGGAGATTATTCACCATGACCAACTGGGATTTATTTCCAAGATGCCAGGCTGGTTCAACACTTGTAAAGCAATCAATGTGATTGATCATATCAGCAAGAGAAAGAACAAGAATGATATGATCTCAATAAATGCAGAGAAAGCATTTGACAAAACACAGCATCCATTCCTGATCAATACTCTTCAGAGTGTAGGGACAGAGGGAACATTCCTCAGTATCTTAAAAGCCATCTACGAAAAGGCTACAGCAAATATCATTCTCAATGGGGAAGCACTGGGAGCCTTTCCCCTAAGATCAGGAACAAGACAGGGATGTCCACTCACCACTGCTATTCAACATAGTACTGGAAGTCCTAGCCTCAGCAATCAGGCAACAGAAAGAAATAAAAGGCATTCAAATTGGCAAAGAAGAAGCCAAACTCTCCCTCTTCGCCAATGACACGATACTCTACATAGAAAACCCAAAAGCCTCCACCCCAAGATTGCTAGAACTCATACAGCAATTTGGTAGCGTGGCAGGATACAAAATCAATGCCCAGAAATCAGTGGCATTTCTATACACTAAAAATGAGACTGAAGAAAGAGAAATTAAGGAGTCAATCCCATTTACAATTGCACCCCAAAGCATAAGATACCTAGGAATAAACCTAACCAAAGAGGTAAAGGATCTATACCCTATAAACTATAGAACACTTCTGAAAGAAATTGAGGAAGACACAAAGAGATGGAAAAATATTCCATGCTCATGGATTGGAAGAATTAATATTGTGAAAATGTCAATGCTACCCAGGGCAATTTACACGTTTAATGCAATCCCTATCAAAATACCATGGACTTTCTTCAGAGAGATTGGAACAAATTATTTTAAGATTTGTGTGGAATCAGAAAAGACTGCGAATAGCCAGGGGAATATTAAAAAAGAAAACCATAGCTGGGGGCATCACAAGTCCCAGATTTCAGGTTGTACTACAAAGCTGTGGTCATCAAGAGCAGTGTGGTACTGGCACAAAAACAGACACATAGATCAATGGAACAGAATAGAGAATCCAGAAGTGGACCCTCAACTCTATAGTCAACTAATATTCGACAAAGCAGGAAAGACTATCCACTGGAAAAAAGCAGTCTCTTCAATAAATGGTGCTGGGAATATTGGACATCCACATGCCGAAGAATGAAACTAGAACATTCTCTTACACCAGACACAAAGATAAACTCAAAATGGATGAAAGATTTAAATGTAAGACAAGTTTCCATCAAAATCCTAGAGAACACAGGCAACACCCTTTTTGAACTCGGCCACAGTAACTTCTTGCAAGATACATCCATGAAGGCAAGAGAAACAAAAGCAAAAATGAACTATTGGGACTTCATCAAGATAAGAAGCGTTTGCACAGCAAAAGATACAGTCAACAAAACTAAAAGACAACCTACAGAATGGGAGAAGATATTTGCAAATGACGTATCAGATAAAGGGCTAGTTTCCAAAATCTATAAAGAACTTATTCAACTCAACAGCAAAGAAAGAAACAATCCAATCATGAAATGGGCAAAAGACATGAAGAGAAATCTCACAGAGGAAGTCATGGACATGGCCAACATGCACATGAGAAAATGCTCTGCATCACTTGCCATCAGGGAAATACAAATCAAAACCACAATGAGATACCACCTCACACCAGTGAGAATGGGGAAAATTAACAAGGCAGGAAACCACAAATGTTGGAGAGGATGTGGAGAGAGGGGAACCCTCTTGCACTGTTGGTGGGAATGTGAGCTGGTGCAGCCACTCTGGAAAACTGTGTGGAGGTTCCTCAAAGAGTTAAAAATAGACCTGCCCTACGACCCAGCAATTGCACTGTTGGGGATTTACCCCAAAGATTCAGATGCAATGAAACGCCGGGACACTTGCACCCTGATGTTTCTAGCAGCAATGTCCACAATAGCCAAACTGTGGAAGGAGCCTCAGTGTCCATCGAAAGATGAATGGATAAAGAAGATGTGGTTTATGTATACAATGGAATATTACTCAGCCGTTAGAAATGAGAAATACCCACAATTTGCTTCAACGTGGATAGAACTGGAGGGTTTTATGCTGAGTGAAGTAAGTCAATCGGAGAAGGACAAACATTATATGGTCACACTCATTTGGGGAATATAAATAATAGTGAAAGGGAATATAAGGGAAGGGAGAAGACATGTGTGGGAAGTATCAGAAAGGGAGACAGAACATAAAGACTCCTCACTCTGGGAAACGAACTAGGGGTGGTGGAAGGGGAGGAGGGCGGGGGGTGGGAGTGAATGGGTGACGGGCACTGGGGGTTATTCTGTATGTTGGTAAATTGAACACCAATAAAAAATAAATTAAAAAAAATACTAGCCAATAGGATCCAACAGTACATTAAGGAGATTATTCACCATGACCAACTGGGATTTATTTCCAAGATGCCAGGCTGGTTCAACACTTGTAAAGCAATCAATGTGATTGATCATATCAGCAAGAGAAAGAACAAGAATGATATGATCTCAATAAATGCAGAGAAAGCATTTGACAAAACACAGCATCCATTCCTGATCAATACTCTTCAGAGTGTAGGGACAGAGGGAACATTCCTCAGTATCTTAAAAGCCATCTACGAAAAGGCTACAGCAAATATCATTCTCAATGGGGAAGCACTGGGAGCCTTTCCCCTAAGATCAGGAACAAGACAGGGATGTCCACTCACCACTGCTATTCAACATAGTACTGGAAGTCCTAGCCTCAGCAATCAGGCAACAGAAAGAAATAAAAGGCATTCAAATTGGCAAAGAAGAAGCCAAACTCTCCCTCTTCGCCAATGACACGATACTCTACATAGAAAACCCAAAAGCCTCCACCCCAAGATTGCTAGAACTCATACAGCAATTTGGTAGCGTGGCAGGATACAAAATCAATGCCCAGAAATCAGTGGCATTTCTATACACTAAAAATGAGACTGAAGAAAGAGAAATTAAGGAGTCAATCCCATTTACAATTGCACCCCAAAGCATAAGATACCTAGGAATAAACCTAACCAAAGAGGTAAAGGATCTATACCCTATAAACTATAGAACACTTCTGAAAGAAATTGAGGAAGACACAAAGAGATGGAAAAATATTCCATGCTCATGGATTGGAAGAATTAATATTGTGAAAATGTCAATGCTACCCAGGGCAATTTACACGTTTAATGCAATCCCTATCAAAATACCATGGACTTTCTTCAGAAAATTGGAACAAATTATTTTAAGATTTGTGTGGAATCAGAAAAGACTGCGAATAGCCAGGGGAATATTAAAAAAGAAAACCATAGCTGGGGGCATCACAATCCCAGATTTCAGGTTGTACTACAAAGCTGTGGTCATCAAGACAGTGTGGTACTGGCACAAAAACCTACACATAGATCAATGGAATAGAATAGAGAACCCAGAAGTGGACCCTCAACTTTATGGTCAACTAATATTCGACAAAGCAGGAAAAAAGTCAGTCTCTTCAATAAATGGTGGTGGGAAAATTGGACATTCACATCCAGAAGAATTAATCTAGACCACTCTCTTGCACCATACACAAAGATAAACTCAAAATGGATGAAAGATCTAAATGTGAGACAAGATTCCATCAAAATCCTAGAGGAGAACACAGGCAACACCCTTTTTGAACTCGGCCACAGTAACTTCTTGCAATATACATCCATGAAGGCAAGAGAAACAAAAGCAAAAATGAACTATTGGGACTTCATCAAGATAAGCTTCTGCACAGCAAAAGAAACAGTCAACAACTCTAAAGGACAACCTACAGAATGGGAGAAGATATTTGCAAATGATGTATCAGATAAAGGGCTAGTTTCCAAGACCTATAAAGAACGTTTGAAACTCAACAGCAAAGAAACAAACAATCCAATCATGAAATGGGCAAACGACATGAAGAGAAATCTCACAGAGGAAGACATGGACATGGCCAACAAGCACATGAGAAAATGCTCCGCATCACTTGCCATCAGGGAAATACAAATCAAAACCACAATGAGATACCACCTCACACCAGTGAGAATGGGGAAAATTAACAAGGCAGGAAACCACAAATGTTGGAGAGGATGCGGAGAAAAGGGAACCCTCTTACACTGTTGGTGGGAATGTGAACTGGTGCAGCCACTCTGGAAAACTGTGTGGAGGTTCCTCAAAGAGTTAAAAATAGACCTGCCCTGCGAGCCAGCAATTGCACTGCTTGGGATTTATCCGAAAGATACAGATGCAGTGAAATTCCGGGACACTGCACCCCGATGTTTATAGCAACAATGTCCACAATAGCCAAACTGTGGAAGGAGCCTCGGTGTCCATCGAAAGATGAATGGATAAAGAAGATGTGGTCTATGTATACAATGGAATATTCCTCAGCCATTAGAAACGACAAATACCCACCATTTACTTTGACGTGGATGGAACTGGAGGGTATGATGCTGAGTGAAGTAAGTCAGTCGGAGAAGGACAAACATTATATGTTCTCATTCATTTGGGGAATATAAAACTTAGTGAAAGCAAATAAAGGGGAAAGGAGGTTAAATGAGTGGGAAATATCAGAAAGGGAAACAGAATATGAGAGACTGCTAACTCTGGGAAACGAACAAGGGGTGGTGGAAAGGGAGGTGGGCGGAGAGTGGGGGTGACTGGGGGACAGGCACTGAGGTGGGCACTTGATGGGATGAGCACCGGGAGTTAAGCTATATGTTGGCAAATTGAACTCCAAATAAAAAAAATTTAAAATAAAAAAAGTGTGCAGAACAGATGCTGCAATAAACAGAAAACTGACAAAATATTTGCCACATATGTGAAATCTTAAAATTTGATAAGAAATACAATGAAAAAAGGGCAAAATATATGAAAATACAGTTATCAGACAAGTAAATATACATATGAGGAGGTGCTCAACTACTCTATGAGTCATGGAAATCCAAATTAAATCTACAATTGCATTTGAAAAATCACTAAATTGTGATTTTCACAGTTGATTGTGTGTCAATCACACAAGGCTTAGTGTTAGCAGGGATGTGAAAAAATGTATCATATACATCTTTTCCCGACAAAAATTGTTATTTTCTGGAAAAGACATGAAATAATACTTTAATATGTTTTATGATGATACAGTAGAGGAAAATTTCTAAATTTTAGAAAAAAATTTCTAAATCGAAGTATCCTGTCACTTACTTGATTTTTGTGGCTTCAATCAGACCAAGACATCCTCATAATCTTTAGTGAAGAAGATGGCTAAAATAAGAGGATCAATCCAAGGAATCTAAATAAAAATACTTAGCAAACCATTTCTGCAAGTTATGATATTCAAAAAGGTTCTTGACAGTTTATAGAACAATAGTCTAGAAATTCATTACACAAAACTTTGTTGAGGATTGACAATATCATTTAATCCAGAATTTAACTCTGGAAATTGTGTTTAGTTTTAATGGTATATGATTGAAAGGGCAGTGGGTTTAGCTTTAGCTGTGATGGAAACCTATATTTTTCCAATATAAATAATCAACAAAAACAATAACAAAAACTAGCATTCTATATATTTTGAAATATGCAGTAGAGTGCTCCAGCAAGCTTGTATGCACATTGTCTAAAGATGATGGGCAAAAAGTGTTTTATGTTCTGTGAAGCTTAAGTGAACACAAAGTGGTGCCATTAAGAGTCTTATCTAAGTCCCTTCCCTGTCTCCAGGAAGACACAGGGAAGTTGAATTAACTAACTTACATAAAATAAAACAGCAATTTAAATATATCTTAAAGGAACGAGGACAGTAGGATCAAGGAACTTGCCATCTACTGGGAAAGTAAAAATAAAAATAGGAAAAAAAATGTAAGTGAGGCTACATGATGATGTATACAAGCTAAAGATATCAACAAAGCCTAAGGTTATAAACGAATGCCTTCTGGATGAATGTTATAAAGTTGTATTTTTGTTTTTATTTTATGATTTTTATGCACTTATTGAGAGAGAGAGAGAGAGAGAACACCTGCACAATCAGGGAAGAGGGACAGGGGAGAGAGAGAATCCCCAGCAGACTCTGTTGGGGTGGGGAAGGGGGCTAGATGCAAGGCTCAACCCCATGACCCAAAGATCATGATCGGAGCTGAAACCAAGAGTGTGATGCCTAACAGACTGAGCCACCCAGTTGCCCCTTGAGTAAGAAATTTTAATTGATCCCTGCCACATGGTAGTCACACTCTTATGCAACATCTCTCTCTCTCCCTCCCTCCCCTTTCTTTCGTGCCTTCTCAGCTTGCTCGCTTTGATGAAGAAAGCTAGCATTCTGAAGCAGTCCATGTAGCAAACAGTATATGGCAGTTTACAGCCAACAACTAGCAAAGAACTGAATTATCTTAGTCATTCCATCCACAAAGAATGGAGCCCTGACAATAACCAATCCTGAGGTAGCTTGGAAGAATTTGCCCCAGTGGAACCTAAGATGGGTATGGACCTGGCTGAGAAGTTGATTACAGGTTTTCGAGAGACCCTGGAAGCAGAGGACCCAGGTAAGCCAGACTTGGATCCCTGACCCACAAAAACTGTGAAACAAGAAATATGTGTTGTTTAACTCATTGACATTGGGAGTAATTTGTTATGCAGCAGTAAATAGGTAATGCAATATGTGCTATTTGTTAAATATAAGAGGAATTCTTGTGACATATGATTTAAGAAAGCTTTGTGAAGAAAGCAAATGAGCTAAATCTTAAAGGGGGAATCATATTAGTTACTGTCCAGTTACACTTAGCACATTTTTTCAAGTTTTTATTTCAATTCTAGTTGGTTTACATATATGGTAAAATTGGTTTTAGAATTAGAATTTAGTGATTCATCACTTATATAAACAGCCAGTGCCCATTACAACAAGTGCCCTCCTTAGTGCCCATTCCCCATTTACCTGGTCCCCTCCCTACCTTCTCTCCATCAATCCTCAGTTTGTTCTCTGTAGTTAAAAGTCTCTTATGCTTTGCTTCCCTCTCTCTTTTTTCCCCTTCCCCTGTGTTCATCTGTTTTGTTTCTTAAATTCCACATATGAGTAAAATCAGATGGTATTTGTCTTCCTCTAACTGACTTATTTCAAACTTAGCACATTATTTAAATTGCAAGGACTTCTGGAAATAAAAATGGGAAGAGTTAAAAGAAGGTAAGCCTGGGTGGTGTGCCTGGGTGGCTCATTAAGTTAAACACACTCTTGATTTTGACTCAGGGCATGCTCTCAGGGTCTTGGAATCCAGCCCCACATCTGCTCAGCAAGGAATCTGCTTGTCCCTCTCCCTCTGCTCCTCCCAATGCTCATGCATGCTCTCTCTCTCTCTCTCATATAATAAACAAAATTTGAAAAGGTAAGCATTAATCAAAATGAAATAATGAAATGGGACTGAGAGAAAGAAAATGAATTGCGAGTGAAAAGACAGAAGAGACATTAGAAATATTTTTAAGGGCAGCCCGGGTGGTTCAGTGGTTTAGCACCGCCTTTGGCCCAAAGCGAGATCCCGGAGCCCCGGGATCAAGTCCCACGTCAGGCTCCCTGCATGGAACCTGTTTCTCCCTCTGCCTGTGTCTCTGCCTCTCTCTTTCTGTCTCTCATGAATAAGTAAATAAAATCTAAAAAAAAATAAAAAGATTTTTTTTTTTTAAGAAATAAGAGAGAAGGAAAGGGGAGGTGGGGGTGGAGGGATAGGGGAGCAAGAAAAAGTGTGGGAAGGAAGAGAACATTTTGATATGAACATATTAGCTTCTATATGTATGGATGTTATAGTATTTTATAATTTAGCCATACAATAGATATTTGGATTATTATAAATGGTGGGCAGTTAGTTTATTTGAAATCAAATGTTATTAAACAAGATGTCTGAGATGTATGCATGCATGTGTGTGTGTTTCACAAATGCTGTAGTAGTTATGAAAATGTTAGAGATATTTTACTCCAGAAATCTTGAAAGTTTGAGGAGGAACCCGAAACTATTTGTGAGTGGATCCCCTATATTCCTTTTCACTATCTTGTCTGAAAGATATGCACATAAACTCATTTTGTGATTTTGTGTAAAGCACCATGATATATTTTCAGACACTGAAAGAATGTCTCCATGTTGGTTATTTGTGGTTAGCAAAGGCAAAGAAGTCAGCTATCTATACACTGGAGTAGTGAACACCAGAAAATCCAGACTCTGGGGATACAAAGGCATGCAGCTTCTGATTAGTTATAAACATCTATATTAATTATCTATGTCAGCTTCTGATTAGTTATAAGCACCTATATTAATTATCTATGTTCTCCTGCTCAGGTTTTTTTATACTGCTACATAGTTAACAAAAAGATTATTTCTGGTTGGTCAATAACATCTACTCTAAATGGCTGGTACTGGAAAGATCTGTGAATCTTACTAATCTACCTAATTTTGTTAAGCTAGTATATTCAAAGTGTATTTCAAGCAATGATGACTTTTGCCAGTCTTAGGTTTATTGTGCTTTCACTTACCAGTGCCGTTGTTGAATCAGGGATGTCCACACTAGGCAAAAGGTAAGAGTCACTGGGAGTAGTTATTAATGTAATAATTCCAAGGCCTTTTGTCCAAGTATTCTGATTCTGAAAATTTATGTGGATATCCAGAATTTGTACACTAAATAATATTTGTAATTAGAAAAGTTTAAGAAACACTTAGGAAAATGATTGGAAGGAAGAATAATGGAAGTTTTCATCAGAAAAACGCATGCATCGTTTGTCTAAATCCCAGAAATCCAAAACATGAAATATTATAAGTAAGAGTAGAAATAATTTTCTAAAATTTTATGTTTCCTTGAATTTTGATTTAAAACAAAAGATCATTTAAAAAATGTCATGATTTCTGAATGGAAATCTTTAAAAAACTTATTTTGTTTTCATGGATTGGAAGAACAAATATTGTTAAAATGTCTATACTACCCAAAGCAATATACACGTTTAATGCAATCTCTACCAAAATACCACCAACATTTTTCACAGAGCTAGGACAAAGAATCCTAAAATATATATGGAACCACAAAAGACCCTGAATATCCAAAGCAATCTTGAAAAAGAGAAGCAAAGCAGGAGGCCATCATAATTCTGGACTTCAAGTTATATTACAAAGCTGTAGAGATCAAGACAGTATGGCATAAAAACAGACACATAAATCAATGGAACAGAAGAGAAACCCAGAAAGGAGCACACAACTATATGGTCAATTAAGCTTCAGCAAAGCAGGAAATAATATTCAATGGGAAAAAGACAGTCTCTTCAACAAATGGTGTTGGGAAACTAGACAACTACATGCAAAAGAATGAAACTGGACTATTTCTTACATCATACACAAAAATAAATTCAAAATGCATAAGACCTAAACATGAGACAGGAAACCATTAAAATCCCAGAGGAGAACACAAGCCATAACCTCTTTGACATCGGCCATAGCAACTTCTTACTTAAGGTATGTCTCCTGAGGTAAGTGAAATAAAAATCAACTACTGGGACTTCATCAAAATACAAGGCTTCTCAACATCTAAGGAAATAATCAGGAAAAGTAAAAGGCACGTATGGAATGAAAGAAGATATTTGCAGATGACATATCTGATAAAAGATTAATATCTAAAACATATAAAGAACTTATAAAACTCAACACCCAAAAAATAAATAATCCTGTTAAAAATGGGCAGGATATATGGGTAGACATTTTTCCAAAGAAGACATATAGATGGTTAACAAACACATGAGAAGATGCTTAATATCATTCATCCTCAGGGAAATACAAATAAAAATTACGGTGTGGTATCACCCCGCACCTTGTCAGAATGGTTAAAATTAACAACACAGGAAAAAACAGGTGTTGACAAGGATGTGGAGAAAGGGGAACCCTCTTACACTGTTGGTGGGAATGTGAACTGGTGCAGCCACTCTGGAAAACAGTATGGAGGTTGCTTAAAAAGTTAAAAATAGAGCTACCCTATGATCCAGCCATTGTACCACTAGGTGTTTACCCAAAAGATACAAAAATACTGATTCAAAGGGATACATGCACTATGAAATTTACAGCAACTTTTTCAACAATAGCCAAACTATGGAGAGAGTCCAAATGTCCATTGACTGATGAATGGATAAGGAGGGTGGTGTGTGTGTGTGTGTGTGTGTGTGTGTGTGTGTGTATAAAATGGAATATTACTCATCCCTAAAAAAGAGTGAAATTTGCCATTTGCAACTATGTGGATGGAGGTAGAGAGTATTATGCTAAGCAAAATAAGTCAGAGGAAGGCAAATACCATATGATCTCATTCATATGCGGAATTTAAAAAACAAAATAAATGAATGTGGGGGTGGAAAAGAGAAGCAAATAAAAAAACAGACTTTTACAAGCTAAGGGTTGCTGGGGGGGGAATGAACTAAATGGGTGAGGAGTATTAAGGAGGGCACTGGTTGTGAAAAACACTGGATGTTGTATGTAAGTGATGAATCACTAAATTCTACTTCTGAAAATAATTTTACATTGTATGTTAATTAACTAGAATTTAAATAAAAACTTGACAACAAACTGATTAGTGATGGTTGGAGCCTCCGAAGAATTTTTCAATGACTAGAAACAGAAATAAACAAATAAAGAAAACAAAGAATAAGCCAGACTGGAGACCAAAGGATTATCTTCATTTTTGGTAGAAGCTAACATAGAATATGTAATCATGTGGCCTGCTAGCTGGGCACTGACTGAGGGCCGTACCTAATGGGAAGAGCCACCTCTGCTGAAGTAATACAACTAGTGAAAGGTGGATCTGGATATGTCCATATCATTCCCAGTTTGTTCTTTCAAATTTACAAATCAGGATATTCATTGCAACTCCCTAAGGACAAATTGGATAAAGGGACAGGGGACCATGAAGAGCTGTAGGAGCAATCCTTCCTGGGAGAGACCAGGAATAGGGAAAAATAATGTTCCTTTAGAAGTAGACACGTGGAAACCAGTCAATAACCTTATTTAGACTATTAAATTATTTACTTCAGGTGTTTTTTACCATGATTTTTTTCAACTCCTACACTTCTTTCACTAATTATGAAACACTAATTCTAAATTTCAACCAGCCATAAGGACATAATTATACACACAAAGTGAGCATAACTTGTTAATTAAGATAAAATTATGTGACCAGACTAACATCCATCCCTATTATTATCTCAATTATCTAGTCTGGCATTGTGTATTATTGCACAATTATTGTGTATTATTTTACATTGTATTAGTCTGTATGGAAGACAGGGTCAAGGAGTCTTTAACAAAAGATTCAGATTCCGCATCTCAAAGAGACAAGGGAATTTAGAAATCATCTTAGTCTGTAGCAGAGGAAACGAAGAGGAGGAAATGATTTACCACCCACAACTCTTTTGGAGCACTGGGAATACATAGGGAATATAGAGTAGCCCTTTGACAAGGCTTGGGCATAGAACACAGGCGTAGTTGAACAATAGGAGGACTTGAAGCAATGTATTGACGACAGATCACTGGTGTTTGTGACATACTTAGAAATGATTTTTTCATCTTGTAGGATAGTGGCCTTCAAACTTGTTTTTTTATGAATACTTATTTGTGAGTTTTGAGAATATAACTATGTTTACATCCACATATTTATAGATATAGATATCAAATTACATAGAGTAGTATTGTCAAATTGTTTTCAGTAAAGTTTGAATTTTGGATTTTCTGGTTTCTCAGTCTACACCATATTAGATACAGGAAATTAGAATTAGGAAAGTTAGTGAAGATTAATAGGCTAATAACAATGGCTACTTAAAAAAAAAACAATGGCTATTTTGTAGATGACATAATATTTCATTGTCATAATATAAATCCTTTGTCAAGAGAACATTCAATTTTAGTCACTATCTTCTATTTAGAAGTGTATAATACATTTTTGAAGAGATATTGTCAAATGTTTAAATACTAACAGGTATTTCAATGAGTAAGCTATCTAAAATACATAATTTTAAGAATAGTTATTTTCCTCCATGACAATGTATAAATGATATGTTACTGTCCCTTCTGATTCTTCCTTAGACCTCATTTGTGATGAATTATAATTATTTATGACACACTCTTACCTTTGTCTGTATATGATACATTTTTATCGAGTTAATTACTTGAAATACTGTAATAAGCACCTCCAAACATACTAACCAAAAGTTAGTTCTTTTGGGGACTCCTGGGTGGCTTAGTGATTAAGCATCTGCCTGTGGCTCAGGGTGTGATCCTGGGGTCCTGGGATCGAGTCAGGCATCATACTCCCTGCAGGAAGCCTGCTTCTCCCTCTGCCTATGTCTCTGCCTCTCTCTGTGTCTCTCATGAATAAATAAATAAAATCTTACTGAGTTCTGCCGCTGAATAGCTTAACCTTATCATTTAAATGGATAGCTGGATGAAGTTGTTGACTGCTACCAGAATAATTGTCATTATTTAGAAGAAATTTTTCTTTACCTTTTTAGGCAGATAACACTCTCTTAAAAACTGAATTACTCATTGTGACACCTGGGAGGCTCAGTTGGTTAAATGTCCAACTCTTGATTTCAGCTCAGGTCATGATCTCAGGGTTGTGAGATCGAGCCAGCATCAGGCTCCTTGCTGGGTGGGCATGGAGCCTAGTTAGGATTCTCTCTCTCCCTGTTCTTCTGCCCCCCCCCAATATCTGTGTGTGTGTGTGTGTGTGTGTGTGTGTGTGTGCGGGCGCACTCTCTCAGTCTCAGTGCGAGCTCTCTCAGTCTCTCACCCTCTCTAAAAAAACCCCAAAAAACAGTAAACCTGAACTATTTACCTACTTAGTGGCAACATACCTTCTTTAAAACTACTGCCATTCTTTTAAATTAAATGATAATACCATGACAACATTAGAGAATTAAATTTTATATTCACAGAGGTTCATACATAATCACATTGATTACTTATACTTAACACATTATATAATTTTTTTGCTAGAATTAAGTCTTCAAATGTAGGATATGAAAAATAATTGAATGAAATATTTCATTAGCTATTGAATTGAAAAGAAATTACCTAACTAGCTTCAAATATTTAGGTTAATAAACCTGGTGATAGATATAAATTTCACTTAGTGTTTTGTCTTTTCAACTAAGCCATCAAATGTTCATGTTTTTTTCTATAGTAATGAAATATCCTTTATTCCCATTTCCTTTTATTGGTAAAGAAGCTAGAAACTGATCAGAGAATAAAGCATTTAAAGGAAAATACAACTTTAAATAATTTGTTCTTAGTAAATTATTATCATCTTTCTCAACTCTTAATTCTTTTGTCCTCACTTTTCTTTTTTTTTAATTTTTTGTGGCCTCAGCAGCAGTTGAATATCAGAACCAATTTTATAATATATGATTTAATATAAACTCACATAAGAATATGCTTTAAGAATAATAAAAAAAAATAGTTGTAAAGTGGGTAGTATACCAGATTCATTTAACCTTTCCCTATCCTTCTTACAATGAATCTGTGTCAGCCAACTCTATGGCCTAACAGAAAATGATTCAACTGATAGAAAGTTAACTTGTAAAAGAAGATGAAGGAAATAGAAATCAATTGCTTATTTTCTGACACTCAGCAGTAATACTGCACTTTCAATATGTAAATTGTGTTTATAGCAACAATGTCCACAATAGCCAAACTGTGGAAGGAGCCTCGGTGTCCATTGAAAGATGAATGGTTAAAGAAGATGTAGTCTCTGTATACAATGGAATATTACTCAGCCATTAGAAACAACAAATACCCACCATTTGCTTCCACATGGATGGAACTGGAGGGTATTATGCTGAGTGAAATAAGTCAATCAGAGAAGATTGAACATTACATGATCTCATTTATTTGGGGAATATAAAAAATAGTGAAAGGAATAAAGGGGAAAGGAGAGAAAATGAGTGGGAAATATCAGAGAGGGAGACAGAACATGAGAGACTCCTAACTCTGGGAAACGAACAAGGGGTGGTGGAAAGGGAGGTGGGCGGGGGGTGGGGGTGATTGGGTGACAGGCACTGAGGTGGGCACTTGATGGGATGAGCACCGGGTGTTATGCTACATGTTGGCAAATTGAACTCCAATAAAAAAATTTAAAAAAAACTCTGTATATAGTAGATAATATTCCAATGAGTATAAATAGATTTTCCAGAGTTTTCTAAGTGTTTATTTTGGTGTAATTCAGTAAACTGTCATCTTTCTCAGTCATGAAATACATATTTTAAGCTTAAACAGTATGTAGTAGCACTATATACTAACTGCACAGGCAGACTAAGAAGGAAGAACCAATTTGGCCTTTGTAAGGGTGTTGTAAACAATGAGTATAATACTCAAATTGGCTAAAAATGATGAGAACAAAGCCAAGAGAAATAAATGTACAAAATCTCAGGGAAAATAAAAGGCATGCTATACTTGAGAAATTCTGAGAATTTCAGGAAAAGCATTCTGATATATCTCTGCTAGAAATACTATTTGGTGACTTGAGTGACCCTTCTAAATGATCAGTAGAATTGGTTTGACAGCTACTGCAGGAACTAACTATGAAGGCAAATATTTCCTAGAGATGGATATCACAATATAGAGTATCAGCTGCACTTGCTGCCCTCTCTGGGGCTAATTTGAATGATCTCTGGGTAAGACCAACAACAGAATAATGAACATCCAAGATATTGTTAAACAATCATTTCCAACCTCCTGTTACATGTGAACTGGACTATAAAGGAAATGGTCAGGCTCTGTTTGGAGTTCACCATCCTTATGACCTAATAGCCTATCGCTACTGTTTCACGGATGCTAGTAGAAGACATGAGACTCCTGGGTAGGAGGTAAAGGACTTTATTACTCATAGCAGCATGAACACCATGTTTGCATTGGTTTTCCTTTTTCATCAGTCCAATGGAGCCAATGCAGAGAGCCCTGATGGATGCTATACCTGCAGTGAGTTGCATTACAGGAGAAAAAAAAATGAGCACAAAGAATTTACCAACTTAAAGCAAGCAGTAAGCAAGCCTGCTATTTGTCCTAAAGGATGACATTACCTCATACCTCAAGGTTGCTTGCTATAAACACAACCCTGAAAAATGGTAAAATGCTGTCAAGGCCTCGCATTCTTGGTATACCTATTAAGACTTATCGGAGTATGAAAGATTGTGGAGGACTGTTTCTTCACAAAAACATAGGCGAAATTGTTGAAGTAAGTCTCCATCTACAAAGTAACCCCATGTAAGACTCTCCTACTTTGGTTCATTTATTCAGTTTGAGGGCAATAAAACATCCCTGGATTCTCAGTGTTTATGTAAAAAATCATCATCTTGAGACATGGAAATATTTTCCTCTTCACATGCCAGGGGAATTAGATCTGGGGCTATTTGTCTAGTAAATGATTCTGATCTCAAAAGGATAAGAAACTTCTCATATTTCCCTTAAGAAGGCCAATGTTTACAGCCTGGAGTAGATTCCTAAGTAAGGCTATAGAGTGCAAAGAAGATTGGAGCATTATCTCCCCAGGTCCTGACATTTTAGAAGTAAGAAAGCCCCTGACACACGGGACTGTCTGGCTCTCAAGACAGATTTTTATTTACATACTGAAGGATTAGAGGCTTTTTCAAAGAAGACCCTTAAAGGGGGGGACAGGGGAGGGAGAACTGTCCCCATCTCTTTTATAAGCAGAAAAAAAGCCTTTTTAGTTTGTCTCTCATCTAAGGAGTTTTGGACTAGTTAAGTTGGAAAAAATCCTATCCACTTTCATCTTTTTGCCTAAAGTTATGGAAGGGAGTCAGTGCATTTACTATTTACTGTAAGGCAATAGGAAATCTCTCTCTAACCCAGAATATCTCCTGTGAGCATTCAGAATACAATTAATAAAGATAAATGTTAAAAGCCAATATTAGCCAGTTTTCAGCAAATATCTCTTATGTGCCAGGCCCAGTTTTAAGGCCAAAGATAGAGCAGAACTAACAGGAGCATATTCACATGGGATTTATAGTATAGTCAAAAGACATCCACTAAGCAAAAAATTACACAATAAATGCACTATTATATATCCTTACAAAGTCTTCAGAAATAAATATAAATCAGGTTGTTAGCAAGGATATTGGGGAAAATCCAATTTTGATTGTATGAGACAAGGCTTCTCTTAAAAATTACGTCACAGACTCCTTCCACAGTTTGGCTATTGTGGAATATTACTCAGCCATTAGAAATGACAAATTCCCACCATTTGCTTCCACGTGGATGGAACTGGAGGGTATTATGCTGAGTGAAATAAGTCAATCGGAGAAGGACAAACATTATGTGGTCTCATTCACTTGGGGAATATAAATAATAGTGAAAGGGAATAGAAGGGAAGGGAGAAGAAATGGGTAGGAGATATCAGAAAGGGAGACAGAACATGAAGACTCCTAACTTTGGGAAACGAACTAGGGGTGGTGGAAGGGGAGGACGGCAGGGGGTGGGGGTGAATGGGTGACGGGCACTGAGGGGGGCACTTGATGGGATGAGCACTGGTGTTATTCCGTATGTTGGCAAATTGAACACCAATAAAAAATAAATTTATTATTAAAAAAATTACTTCACTGTACTTAATGTATATTGATAAAGATATACATACATTCATTCTTTTCTTTCCTTTCTCTTTTTGTTTGGCCACTGCTCCTTATCTCAGTGCCTAGGACAAGGCCTTATAAATAGTAGAAAGGTAGGAAATACTTGTCAAATGATGAATAAATAACTGAATGAGAAAAGTCATTTAGTCGTTTAACCTGATCACTGAAGTGTAGCAGTTAGTAAGGCCAAGAAGGGTGGAAAGCATTTTCGATAGAGAAGAAAGCATGTTAAAAACCCCAGTAAAGGAGTACACAAGCCCTTATTGGCGGTGTTAAGGATCTTACAATTCTCTCAAAAGTGATAATAATTAACCCATTTTAACAAAGGTACAACAAGATCCAATTTATATTTTTGAAAAACTCATACTGGCTGCTGAGTGACAATGGACTTTCTGAGGGCAAGAGGAAGTGGGACACTCCCTAGAGCCAGAGTTGATAGATGAGGAAGGTGACAGTGGAAAAGGAAATAAGAGAGCAGATTGAAGATAAGACTTACACATAGAATCATCAGGACTTGCTGTGGAGGATCAAGGGAGACGCTGGCATCACCAGTGGTAGGTATGGAAACCAGATGCGAATCCATTAAAATTTGAATGTGAGGTAGTTCCGTGAGCTTGAAAGGACTGTTCAAGGATACGTCCAGCATTAAAATTAAATCCACAAAAAAGAAATATAAGAAGCAATGGAGAGCAAGTTAATCAGCAAAATATTTGCTTATTATTGACTGTAATGTGTGGCTCACTTTGTTGATGTCTTTTAAAGTGCTGGAACTAAATTTCCAGACGAAAATGATTTGCAAGATGGCAGAGGAAGTATTTTAAGGGTAGTTAAGCATAAGGTTCTTGGTGAAATCTTTGGATTATGCCAGACATATATACAGTTAAATGTGTATGCTGAAATTTTAATTCCTAAAAATAAAATCTATAATATCCAAACCAAAAGATAGAGTTTAAAAAAGAGGAAAATGAAAAGAGACAGCTAAGATTAAGTGACTTAGAAGCTTTCAAGGCTAAATGGGAAGACAATTTTGCATGAACAGGAAAATGGTATACAGGAAAATGAGACAAGGTCAGAAGATTTGAAAGCATAATCTGCTACGTCAAGAGCAATAAATACCAATTTTAATTATTAAACAGTTCCCTTCAAAATGCAATCAATTAATTGAAAAACATTAAATTAAGATATTGTGTTCTAATATATGTAAAATCTACTAATTTCTGACCACTGGCTTTTAATGGAATGGGAATAAAAAACAGTGGACAAGTTGGGATTTTGTTTTTAGGAAGGCATTCCCATCACAACTGAAAGGAAAAGCTGTGCCTGCAGGATGAAAGAAAAGAGTGATGTTTGCTTTCGTAGCTTTCAAGAGGAAGACAAAGAAAGATCTTGAGAGTGAAAGGGAGACACTTGGCAACCTCTGAACAAGAAATACTCCTGCTCTACTGCTCTCACTCCCAGGCCCAGCCTGAGAGGAACTTATAACCTTGGTAGATAGATTTGCTCTAATTGTAAAAGAGATACCTGTGCAGGTACAGTAGGAACATAAAGAACATACATGTCATGGAAGAGGGTGTTGTCAAAATTACTACCACACTTTGAAGTGTACAAATCCTCTGTACCTTCGTCTTGACATCTTTTCACTCATTCCTTCACTGAGTTATGAGTCCCAAATTTGTTTCAAGCTCATGTCACACTTGAGCCTCCTTACTTTAAATGATAATGACCAAGTAGTTAATAATTATATTGTGATTTATATTATATTCAAATGAATTTATATTTTTACACAATCCCAAGAATCAAATTGATGTATATATGATGTCCATTTTGCACATGAGAAAGCTTTGAACAGGAGGCACAAGATGGCCCTCCTGTGTTTATGTCTTGGGAGGGGAAAATAAATTTGGGGCAAGTCCTCGATTCCCTAACTTCAAGTTTGGTTTTCCTTCTATTAAAACAAGGTACATGTTAGATAGTATCATTTAATAAGGTTGGTTTTGTTAACTGATTTATAGAATAAAGGACTTAGAGCATAGTTACATGGTTATGTTTTTAAATTAATAAAACTACACTATGCAGAATAGATTTGATTTAAAATCAATACATATGGGATGCCTGGGTGGCTCAGCAGTTGAGCATCTGCCTTTGGCTCAGGGTGTGACCCCAGGGTCCTGGGATCAAGTCCCATAGTGGGCTCCCCGCAGGGAGTCTGCTTCTGCCTATGTGTCTCCCTCTCCCTCTGTGTCTCTCATGAATAAATGAATAGAATCTTTAAAAGAAAAATGAAATAAAATTAATACATAAGGATATGTGCATTAATTAAAATATTTTAACAATAAACATGAATAAGAGCTGAGGGAGTGGAGTCAGCAGATGGAGACAATTAGTCTTAGAAGCCTGGTTATATCTAAGGATACTAAATCTTACAATTGGGTAGAGTACTGCTAGTAAAACTAAAGATTTCTTTTTTGTCCTCTGCTTTGTGTAGCTTGGTTCTTAACTCCCTCAACACATGGATGAATGTGTAAAACAGAGGAGTGGTGGAAACAGCAACTGCTGTTGAATAATCCAGGGCCTGGACTCTTCAGGTTACCTAAGCTTTAGGCATCTGCTGACCTGTCCCTCCTTTGCCTCTCAAGGGTTTACAGGAGAGTGGGTAACCTTACTCAGTTTTCCTCCTATGGGTCAAGTTATTAAGGATATTTGAAAGCAGGACTAATTTTTCACAAACTCTCTAGAGTAGTGATTTGCAAACCTGAATGTAGCAGCAGAACCCACACCCCACCCATGAGCTATATGAAAATATAAATGAATAGTTCTCACTTCTTGATTTTTTGATTCTATACTGCTTGGGTGTGCTTTGGGCATCTGTATCTCTTTAAAAACCTTCCAGATTATTTGGCTCTTAAGATGGGAACAACTATTGTACTTGTCATATAATGGTTTATGGGGCTGGGGATTCTCTTTCCCCCACTTCAGGCTTCTGGATTCTCATCCCACTACTTTAGAAAACCTCTAGTCCCAAAGGAGAGATTAGCAGCTTGTTTTATTAAACAAGGTTCAGGACATTCATTGAGTCATATTTTCATGTTTAATGAGATTACTATTCCTTACAGGAGACACTCCACCATGGCATCGTCTACCTACTGCTTGGAACACAGTCAGTCAGGTTTTGCATTTTCCTGTTTATTTTGAGCTTAATTGATTGGCTAATTTGGACTGGATCTACATTTTGTTCTCTACCTTTTTCTCTATATATCAGAATGCCCAATAGTAAAAAAGATCACCACTAAATACACTAATGGTTCTGAGTTTTTATACCTATACCTTTTTACCACTGGGATACATTCTCTCCCAGACCCCTCCAATCCTTGAAAATAGGGTTCCTACAATTCGAATTTGAGTTGGGAGGAGAGAGTGGTCTGCTTAAGCCTAAAGCATAAACCGTGTACCTAGTTTTATAAAAGAGCCCTAACTTGGGAATTGTGGGCTTCATGAACAATAAAAAACAAAGCCTTACTTTGATTCTATTGTTCCTGTGGTAACCACTAAAACCCAAAAGGAATATCAATTTTTCACAACTGATAAAATATGAACAGTTGTGGATAAGACATCTTTTCAAAACATAATCCCCACCTTTAGTTTGGATACATGTTTAATTTATTTTATTGGATTTCATAGTATTGTAATTTATTTCATTGAAGATGCATTGGTATCGTTCCTCCAAGGTATTCTCAAGCATACTAAGATAGAAACCCCACAAGGGCAGAGATTGTGAGTTTTATTTGGCACTGTATGGCCAGTGCAGCGCCTTGCCAGACACATCACAGATACAACATAGCTATGTAGCATTACTGAATTATGGTGTCTGAAGGACAGTATTTCAGATCCTTGGTAGTCATCCACATGGCTGCTTTATATATGTTATTATCAATTACCTTTTTCTTTCACCATTTTTAAATATTTTTGAGTGTCTTTTAATATTATTAGAAATATACAGAAAGTTGTCTTTATTTTCCTCTATAGCCACCAAAATGACGTAACTTTCATTCTCCCTCTCCAGTGTTGGTTCTAAATTTGTGAAACATCTAGGTTACTCTGAACAATGTGAATAATACATATGCAATTTTGTAATCCACTGCATTTATTCATAATAATGATTTTATCTGACCTTTCCTCATTACTGTGATGGTAAAGTGTAAAAATTACAAGGCTAATCAGTTAGCAAAAAAGGTCACATAAACATTTATATGTTTTTGTTTTGTTTTGTTAGTTCTATTAATGATGACCTCAAAGATGAAAGTACGTCAAATACTCTCTTTGGAAGGTTCTTCCCTTAATATGCTTGGGAATATCTTCAGATTCTTTAATTCATCTCTGGAATTTGTTCTGGTCCCAATGTCATTCACTGTCTTCCACTATTAAAAAGACATTTTCAAAAAAAAACAAAAAAAAAAAATAAAGACATTTTCATCTTTTTACAAATTAATTAATTTATTTGAGAGACAGATAGCAGATGTGGGAGGGGAGGGGAAGAGGGAGATGGAGAAAGAGAGAATCCCAAGCAGGCTCCATGCCCATTGTGGAACCCTGAGATCATGACCTGAGCTGAAATCAAGAGTCATACACTTAACCAACTGAGCCATCCAGGTGCCCCCACTGTCATATTTTTGTGGCACTGTCATTCATATATCCAACCCATATCTCATTCTCTCATGACCCCTCCCATCCTTCCCAGGCCGGAGTTCTGGTGCTCCCCACTTTTTGGAAGAATTGACTACAGATGCAGTTCTCACCCTCTACATTAGGCTCATTTAGCCCATCACCTGTGCTTAGCTCCTAAGGTCCAAAATTCCCTAATTTTATTGTAATTCTTTCACTCCCAAATGCATGTTTATCACCAGGATATCAAAGTTGGAACACATCAAGAAAGAGTTACCACTAAATATGTTGTCAATGTTTCACTTTATTGCAATTTCCTTGTAATATTGGGACAAATCCTCTCCCAAGGAATCCTTTCTGCCTCTTATCAAAAATAAATGTTTCACTACAAATCCCTGTATCTTCAGACATGACTAAGATTCTTTTTAAGGGAGTATCAGTAGTTCACATGGTGGGTGAAGGGGTGGGAAAGTTGGAAATAATACTGGCAGATGTCATATTTTGTAATGAAATCTCAGTTCTGACTTATTTGGGTCCCCTGACATCCCATTCATTGCTCAGCACTGTATAATTTACATATTAACTGTATGTATACATACTTATCTCTATGTATTTATGAATCTATCTAATCTATATCACCTATATTTCTGTCCTCCTTATGAAGATTTGCCTCTATTAGCTTCATGTCACTATTGGCCTGGAGTAATCTAAGCTGCATTGGAGACTTGCATTTAACCTAAATTCTGTTAAAGCTCTCCTTTCTTTCTTTCTTTCTTTCTTTCTTTCTTTCTTTCTTTCTTTCTTTCTTTCTTTCTTTCTTTTCTTTTTTTTTAAGGTTAAGCTCTCCCTTTAAAAGATTTTTTTCTGTTGGGGTGTGTGTGTGTGTGTGTGTGTGTGTGTGTGTGTGTTTAAGATTTTGTTTATCTATTTGAGAGAGAATAAAAGAGCAAGTATGGGGAGAACAGAGGGAAAAAGACAAGCCTACTCCATACTGAGCTCAGGAGACTGATGCAGGCCTCAGGGCTCGTTCTCATGACTTTGAAATCATGACCTGGGCCAAAATCAAGAGTTGGATGCTTAACTGATTGAGCCACCTAAATGCCCGATTTTTTTCTAGTTTTAATAAGCTTCTCAGGATACTTAAACCAAATACCAATAGAGAAAAATTGTGTTTAATCCATTTAAAGTCTGAAATACACTTTTCCTTATTTAACATACACATGTTTTACTATAGCTCAAGCTTTCTTATTTGATTTCTTAATCTTTGCGCTAAGAATTATTTTTATTGAAGGATTATGGATATAAAAATAAGTCATGGCAATGATAATAGAGATTAATTTTACATATTCACATTCCTTAATAAAAATTGATAAATTTCTATAGATTTTTTCAACTTTATTCTTGAGTATGACCCAATAAATCTGATTTATATGGCAATTATGTAAAACTCTACTTATTATCACTTTGGATTAAGAGTACTATAGGCCATAATCTAATAAAATGGTGATTAAGCCACAGCATTTCCTCCAAATGAGAGAATGCAATCCTTTTTTCATTCTTACACTAAGTTCTATGTAGAGTTTCAGTGAGGTCTGGAAAAAAGTCATTTGGGGTCCCAAATGACTCTATCCCTACTAAACATACCTCAGTAAGAAAAAAAAAATCTACTGACTGTCAAGATAAATCCATTCAATTGGAGGTCCTGATTTGATTCCTTTGACACCTGACTTTTAGAAGCCATCAAACTCACGAACAATAGAGAAACCTGCAGAAATCTCCTCTGTTATTAGTCTCAAATCATTCCAGAGGGTTTAGAGGAATCTGCATGTATTTGGACCTCTGGAACTTAAGTGCTGTCTAGCAAAAGAAAATGGGATTGAGATTTGTTTTCACTCAGCACAAGTCAACTCACCAATCATCTTTAAATTGTGTGGCTTCCTCGGACAAATGACTTGGTTGGTCTGTGAACAGATTTTTTGGGGAAGCCATGTTACTCAGGGTTTTAAACATCTGAAACCTTTTTGTTTGAATATCTTTTAAAATAATTTTGAAAATGTATGTACCCACATATATTTTAAATGACTCAAAATGTTTTATTAAAAATGTATATAGTTTGAAGGGATATATAATTTGAAAAAGAATATTGTATCAATATTTTTTAAGTATCTTGGTTATAAAACTACCATAGTTTTTGAAGCCTACTATTATTGATTTAAATATATATGAACAAAATGTTTCAATTGTCAGATATTTTACATTTTTCCTCTCCAACACATATTTCCTTTGCACTTAATCCACAGATTTTTTTCCAACCTAATATATATTAAGCTTGAAAATCATTCTTCATCATCTTGTCCTATTACTTTGCACCAAAAATATACATATAAGCTTGAAATTTAATGTATTAATTTGCATGACTCAAAAGTTTGAAATGTTATGATTTTCTTATGAATTATTTTATCACTAGTTATTAGAACACATGTCATCAAATAACAGAAATATATATAAAATATAAAATTTTAAAAATAAATAACATGAAATTAAAATTTTACTGGAAATGCATCTCTTTATGAAGTGGATGAAGAGTTATAGAGAATTGAGGTTTATCAGGGAACAGATGTTAATTTTTCATCGAATACTACACGGCTAAATATAGCTTTATATATCTTTTATTTTTATAAATTTTCAAAATCTTATCAACATAAATTAATAGATAAGAATGGAATGAAGTTCTATGCCAAATACTACATAGTGATCAATCATCAAAAATTATTTTTAATGATCTGTGTGCTGAGAATTCAGTTAAATTCTGCATCAGTTTTGTTGAAAACAAAACACTGAAACAACCTGCCTTGCAAAATGCTATGTTAATCATTAGAGTTATTCACTTTTCAACACTAACAATAATATTTCTTTTTCTTTTTTTTTTTTTTTGGCAGTTGAAACAGAGGCTGAGGTGGTCACTTGACGGGATGAGCACTGGGTGTTTTTCTGTATGTTGGTAAATTAAACACCAATAAAAGTTAATTAAAAAAAAAACAAAAAAAAAACAAAAAAAACAAAACAAAAAAAAAACAAAAATGAGAATCCATACTGTGATTTAACAATAGGCACATTTTCAGGCAGAGCAGTTTGAGAAAAGAGACTTGGGGGAATTGAAATTTTTAAACTTAAGTTCCTTAAAACTCTTCATACCCAGGAACTCATAGGAAAGTCTTCATAGTATTTTCTTTCAGCCAGTATAATTTTGGCCTCAAATGTTGACAAAGTTTTATAGAGAAGTTCACGAGTGTTTATTCAATTTTTAAATAGATTTTATTTTTTAGATCACTTTTAGGTTCACAGTAAAATTAGGTAGAAAGTGCATTTTCCATACCTCTGCCCTCACACATGCAAAGCCTCCCATGTTATCAACAACCCCCATCGCAGTGGTACATAAATTACAATCATTGAATCGACATTGATATCTTATTATCACTCAAAATGCATAGTTTACATTAGGGTAGACTCTTGGTTTTGTATGTTCTGTGGGTTTGGACAAATTTATAAGGATAAGAACCCTCCATAATAGTTTCATAAAGAGTAGTTTCACTGACCTAAAAAATCTTTTTATACTGTGCCTCTTCCTCCCAAACCCTGACAAACATTGATCTTTTTATTATTTTCATAGCTTTACTTTCCAGAATGTCATATAGTTTGAACCATATAGTATGTAGTCTTTTTAGATTGGCTTCTTTCACTTAGTGTAATGGATATAAGGTTCCTCCATGTCTTTTCATGGCTTGACATCTGATTTGTTTTTAGCACTGAATAATACTACATTGTCTAGATGTACCACAGTTTATTTATCTATTCATGTACTGAAGGCATCTTGGTTGCTTCCAAGTTTTGACAATTATGAATTAAACTGCTATAAATATCCATGAGTAGGTTTTTGTGTGGACATTAAGTTTTCAACTCCTTTGGGTAAACACCAAGGAGTGCCAGTGCTGGATACTATGGTAAGAATATGTTCAGTTTTGCAAGAAACTGCCAAACTGTTTTCCAAAGTTGCTGTAATCATTTTGCTTTCCAACTAACAATGAATGAGAGTTCCAAATGCTCCACATTCTTGCCAGTATTTGATGTTGTCAGTATTCTGGATTTGAGCCATTCTAATAAGTATGTGGTGATAGCTCATTGTTTTAGCGTGCATTTTTCTGAAGACATGTGATGTCATCATTTCATATGCTTATTTGCCATCTGTATATCTTTCTGGTGAAATAATTTGTTAAGGGTCTTTGGCCCAATTTTAAATCAAGTTGTTTTACTTTTGTTAAGTTTTAAGAGTTCTTTGTATACAATAACAATCCTTTACCAGAAATGCCTTTTACAAGTATTTTCTTTCAGTCTGTGCTTGTCTGTTCATTCTCTTGACAGCTTCTTTTGCATAGAAGAAATTTCTAATTTTAGTGAAGTCAAGTTTATCAATTATTTACTTCATAGATCATGCCTTTGGTATCGTATCTGAAGTCATCACCAAGGGCACCTGGATGGCTTAGTTGGTTAAATGTCTGCCTTCGGCTTAAGATGTGATCCCAGGCCCTGGGATGAAGTCCCAGGTCAGTCTCCCTGCTCAGTGGGGAGTCTGCTTCTTCCTCTCGCCCTGTTCATGCTCTCTTGCTCTCTCTCTCTCTCTCTCTCTCAAATAAATAAATAAAAACAAAATCTCAAAAAAAAAAAAAAGTTGGAACACCTGGGTGGCTCAATGGTTGAACATCTGCCTTTGGCTCAAGGCGTGATCCCGGGGTCCTGAGATTGAGTCCCGCATAGGGCTTCCTGCAGGGAGCCTGCTTCTCCCTCTGCTTATGTCTCTGCCACTCTCTGCATGTCTCTCATGAATAAATACAATCTTTAAAAAAAATTCATCATCATGCCCAAGGTCATCCATATAGGTATTCTCCTACATTATCTTCTAGAAATTGTATACATTAGGTCTGTGATCCATTTTAACTTAATTTTTGTTAAGAAATAAGATCTGGATTTAGATTTATTTATTTATTTTGCATGTGGATGGCCCAGTTGTTCTAGCACCATTTATTGAAAAGAACTACTTTGCTCCATTGTACTACCTTTGCTGTCTTGTCAAAGGTCAATGATGTGGTGCTATTTCTGGACTCTCTGCTTAATTCCACTGATCTAATTGTCCATTATTTAGCCAGTACTATACTGGCTTGAATACCGTACCTCCATAGTAAGTCTTTAAGTTGGATAGTGTCTGTCCTCCAACTTTGTTGTTCTCTTTAATATTGTGTTGGCTATACTGGGTCTTTTGCAGTTCCATATAAACTTTAGAATCAGTTTGTCAGTATCACAAAATAACTTGCTGGGATTTTCATTGTGATTATATTGAATCTATAGATCAAGTTAGGAAGAACCAAATTCTCGCCAATATTGGTCTTCTTATCTAGAAACATGGATTATTTGTCCATTTTTAAACTTTTTCTTTGATGTCTTTCATCACAGTTGTATAGTTGTCCATCCTGTACATATTTTGCTAGTTTTATACATATATATTTTATTTTGGAGGGTGCTAAAGTAAATGCTATTGTATTTTTAACTTCAAATGTCACTTATTCATTGATGGTGTATAAGTAAGCAATACTCTCGCATATTACTTGTATATTAACCTTGTATCCTGTAGCCTTGCTTGCTATAATCACTTATTAATCACAGGAATTTTTTTGTTGACTCTTTGAGATTTTCTACATGGATGAATATATCTTCCGCAAACAAAGACTGTTTAATTTTTTATTTCCCAGTTATATACTTTTTATTTCCTTTTTGTCTTACTACACTTATCTAGGAGTTCTAGATATTAAGAAGCAAGTGTGAGACAGGACATCTTTGCCTTGTTCCTCATCTTAGTGAGGAAGCTTTGCATTTCCCATCATTCACTATGATGTTAGCTGTGGGATTTTTGTAGATATTTTTATCAAGTTGAGGAAATTCACCAGTGAATTGTACCAAACATTTAAGGTAAAAAACCTTCCATATTCCTAGTTTACTGTGAGTTTTTATCATAAATCGGTATTGGATTTTGTCAAATGCCTTTTCTTTTTCTATTGATATGATCATGTGAGTCCTTCATTGGCCTGTTAATGTGGTGGATAATGGTAACTGAATGTCAAATGTTGAACCAGCTTTACGTGCTTGGGAGAAATGCCACTCAATCATGATATATAATTATTTTTATATGTAACTGGATTCTGTTTGCTAATATTTTGCTGAGGATGTTTGCATCTATTTTCATGAGAGATATAGGCATATAATTTTTTTGTAATGGCTTTTCTGGTTTTGATATTAGGGTGATGCTGGTGTCACAGAATGAATTAGGAAGGTTTTTTTCTCCTTCCTTTCCTAGGAGTGTAGAATTTCTTTTCCTAAAATATTTGGAACATTTAACTGGTGAACTCACCTAAGTGTGATACTTTTTGTTTTGGAAGATGAGTACTTAGAGATTCAATTTCTTTAATATATATGGGCTTTTTCATATTGTCTGTTGCCTCTTCTGTGACTGTTGGCAGGTTGTGTCTTTCATGGAATTGATTCATTTTCACTTAGGTTATCAAATTTGTGGGTATAGAGATATTCATACTATCCCTTTATTATCCTCTTAATGGCAGTGGTATTTAGAGTAATGTCTTTGTTTTCATTTTTGATATTGTAATTTGTGCCCTTTCCCATTTTTCTTAATTAGCTTGGCTACAGCTTATTGATTCTATTGATCTTTTCAAAGAACTAGCTTTTAGTTTCATTGATTTTCCCTATTGACCTCATATTTTCAATTTCATTGACTTCTGCTATACTTTCTATTCTTTTCCTTTTTTATTTTTTACTTTAGATTTAATTTGCTATTCATTTTCTAGTTTCCTAAAGGGGAGATATTATTGATTTTTAGATTGTTTCTACTATATGCATTAGCTACTATAAATTTCCCTCTAAGTAGTACTTTAACTACATCCTCAAAACTGGTAAGTTGCTTTTAATTTTTTAGTTCAAAATATTCTTTCATTTTTCTTGAGATTTCTTCTTTTATCTGTTATTTAAAAGTGTGTCATTTAATCTCCAAGTATATGCAATCTTCCAGCTACATTTTTTGTCATTCATTTATAGGTAATTTTTTTCTAATGTCTAAGAACAGATATTGTATGATTTTTATTTTTTAAACTTGGCAAAGCATGTTTTATGGTCCAGAATGTAGTGTATCTCTATGAATGTTCTATTTGAACTTAAGAAGAATGTATAGTGCATAGGTTTCAATTATATATAATGATTTATGGTGCTGGTGAATTCAACTATATCCTTACTAATTTTCTGCCTGTTGAATATGCCAATTTTGGTACAATCATATTAAAGTCTCTAATGTAGTAATGGATTCTTTTTTTTTTTTCCTGGAAGTCCTATCAGGTTCTGCCTCACATAACACTGTTTGTATGCACATACTTATTAAGGATTGATATTTATTCTTGGAGAATTAATTACTTTATCATTATTTAATGCCCCTTTATCCCTGATAACTTTTCTTCCTCTCAAGGCTGGTCTATATGAAATTAATATAGCTACTCTTGCTTCCTTCTGATTAACATTAGCATAGTATATCTTTCTCTACCTATTTACTTTATGTGTGTAAGATATTTCATATTTAAAGTGAGTTTCTTTTAAATAACATATAATCTTGTTTTTGATCCACTCTTACAATCTCTGTCTTTCAGTTGATGCAAAGTGATTATTGATGTAGTTGGATTAATATTTACATGTTTGTTATTGTTTCCTATTTTTGCCCTTTTTGTTGTTCCTATTATTGTCTTCCACTCTTATTCTGTCTTTTGTGGTTGTAATTAAGCATGTTATATGATTCCATTTTCTCTCCATTCTTAGCATATCAGTTTCACTTCTTTTTTTTCTTTTTCTTTTTTTTTTGAGGGGGTAGTTGCCCCAGAGTTTGTAGTATACATTTATAACTAATATTACTCAGCAATTAGAAATGACAAATACCCACCATTTGCTTCAACGTGGATGGAACTGGAGGGTATTATGCTGAGTGAAATAAGTCAATCGGAGAGAGACAAACAGTGTATGTTCTCATTCATTTGGGGAATATGAATAATGGTGAAAGGGAATATAAAGGAAGGGAGAAGAAATGTTGGGAAATATCAGGAAGGGAGACAGAACATAAAGACTCCTAACTCGGGGAAACGAACTAGGGGTGGTGGAAGGGGAGGAGGGCGGGTGTTGGAGGGGAAGGGGTGACGGGCACTGAGGTGGACACTTGATGGGATGAGCACTGGGTGTTTTTCTGTATGTTGGTAAATTGAACACCAATAAAAATTAATTAAAAAAAAATAAAAAAAAATAACTAATCCAAGTCCACTTTCAACTATCACTTAACTACTTCATGAGGAGTGCCAGTGCCTGAGAATAACAAAACAATCTTAATTAAAGTAATCTTAATTTCTTCCCTCATTATTTATATTATTGCTTTTGTACATAAGCATACATAAATAGATAGATATAATATATATTGTGAGATAATAGAAAATATATGTGTTAGTCTTTCCCCCTAGTTCCTGGCAAAGTGTTCCTGAAACTCTTATACAAATTCCTAAATGATAAGAGCACTAAGATCATCTTATGTTCTAACATTTGGTCTTTGATCCTGACACAGGCCTCATAAATCCCTTCAAATTTCCTGGGTGATAGGAGTGTCTTTTGTTCTAATGAGGCAGCTCTGGGTGGGCTTCTGGATAGGAGTATGTTACCAGAAAGACCAAGACATTGTTAAAAACTTGGAATTTTCAGCCTCCAGATAGGGGAGAAGGGAATGAAGTTCCCCTCTGGAAATGGAGTTAATGATTGACCTTGCCTATGTGATAAAGCCTTCATAAGAACCCCAAAAGTATGGCATTCAGAGAGCTTCCAGGTTGATGAACCCCATCCACCCATCAGGAAGAGCAGAAGCTACTGCATTCAAAACCCTCCCAGACCTTCCACTCTTGAAAAGAAAAAAAAAGAAAGAGAGAGAGAGAGAGAGAGAGAGAAAGAAGAGAGAAAGAAAGAAAAGGAAGGAAGGAAAGGAAGGAAGGAAGGAAGGAAGGAAGGAAGGAAGGAAGGAAGGAAGAAAGGAAGGAAGGAAGGAAGGAAAAGAAGAAAAGGAAAAAGAAATTCTCCTAGACCTTGCCTTGTGTATCTCTTTATCTGGCTGTTCATCTACCTTCTTTATCATATCCTTTAATAAACTGGTAAAACTGAGTATCTTCCTAAGTTTTGTGAACTCCTCTAGCAAATTAATCAAACTGGAGGAGGTGGTTGTGGGAGCCTCTGATATATAGGCAATCAGAAGCAGAGGTGACAACCTAGACTAGTGATTGGCATCTGAAGTGAGGTGGGGCTGTCTTGTGGGACTGAACCCTTAATCTGTGGGATTTGACACCATCTTTAGGTAGAATGTGTCAGAATTGAGCTAAATAGTAGGACACTCAACTAGTGTAACAGAGAATTATTTGGTTGGGGAACAAACCCCACACATTGGGTGTCCAGAGTGTTGTGAATAGTAAATGAGACACACAGGAGGGAAACAGTTTTGTTTTTTTTTCCCTCTAAAACATATATAAGCAATCATAATTGAATATATTGTTGCTATTTTTATTTTGAGCAAACTATTATCTGCTAGATAAATTAAGAATAAGAGAAATAAAGGATTTTACCTTTACTTATTCCTTCTCCATTGATGTTATTTTCTTTATGTAGATCCAAATTTCTTACTTAAGCTATTTCACTCTCTCTAAAATATGTCTTTTAAGATTATTTAAAGGCAGGTCAACTGGCAATACATTCCATTTATTCTTTTTAACAAATTCAATTTTTGTCTAAAGAAGACTTTTTTACTTTTAATGAATGATTTTGCAGAGTCCAGTATTCCAGGCTGTTTTTTTCCTCTCAGTGCTTTAAATACTTCATTCCACTCTCTTTTTGCTTGTATAGTTTCTAAGAATTCAGATTTAACTCTTATCTTTGCTCTTCTAGGGGTAAAGTGTTTTTTCCCTTTGGCTTCTTTTCTTTATCCGTGATTTTCTGTAGTATGAATATGATATGCTTATGTGTACTTTTTAAAAGTTTTTATTCTGCTTGTTATTTTTTGTGCTTCCTGAAGCTGTGGTTTGGTTTCTGACATTAATTTGGGGACATCCTCAGTCATTATTCTTTCAAACATTTCTGTTTTTTTTTTCTTTCTCTTCCTTATGGTATCCCCATTACATGCCTTTTACACCTTTTGCGGTTGTCCCACAATTCTTGGATATCTGTTCTGAATTTTTTTCCATCTTTGTTCTCTTTGCTTTTCATCTTTGGAGGTTTCTATTGAGATATTCTCATGCTCAGAGATCTTTCCTCAGCCATGTCATCTAATAAACTCATCAAGGCATTCTCCATGTCTGTACCAGGTTTTTGATTTCTAGTATTTCTTTTTCGTTTCTGGGAATTTCCATGTATCTACTTACATTGCCCATTCTTGTATGCTGTCTACCTTATCCAGTAGAGCTTTTAGCATATTAATCAGAGTTCTCTTAAAATCCTGGTTGGAAAATTCCAACATCTCTAGCATATCTGATTTTGATTCTGATGATTGCTCTGCATCTTTTTTTTTTTTTTAATTTTTATTTATTTATGATAGTCACAGAGAGAGAGAGAGAGAGAGAGGCAGAGACACAGACAGAGGGAGAAGCAGGCTCCATGCACCGGGAGCCTGATGTGGGATTCGATCCCGGGTCTCCAGGATCGCGCCCTAGGCCAAAGGCAAGCGCCAAACCGCTGCGCCACCCAGGGATCCCTGCTCTGCATCTTCAATCTATGTTTTTGTTTGTTTGATCTGTTTTGTTTTGACTTTTAGTACACCTTGTGATTTTTTTCCTGCTAGCTGGGTAAAAGGCACAACTGTAAATAGGTCTATAGTGACGTGATAAGTTAGCAGAGAGGGGAAGCATTCTGTAATCCTGTTAATAAATCAGTCTCTTAGTGAGCCTATGTCACTATAAACTTCACAGGGGCTTCTCAGTTTTCCCATTTCCTACTTAGATGGGTAAGAGTGGCTAGAGTAGGCTTAAATTGGGTATTTACTTTCCTCTATGTGGAAGGCTAAGGCCAGTTGGAATTAGATTATTCCCCTTCCCTGAAGTCAGTTAGGCTCTGATAAAATCTCAGTAGGTTAAGCTCTGGTTAAATAGTTTCTCCTGATGGTGGACCTTGTTAAGAAGAACACATACTCTGGTATATTTCAAAATAGTTCTTTTTACCCCCATTCTTCTGGAAGCATAAGGGGATTTTTCTCTGATATTCACTGTGAGAATCTGCTAGAGCTCCAGTAAGTAGGACTCACAAAAGTTTGCACACCTCCAGTGTGCCTACCATGACTGAGACCTTCTAGAGTTTTCATATCAGACATGTATTCCCTAAGCCTCCCACAGTTCATTATAGATTAGGTTCCCTATCCCAGCATGGGTTCCCATGGAAGTTTTTGCTTGTGGGTTTCTGCTCTGGTAAGTTGTGATTCTCTATATTTGCCTACTTGCCTCTCCAGTTTTGGGGATGATGGTTGGCCCTGTGACCTCCCTTACATATCTAAAAAGAGCTTTAATTTTTTATTTGTCCATCTTCTTACTTGCTTTTATGTTAGAGTAGTTGACTACCAAGTTTCTAACATGCTGGACCAGGAAATGGAAATTGTTTTCTTTGTTCACTTTTATTTTTTTATATTTATTTATTAGGGAGGGAGGAAGAGAGAGAGAGAGAGTGTGTGTGTGTGTGTGAGGAGGGGCAGAGGGAATTCCCCAGACTCCCTGCCAAGTGCAGAGCCCTGATGAGGGGCTTGATCTCACAGCCCCAAGACCATGACCTGAGCCAAAACCAAGAGTCTGACACTTAACCAACTGAGCCACCCAGGCACCCCCATCTGTTCACTTTTAAGAAGAAAAATAAAATCTGTTTCTAATTACAAATAAAAGAAAAATATCTGTATTTTATATTGAGCTGCAAATGTATACATTACATGGAAATTCTAATTAGAAAACAAAAGAGAATAAACATCATAGAAGATGATGTTTGGAGTTACTTCCTAAACATACTTCTATCCCTTGAAGGGTAGAGCAAAGACATCTAACTAGTGCTGCCTGTGCCATTTTGGCTGTAACACATCTGTTTCTTTATCAAGAAAGGTCATCTATTAAAGAAATTTATAAGATAAAAGTCAGTAATAAAAGATCATGCTTTATGCTGGCAATATATTGCTTAGATTTATTGTTAAAAGTGCTAGCAGGGCATCAGAAACTTGTAGATAACTCCAAGTGAAATGGATGATCTTTATACACTTTGACCAAACCTATTTAAAAAGAGAATTGAGTTTGCAGGATGGGGTATATGTAATTGCCCTTCTGAGCACAATTTATCTCACCTAATAGTGCAGTTAAGTCTATAGCATTCCCTTAGCAATAATCAGTGTGAGTGTTCTAGAAATCCCAATCTCCCATGCATAATTCAGAAAAACAAATGGGTGGTTTTAGATTTCTTTAATGTAAAATTTAGATGTAAATTTACTATTTTATAAAATCAGAGTCCCCACTTCACCTCTATATTAGAGATACATTTATTTACCTGCAATACCAGGCATAGTTGTTTTATCATTTACTTTCCTGCTTTATGACTTTTTAGTACTACTTGCACAGAAATACTAATAGCAAGTGTAGATGGACAATTCAGATTTTACCCAACAAATATATTCATCTAGGCATTTATTACAGACATTTAAAGGGAGATACATTCAATTTTCTCTTTCAACATAGTAAAATTAATTATGTCAATTCCTTTACTGTTGTAATAGCACAGCAGACATAGGATTAAGTAAATCTGTTTCAAGTGCCTGCTTACTGCACTTGAAACAAAGGATTGCTGTTTGTGTAATCTTGGATGAGTTGCGTATTTTTTCTTAGGACCTCACCGTCAAGAACATTTGTCAAGGAAGTAAGAGCCCCTCTTCTATTTACTCCATAGGTGGATTTTCAAGTCTTTTGAGAAATAGTCAAAAACCTTTTTGTTTGATCCCAACCTACTGTTACTCTGTGCAATTATCCTAAAAATCAGTACTCGGGCTGAGTTATTTTGTAGGTAGTTAAGGATGTGGCTTTTAACTACAAGCAACAGTGGTTATCCTTCTAGCTATCACTGTCCTCAACCTCATTCATTTTTTTCTGCTCATTAGCTAATTAGCTACTTACCATGCTGCTGCTAGACCCTTGTTTATTTGGCACTTGGCTCTCATAGTTCTCTTATCTCCACAATATTGTAAGATACTTAGGGCTAGGAAACCAGGTGGGCCAGCCACTCTCTAGTTTTTATCTATGCTGGGATTTTTGTTGTTGTTTTTTGCACATTCCTCAGTGTAGTGTTTCTTAAATGCCCAATGTCAGAATGTTCATCAAGATGATTAATCTTGTTTTCACTTTAGAAAAGTAGTTCTTGACCTCAATGGAGCTTCCAAAATGACACCCCACTCCCAGATTCTGATTTCATTGGTTTAGTTTGTGGCTGACACATGTTAATTTGTAAAGCTAACCAGGATGTTCTAATGTACATATAAAAATTTAGAACCACTAATCTAGAAGATTCTAGAAGGTCTAAGGAAAAGAGACATTGTGTTACTGCTCCTTAGAGAAACATTATATATATTTTTAAATATTTGCATTAAAAGTCTCAGTTTGCAAGCACAAGAAATTATTAAAAGATGCCTACTGTTTTCCCTGTGAATTAAAGTAGATTGAAAATATTTCATATCATAGAAATTGTTCACCTTCTGATTTCATTGTAATACCAGTGACTGATTATAACTGCTATATAAAAGACGAACAAGTATGTTCTGTTTGGCCTATGGAGACTTTTGAAATCCCTAGAGAGAGAAATACTGAACAAGGGAAAGTTATTTCATATGATACTCAACATTGGAAATAGCTTTCTTTCAAACTATGGATGTGGTATAATGTATATATATTTGTTAATAATACATAATAGTAATACTTTTTGCTGATATGCTTTTGGACATGATCAAGAGCTGAGTATATTTGTGGGCAAGTTTAGATTGAATACTTTTTACATTAGTTTTCATTCATGTGCTAAAATATATTCGATTCTTTTGCTGTGTATTGTATCGCACACACATGATATCCTTAAGTAACACACGTAAATACATGTAGGCCATATGACTGATTGACTGACTATATGTTGAGTTTGATGAATGACAATATTTTAGGTTGAGCCCTTCTTGGGCCTGGATACCTATCCTGTCTTATGAAAAACTTTCCTAAAAGTTTAGAATTTCTACTATAGAAAATGTTTTTTTTTTTTTCAGAGAAGCCCAAAGAGCAAATATATGTCATGTTGAAACATTGATTAATATGTCAGTACCAATCATTACCTCAGATTACCTAGCTGTCACTCCCAACACTGGAATGTAAAGGATTAGGACATAGTATGGAGATAGTTTCACTGGGAGTTTGGATATAAGAAAGGTCCAGTTTATGAGGTAGACTTCACAGAGTACTACTGGATGTTACCTGACAACAAGGAGCAGGGCAGGTAGCAGGTGGCAGTGGGACACATGGCAAGGAGATAGTTAAGAACTATGTTGCTGAGCTATCAAAGTTCAGAATAAGAGCTGGGACATGTGTCAGACAGAAAAGGGAGAATAACTTCCTGTTTTATATGATAAAGGAGGAAAAAAAGGATGTAAAATGTTCACTATCCAAAAGTTGTCCCCGATATGCATTATGCATTAATGCCTGTAATAGTAAGAATTTCATGATGAGGGAGGGAGAGACCAAGAGGGGAAAAGAGGCTGAGAGGGAAAAGTTTGGTACCTTTCAGAAATAGTTGACTTGGGGTTAAAAAAATTAAACTTCCCCGCAATTCAAAAATGATTCCTCTCTTTTAACCAACTCTAGCCCCTCTTTACCTGCTATCAATTCTTATCCCAATGTCTATTCCAGATGATACTATATCTCCACTCCCAAACTGTGAAGTCCTCGAGAGCAGTGTCATCTCATTCATCTTTCATTTTCCTGTTCTTTCATAGTCCTGGCATATAGAAGGCTTCTAGTAAAAACTGACATTAACTGAACTGAAAGCATCCAATCTCCACCTTGGTCTCCTGGTGCTTCCAAGCAGAGTAAAATTAGGCATAAAGATTGTTTCCCTATAAAAAGCACAGACTATGGTATTTTAGATGCTCAAGCAATGCACTATCATTCCACAAAGAAAGCAGTTTGGTTACAAACTGCATTTCCATCTATTAATTCAAGATGGCCTAATTAAAATAGCAAATATCTTTGAAAGCAGAGTTAAGTAATAGCCGTGAATAATCGTTTTTGCTTCCTGTCATATTGATAGAAAGTGAGAAAGCATTCTTTTTCTGAGATTAAATGCTTTATCTCAATGTGAATGGTTTCAAGTATTAAAAAATCTTGACATTAATATTAAAAAAGAATTATTGAATCTATCAGTAATCTGGACTACAGAAGAGCCTGAAAGTTGCTGCTAGATACATGACATATTTTCATAATTATAATCAGTTAAATTGCTTAAGTGAGTGATTCTGTTTAAATTAGGAAATTAAAAGTTTGAATTATTTTTCAGCAAATTTGCTACTGCTTTTTGAGGAAGCTAAAGGCTTGCTGAATGCCAAAATTCTCCATAGCCACTGATTGTGTGCTGTTTATAATCAATCTACAATTTTCCTAGTTGCTTCCAATAAAATATTAATGCAATCAAACCTAAACTGTTTTCTTTAACATTTATCTTCTTATCCTGGATCAGGCTATAAAGCTCTTTTATTAAAATGAGCCAAACTGTTTAACGTCACATATGTAAGTTTGGAAAATATCATCCTAAAGCGTTCAAGAGATTATTTTTTGAGTTAGACTCATCATCTATAACTATATGATTTTCAACAAAGTATTTATTGTTGATATATTTTTATGGCTTAACACAGTTTTACTAGGCAAGATGTAGATTAGTAAGGGGTATAGGATAAAGTCTCTGACATTTACTGTATGACTTGGGAGACAATAATACATACAAAGTAAGAATATAAAACAGCATGTTCTCAAAAGAGTGCTACAGGTCATCATTTCTAAAGAGGAGTGGTTTTCACTGAGGGTCTAAAGTAATATCACAATACTCAAGGTTGGAGAGCAGAGCATTTCTTACTAAATGGAGGTAAGCCATCCTCCCTTCCAAATGACTCCAATCCTGTCCCTTATTCAAAATTAGAGAGCAATTGTAAAAACAGTTCAATAAGAGGGAAACCTCATATATGTTGAGATGGCGCGTATCGAACTAGAGAATTTTGTTATTCTTGAGCTGAAGTTCTTATGACTAGCAATTGGGCAGATGGAAACATAAAGGGTAGGGCCTTCCAGCTGCAGGTAAAGGGAAAATGAAAATCAAAACAACAGCAAAACAGTAACAAACCTTTGGGAATCATTATGAACTGGAATAAATGGGCAAGGGTAAGTCAAATAAAAATGATGGAAGTAGTCTGGAACAAATGGGTTTATAGAATTTTTGAAATGCAAAGATAAGAAGAGTTTTTGTCTCAAAAATAAATCCTGTGAAGGCCTGGATGGTGATGGTGGAGCTTTGATTCTCAGACATCACAAAGATTATACTAGGCCCAGGACTTCTTTTTCCTGGATGTGCTTAGAACAATCTAAACTTCCTTGATGTCATCAAAGACTCCCCATTTAGTAGCAAGAAAAGCCCAAAACTCACTTCCTACTATGTCCTGCCATATGTGATAAGTAAATGGGGTTACTGGCTTCACCATTCTGAGCAAATAAAAGAGTATACCCATTAAACAGCTTCTCACTATGTTCAAATATTTTAAGTGATGCTGATGTCTTACCAAACATCTTTTGGTTTATGTTTCATATCAAATCAAAATGCAGAGACCACCATCACTGGATAAATAAAGCTGAATTGGCTGATTATTGGGTAGAGAGAGATAGATCACTTAAGAGACAAGCTTTGTGGGTCTCCCTGAGCAGAAATGTAAAGGGTTAGCCTAGGGTTCTCTTAATATGGCACTATTCACATTCAGACTAGATACTTTTTCATGATGAATGAATGTGTGTGGGTGTCCTATATAGTGTGGGATGCTAAGCAGTATCTCTGGCATCTACCACTATATGCATGGTACCCCACATCCCCAGGTTATGATAATCAAAACTGTCTCCAGATATTTGCAAATATCCCCTTGTGGGTAAAGTCACCCATGGTTGACAATCACTGGACAAGATATAGGAAAAAAGGATAGCAATTTATGCAGTATTCTCACTTTAAATCTTTGTTTGACCTATGAAATAGATTTTAAACTTTTTTTTTAAACAAATCGTCTTTATATGATTAAGTCCCAAAAGGAAGCGTGCAGCTTTAAAAGAGGTCCGGGATGAGATGAATAAGACTACAACATGGCATTTGGATGCGCATGATACAGACTTGAACGACTTTTCTTTAACAGCCCACTTCATGGACCCCTATTGTCCCTAAAAGTACAAGAGGCCAGCACTGGGTTATATGTTAATAGCTTCCAGGTCTTCACCACTGTATACATTATTACGAGCAGATGTTCTATGAAGCGGGTTTAGATGAATGTTCTGGTATTCAGTCTGAGCAGAGCAGAAGCAGTTTATTTTCCTTTTGTTGAAGAATGAGTTTTTGTGCAATCTGACAAGAAAGCAGTTATGCAGCATCATTTAAGACTCTGGAGACCAGACATCTGAAGACGTGAGTTGAGTAAGAATAACCACAGTCATATGAGATGGGACTAGAAGATACTTCAGAACCAGCACTGAAAATTCCCTATTTTTGACAAGAAGAGGTCCCAATGTCTATTTTTAATAACCAAGTTGTTCTTCCTTTAATATGCATATACATTATTCGACTATCTCTGTGGTATTACTCCATGTGCAGCAGGAAATGTTAGCAAGAGGATATCCTCTTCCTTGGTGCACCAGTAGGAAAACTAGGGTGAGACTGTTGTCCAGAAGCACTTAGGCCAATGTACTCAGTCCAGTCTGTTGTACTTCTAGGGCTTTTGCAGTGTTATTTATCATAGGCCAATATAAAAATAACTTTTGGATTGGTGTGTGTCCTTTAATATCCTGGATTTTCCCATTAACGTGTAATACATTTTGTTGAGATAACAAAGTATGGCATAGAAGTTAATACAGTATACAAAACTGACATGAATTTCTCCACTGTTTAAAGTGACATCATGATAAATCTCAGTATTATAAATGGATTTCTGGATGTGTCTGGTTTGAATGAAGTCTTTTCATAAAAAGGTGAAATGGTACAGTGTAGAATATCACCAGGAAATCTGTTTTAATCCCGGTCTACTCTCATGTACTGATACAAATTAAATGTGCAATATTTTTGCATACCACCATAGGCACTGCAGAAATCATTACAAGTGGCAGTCTCACAAATTTTTCTCTATGGTAATATGTGTATTATCTTTAAGCTTCCTCATAGTCTCCTGCATCTAGCCACCCATTCTGGCCAGCCTCACAATTGATAGCTACCTTTTCCCAAACTCCCATCTCTGTCTTGCTACCACACTCTAAACTACATTCAACCTATGGATTTTTTCCTTCACCATGCCCAAACTCCCCCCATATCTTCTATCTCTTCCTTAAATGGCCATCACTGCACATTAACAGACTCGTGACTCAGTTCCATCAGGACGTTTCCCATTGGGAGTCTAGTGGAAGGAATCCCATTCACTTCTCAGATCTAATATGGAATTGTGTCGTCACACATCTGAATTTCTGGGTTTGATATTAGTTCATTTACACCATGTGTTTCACATTCTTGTTTGAATTATACACAAACTTCAATGAATAAATCCATCTTAACAATTGTTATGCAAAGGGAAAAAATTCTATCAGTTTTTTATTACAAATTTAATAGTAACAACAGTATGGAATTGCTACCTCCATAAAACTAATTGGTTTGGAGATTGTAAAAATAGACATTGTAGAGAAATAGGGGGATTTTAGTTCCCAATTCTCTTTGAATTTCAATGTCTGAAGTTACTTAATCTCTGACAACCACATTTTAAAGACAGATGTCAAAACCTCAAGACTGTACAGAGGAGGAGAGCCAGAATGGTCAAAATGACACAGAAAGAATGTCAAATATGAAAGATGTTGTAATCAAGATTTATGCTTTTTCTATTTATATTTCTATCTATAAAGTTTAGATATGTATTTCTCTGTGTATAAGTAGGAAAGAGAACTATGAGTAGTTAGGGAAAAAGTAGAAACTGTATCAAAGGCAGAAAATAATTGGCAGAAAAAGTGCCCATCAAAGAGTTCCAGTATGATAGATTAACCATACGCAATAGGCGGAGAACATACAATACAGATTCAGTGCCTTCTCTTGCAAGAGATAAAACCTCTAGATGACTGCAGGCAACAATGCATTGTTAAAAAGCCACACTGACTAAGGGGCAGCAGTCTTTGGACAAAACTTGATGGATTTGAGGGAGACACCAGAAAGAAGTTGAATATGAGGAGAAAAAGTGAACAAAAGGAAAGACCTCCTAAAATTTGTGCTAATGACCAGAAGCTTGTGGTGTTTGGTTGCCCATCACTTACTTCAAATTCCAGGTCATGGTGTAAACCAAGCATTTTCAACAGAAGAGTTGAAGAAATTAGAAATGTTTAGCTATGAAAATAGAGAACATTAATAGCCATCACCAAAACTTAAGGACCGTCATAAAGAGGTAAGATTAGACCAACCAGTACCATCCTTAGACCCATTCAAGATACTCCCCCCCTCTCTGCACTATTTGATTTAGGAAGCTCTGAATCCTCCCCCCTTTAATCTCTCTCTCTCTCTCTCTCTCTCTCTCTCTCTCTCACACACACACACACACACACACATAGAGATCCACACATTAATGTATTAGAGAATACTCAGGCACCCCGTCACTCACAATCTGGCATACAGTGCTGGTAAAACTGGATCTATAACCCAAACACTTGTTCTTGTGATGAAGTATTTCAGGCCCCTAGAAAATTCTTCCACCACATTTCTTGGTTTACATTATTTTCTATTTCAGTATAGTTAAAAATGCAATGTTACATTAGCTTCAGGTACACAACTTAGTAATTTGACAAATTTGTATATTATGATACATTCGCCAAAAGTGTAGCTACCATCTGTCCCATTACATAGCTATTAAAATATCATTGACTGTATTCCTTAGACTATGCCTTTTATTCCTGTGACTTACTCATTTCATAATTGGAAGCCAGTATCTCCCATCTCTATTCACCCATTTTGCCCAATCCCCACCCTTTCCCCTCTGGCAGCCATCAGTTTGTATTTATAGGTCTCATTCCACTATTTGATTGTTTATTCATTTGTTGTTGTTGTTCCTGTATTCCACTTATGAATGGAATCATATGGTATTTGTCATTCTCTGATTTATTCCATTTAGCATAATACCCTCTTGGTCCATTCATGTTGTTTCAAATGGCACAATCTCCTCCTTTTTTACAGTTGCATAATATTCCTCTTTCTGTGTGTGTGTATACATATACATCTTTATTTATGCATATATTGATGGGCATAGGTTGTTTTCATATCTTGGCTACTGGACATAACTCTATGGTAAATATAGGAATGTATATATTTTTTTGAAGTTTTGTTTTTGTTTTCTTTTAGTAAATACTCAAAGTGAAATCGCTAGATCATATGGCAATTCTATTTTTAATTTTTTGAGGAGCCTCCATAATGTTTTCCACAGTGGCTACTCAAGTTTGCATTCCCGACAAAACTGCATGAGGGTTCCTTTTTCTCCACATCCTCCTGTGTTTTTCCATTTTAGCCATTCTGACAGGTGTGAGAAGACAATCTCTTTGTGGTTTTGATTTGCATTTCCCTAATGATAAGTGATGTTGAATATCTTTCCATATGTCTGTTGGCCATCTGTATGTGTTCTTTGGAAAAATGCCTATTCAGGTCCCCTGCCCACTTTTTAATTTGATTGTTTTTTTTTTAATATTGAGTTGTGTAAGTTTCTATATTTTGGCTATCAACCCCTTACCAGATATATAATTTGCAAAAATCTTCTTCCATTTAGTAGGTTGTCTTTTGTTAATGATTCCTTTGCTATTCAAAAGCTTTTTAATTTTATGTAGTCCCAATAGTTTATTTTTGCTTTTGTTTTCCTTCCCTGAGGAGGTATCTAGATAAATGCTGCTATGGCTAGTGTCAGAGAAATTACTGCCTGTGCTCCCTTCTAGGAAACATCCTAGGTTTCAGTTCTCATATTTATGTGTCTGTACTACCCAAAGCAATCTACAAATTCAGTACAATACCTATCAAAATACCAACAACATCTTTCACAAAACTAGAACAAATAATACTAAAATTTGTATGGAACCACAGAAGATCCTAGATAGCCAAAGCAGTCTTGAGAAAGAAGAACAAAGCTGGAGGTATCACAGCTTTGGTAATCTGGTATCACCAGATTTCAGATATACTACAAACCTCTAGTAATCAAAACAATATGGTACTGGCACAAAAATAGACATATAGATCAACGGAGCAGAATAGACATCCCAGAAATGAACCCATGATTATATGGTCAATTAATCTATGAGAAAGGAGACAAGAATATACGGGGGTGGGGGGGAAGACAGTCTCTTCAATAAATGTTGCTGGGAAAACTGGACGGCTACATGTAAATGAATGAAAACGGACCACTTTCTAACACCATACATGAAAATAAACACAAAGTGGATTAAAGATTTTGCCCTACATTTTTGAAACAAAAGGCAATCATGGCCAAAAGTTTTAAAGATTTGGGTTGTGCTACTAACCCATTTTAGGTCACTGTTTTGAACTGAAAAAGAAATCTCAGCTATGGAAACACTTAACTTGAAAACTTTAATTTCTGTATCCTTCCTCTCCAATAGGAAGAATGCGATACAGTGTTGGAGAATGGAGTATCTTTGGCTAGTGGTGCCAAGCAAATTTTTGCCTTGCTTCTTCTTTTCCAATCTGTAGTTCCAGAGATAACCTCCAAAATAATACAGTTAGATTCATTTTAGATAAGATATGTGATACAATAGAAGAAACAAATGAAACAAGAATGATCTTTAAACAGAGTGAATTAATGGTCTTTTGGCAGAAACTAAGCCCAGGTTTGAATTTACTCTCTATATATATTATAAATTATCACTTATTTTTAATAGTATCACTAAAAGCTTAGCCAAAAAAATTAACATATCAGAGTGGGAAAAATGCAAGATAAGTAACATTCCAATAAAAAAGATAATTAGAACAAGGAAATGAACACCATAACCATGACTATGAAGAATAAGATTCATATACAAATAATCTCAACACTGATTTCTAAAGAGAGTAATTTTGCCTGGCAATTATAGATCAAAGTATATGAAGAGAAGTTGGAACAAATTGGGCACCACACTGCTACTTTTATTTTCCGTATAATATGCTAGCATTGAAAAATTTGAAAGAAGAATGCAAACAATAATCTATGGAACTCTATGTTGCCTCAAGAGATGGTGAGAATGGCAATTTAAGATGACAATTTATAAAATGAAATTTAAAAATTTTGCAATATTTTATAATGATGATACTTTACTATTTGCTAACGAGTTGATGTGTTTGAGCATATTGTTTTAAAGCTAGAATTCCTTTTTTAACCTAACTTCAAATTTAAGAATTTTATTGACGATTCCAGTGGCTACTGTCTCAGTAGACTACAATTTTCCATATTGAAATTATAGAATAACTAAGAACTACAATAACTCAAGAAGAGCCGATGGGGATGCAGGTGGTTAGAGGGAATTATATAAACCAGGAATTCAGAAACTTCTTAGAGTGATGGAGATATCAAATAACTTCATTATTTTGGTAGTTACATGACTTTAAACATTTGTCAAACTCCTCAACCATACACTTTAAAAGATTGAATATCACTATTTGCAAAGTATCGCTCAATAAAATTGACTTTAAAAAAATCACAACATCTGTTCTTTGAGCTCTTATACATAGTAATTCACCATTATGTCAATAAATGATCCAAAATCGATTGTTTTTAAAAGTTTTCTAATTTAGTATTACTGTCAAGAAAACAAAAATATGTTGAAAATCATGGCTATAACAACAATTAAAGATGTTGATAAGGTGAGAGGTAAGATTACATAGAATAAATAAAATAATTTATGAATTATGTCAATTCTAATTTATTAACCATTGATATACCACTGACCCATCCATAACTGAATATTCAGACAAACACAGTAAGATTGTTTATTTATAGTTTACATTTTCCACCATTAAGGTCCTATAAAAATGGTATCTTAACATAAATTTCCATTTTTCCATTATGGAGCTATATTTTTAGAAGAGGAAAATAAAAAATATTTTATGTGTCAATTGTGTTAGTTTGATTGTAACTTTTAGACAAGGGGTCTAAAAGTCATCCTCTGTGTGTTTTCATGCCACAGATCCTACAAATATTAAAAGTGGGTCTGAGGCCCCCTTAATCTATGAAGCTATTTATTAGAAAAATAATTTCAATTCCAACATAAAAAACATGTTAGCAATTAATGATGCCCCAAACTGGAATGGACAAACTGGTGGTATACACTCCACTGTATGTCCTATAACTAGAACGGTTCAAGGTCAGATTGAACACTTGCCAGAAAAAGATGCTTTAGAGCAGATTTCTTACATAATGATAAGGTAGGCAAATGACATAGTAAGGGTATTATTAAATACCAAACTACCTTCTGAACACATTAATATTTATTGTTTACTGAGTACTAGGTTCTGTGGTAAACATTTCTTAGATATTAACTCATTTAAGCTTCACAAATCTTAAGGTAGGTGCCATATTCTCCATTTTACAGAAAGGCCCAGACTTAGAAACATAAAATAATTTTCCCAAGATTACCCTGCCAGGATATTCAGAGTCTGGATTTGAGTTGTGGTCAATTAGCCTCCAGTGACTTTGTGATTATCCATTACATAGATGTGCCTTTCATTTATTTCTTATTTTTAAAAGAATGTTTCCTCTAGATGATGTAACAGATGCTATCGATGCCTTACCATGTCCTCTGAGCCCTGCCTTATTCCTTGCATTCCAACACATCTATCATCTAGCACTTGGGTTTTGTTGCCAGAGACTTTCTCTCACCCAGCAACTAGCTCTGCATACACAGATGACAGATTAGTAAACCAGGGAACTAAGGCTCCTTGAGAACAGTCTCCTGACCAGTGACTGAGATCCTCTTAATACCACAATTGGGAAAATTCTGAGGTGTGTGTCCTTGGATTCCCCAGTAGAATTGACCTCCCATCAAATTATTTGGAAAATGGCATAATATTAGTTTATTTTACATAATAAAGAATATTCTATAAAAATATATTATAAGCCTATAAATTTGATGTTATTATATAAAAGCATATTAATTAACTGTTCACCCATATCATATAGTTCCCAGTTAAACATATGTAAAGCTACAGTGCTTCAAGTTATTAATTTCCTTTTTTTTTTTCTTTTTTTTTTCTTTTTTTTTAAAATTAATTAATTTATTTATTTATGATAGTCACAGAGAGAGAGAGAGAGAGAGAGAGAGAGAGAGACATAGGCAGAGGGAGAAGCAGGCTCCATGCACCGGGAGCCTCATGTGGGATTCGATCCCGGGTCTCCCGGATCGTGCCCTGGGCCAAAGGCAGGCGCTAAACCGCTGCGCCACCCAGGGGTCCCAAGTTATTAATTTCCTATATCCAGTCTACTATGTGTTCAGTGCCATACAGTATGGAATCTCTAATGATTCAAATTAAAATTAGGAAAGAAAATATTGTATAATATCATGGAAAGTTAATGGTAGCTTAATAGAAAAATTGGCTACAGTTGAAAATAAGTCTTTCATCTTTTTAATATATGTATATGATATATAATATAATTGAATGATAGTCAGTCTCTTGAAATAATATAATTTTATGTTATATATAAATATTTGAAATATAGGGGATCCCTGGGTGGCGCAGCGGTTTGGCGCCTGCCTTTGGCCCAGGGCGCGATCCTGGAGACCCGGGATCGAATCCCACATCAGGCTCCCGGTGCATGGAGCCTGCTTCTCCCTCCGCCTGTGTCTCTGCCTCTCTCTCTCTCTCTCTGTGACTATCATAAATAAATTTAAAAAAGATATTTGAAATATAATATTTGAATGATATATAATAATAATTGAATGATAATCATGCTCCTGTATTATAGATATTGCATTATGGGCATTAAAGTATTTAAGATTTTTATTTCTTAAGTGCAGCACTTATTTTCAAATCTTTGGTTTTAACTAACTACATGCTTATCAAGTAATCCTTTGGTATAAGTGGGTGCTGAACATTCATTACTTCCCCTCCCCCATTTCCAATGATTGGTTTTATTGTATATAAATAATTTTGTTTTTAACAGAAGAATCATGCTTGGAAAATGTGACTATGTCGGACACCTGGGTGGCTCAGGGGTTGAGTGCCTGCCGTCAGTCCAGGGTGTGATCTTAGAGTCACACGATCAAGTCCCACATCGGGGTCCCTACATGGAGCCTGCTTCTCTCTCTGCCTGTGTTTCTCCTCTCTTTATCTCTCTCTGTCTCTCATGAATAAATAAATATAATCTTAAAAAAGAAAGAAAATATGACTATGTAATATAACTTATTTGAATCAAATTATCTTTATATACTCCAGGATTTAAAGAGAGGTATTGAAAGAGTCTGAGGATTGTTGCAGTGGGTCCAGTGGTTTCTTGTTTTCCTAAAGGAGATGTATGGTTCATAGTTCTCAAGTGGTCTAGACAATCAATGACATGGGAACCTCAGGTGTCTCTGTGGAAGCTGGATATGGTGGAGAGGACCTCAAATTTTCTGATTCAATTCTCAATGCTCACCAATGTGGTTCCATGCAAAAAAATGGGATGTACCTCCTGGTTAAGACCATTTATTTGTTTTTCATTAGACATTTTAAAAATATATCATTTTACTGGTGTTGTTGTAATTGCTCATTTATCCATATTCTATGAGTTTATTTGGGGCATTCACTTGGGATTTAGCCCAGTGTTTTTGCATTAACCACTGTGTTTCTGTAGACACCTAAATTTTGGAAATACTGTGACAAAGAAATGTCAGTCAGCGTGTTATGTTCTAATTTTAATGTGCTGAGAGGAAGATATGAAACATGAGCAAAAGAAGAGGGAAAACCAGGAAGAAAACAACACAGAACCAGGATTGAATAGGAAGAAGTATCTCTCAAGACTAATGTTCCACGTATCGCACCTACCTCCTTTGAAACATGTACTAATGCTTCAGCATAAGCTGTAACGTAATGTGGTAATTACCTTGGTTGCCAACTTTTTATTAATAGGGAAAACAGAAGGGACACCTGGGTGGCTCAGCGGTTGAGTGTCTGCCTTTGGCTAAGGGCCTGATTTTGGATTCCCAGAATCGAGTCCCACATTGGGCTCCTTGCATGGAGCCTGCTTCTCCTCCCTCTGCCTCTGTCTCTGCCTCTCTCTGTGTGTCTCTCATGAATAAATAAATAAAATATTTATTAGAAAATAGAGAAAATAGAAGAGTAAAGAGAAAGAATTCTTCCTACTGAATATACTCGGTGAAAAGAAAAAAAACTAACAAAATTACAAGATCTGTCTCTATGCCCTTCAAAATTTCTAAAACTGAGTTGGAAGGCCAAATCAGAACAATATTACCATTACCTATAGAGAACAAACAAGGCTGTTGGAAGAAGAGGGGTAGGGGGATTGGGTAAATGCGTGATGGGTATTAAGGAGGGCACTGGTTGTGATGAGCACTGGGTGTTGTATGTAAGTGACAAATCACTAAATTCTACTCCTGAAACCAGTATTACACTACCTGTTAACTAACTAGGATTTAAATAAAAACTTGAAACATAATTTAAAAAGAACAATATTACCTTGATATAAATTCTGCACACTACATGTGGAAATGTTGAGAGGATAAGGAGACAACAGAGTAAAAGTGTTCTGTAAAATTATACATCAGGTAAGTAGAAGGAGCGATTATGAAATATTAAGAATAAGAATACTAGTTATCTTTAAGTTAAAAGAATAGCTTTATTTTATTTTTTAAAGATTTTATTTATTTACTCATGAGAGAGAGAGAGGCAGAGACAGGCAGAGGGAGAAGCAGGCTCCTCACAGGAAGCCTGATGTGGGACTCGATCCCAGGACCCCAGGATCAAAACCTGAGCCAAAAGCAGGTGCTCAACCACGAAGCCACTCAGGTGTTCCTAAAAGAATAGCTTAAAATAACCTAGAACTACCTAGAAAAAAAACATGCTATTTACTGTAAGAAATTTATAGTTTTTAAGACACTTGCAGGATTTCTATGTTGTTTTCATGAATGTTCCATGTAATGAATATTCATGTTTAAATAACTCTGGAAAGGAAATTGAGGGGATGAAATCAGACAGGATATCATCTATTCTACCCATGTAATTCTACATAAACTTACCGGAAGGGATTAGGAATGCCTAAACTTTACTAATTCCTGTTGATGTGAAGAACACACTCACTTTCCTCCTGGCAAGTATTTTGCATACTGGACTGGATTTTTACTCTAGGGCAGGTAAACACCTCACCCTGGGGGAGAGCTATGTTGCTGTAAAGAAAATGAATTTCTTTATCTAATACTTTTTTCTTTTAGCTTTTTTATTTTACGTTTATAGCAGCAAACCATCTGATTTTTCCCAAGGGACATTATTTATGGTGGCTTTCTCTTGCTTCTAGTTGTCACTTTACAAATATTACTAAACTTGAATTAAAGTAGTAACTATTTAAAGAATAGTCCAATCTAATTTCAAAGAATTAACACAAATATCTATACTGCAAGAACTCAGAGTACTATATAAGCATTGTGAAAACGTAGAAGGAAAGATTTCTTCCACCAAGTCCTTAAATTCTTTTGTATTACTAATTAGTGTTAATCTATTCCTTCTCTGTAATGTTGAGTATTTAACCCTCAGAATCTATTTCTCTACTCCAAACACCACACACACACACACACACACACACACACACACACACACCTGCACCCTCCCCACCATGAGAGAAAGGAAATACACATGTACCAAGATAACAAGAGAAAGTCTAGAATCTTTACAAGGTAATATTTTTTTGAGAATTAAAAAAATCAAAAGGCTAAAAGATTTATATACACAGAAAACTCTTTTGGCCATACATGTAAATAAGACCAATGAATGGAGTTGGTTGAGTGTTTCTTAAAATTTTGTAAAAACTCTGTGCCCATAATGGTCTAGCAGTGAAGCTGAAGAAGCTAAGATAACTTCTGAAAAAGAGCAGCAGGGCTGATCAATAAGAAAAAACATACAAGCACATGAGAAGGGCGTTGACTAGACTGGATTGAACTTTTTTCAATCTGATAGAATAGAGCAATACAGAAATCTCCTAGACAGTTATTATTCCCCCATCACTACCCCTGCTAACTGCAGTTAATGCGAACAGAATAAACACAGACTCATAGCACTAAGTGATGATTCTGCAAATCAGAATTACCATAATTGAAACAAGGAAGCAATTCTCTATGTCGAGCACATCACGTAATTTATCATTTAATCTGCACAACGATTCTATTAGGCAGCCTTATCTGTTTCAAGTTATGAGAAACCCCGGGGTGATGAGATTCCTAGTCTCTCATTATTTATAAAAGGTTAAATGTGTTTGTTTATTTTCCTGTTTGTGGTTGTGCATTCAATGAACCGATTTAGTCAGTAGGAGAAAGTAGATGTTCCTCAGTGATTTCCTATGGATATGAGGCCCAAATTGAAGTTGATCGAAATTAGAAAGTACAAAATAATGAAAGTACAAAATAATAATAGTAATTAACACATAAAACAGATTTACATATTTAATATTCACAACAACCCTTTGAGGTATCTACTGTGGTTATCCTCATTTCACAGATAAGAATGCTGAGGCAGAGAATTAATAAGCCCAGCAAAAATAGGGAGATTTTTAAAAATAGGTGGACGATTTAATTTTTCAGAAACAGATCTTTAACCTAGCAAACTGGCTTCTTCAAGTTACCTGTAACTTCGGGAACATATACAATTCTGGAAAGTATCCTTATCAAATTTTCCCAGAATTTGGGAGACTATCTCCTGAAAAGGCACTCCTGATTTCCTCACTAAGGCTTTAGCCTTCAGCCGGCTAAATGTAACCACTACTCAGTCAGAATTCTCTGACTTTGCTTATGACAGTGAATGCTAGACACACACAAAAAAGATTATATGGTATTCAGAAGGCATTACTTTGCCTAAAATGAACATTTTTTCTTTCTGGTTATTTTTCACCTGGCCCATCTCTCAGGGGAGGAGTTTTTATGATGGCTGTAGGAATGAGAGGATTTAGAATAGGGTGTTTCACATCCTTCTCTGTTATTTAGAGGAAGATGTCAGAGCAATAGTCTACAACCAGAACATAAATGAATGGTCTATTCCACTGGGCCTACATGTGTTCATACTCTATAGTGCTATATCAGAGCAATATATGACATTGTCACATCTTCACATTTTTTCTTTAACTTCCCAATTTCACCATCGTGCAGTCTTACCAGAGGAAAACAAATGGAGTGCTATCCTAGAAAAAAAAAAGAGATAATTTAAAATGAAAGGAAGTAATAGTAACGCTGTAAGCTGAAGAAATTGAAGGAGATGGAACCCGACAGATGCCCATTAAACTTTAGTATGATGTCATCGGTGATTGTGAAAAATGTGAAACCAGTGAAGACAAAGACTAATGAGAAATAAGAGATAACAATGTAAAGGTAGAGAACAAGAGTATAATTCTTCAAAACAATCTCGATGAGAGTGCGGGGTGAGATAGACCCCTAGCTAAATATTAGAAGGATAAAACTGAGTGTAATTTCTTTCTATTTATTTGTTTGCTTCTTTTGGTTTGGTTTTGCTTTTTTAATGTTTGGAGAAACTTGAGCATAGAAGGCATAGAAGTTGCAGATTAAAGACTGATGAAGACAGATGAAGGAGGGTGGTGGCGTTGCCATCCATAGCAGAGGTGCAAGGTGAGGTTTGCATGGGAAGTGGGGCACTCTTTTCCATGGAAACCACAATGAAGCAGAGGAAGGCTGATTGGGTGGAAATGTTCTAGGATATTTGTGAGGGGGACAGGCTTAAGAGACTTCACACCTAATGGACTCATTAGGCCATTAGGTAATAAAAGCCAAAGACACTTGCTAAGAATGAGAAGAAAGTGGGGTGGCAGGGCTGCAAGACGTGGCACTGATATAAAGTACTGCTTGAAGGGGAAGGATTCTAAGAAAATCTGAACATACAACTAAGGCTGGTGATAAGGAATGTGTGATAACTTCAGGATAACCATGATCTTTTTCCTCCAGGACTTAGCAACATGAGTATAGGGACTGGAGAGATGAACAGTTGGGTTTATACAAGGCGGTTATAGCTTTTCTGGATACAGGCAGGTAAACATTTGTAGGTAATTTGTGCTAAATTTAACAAGGAAAATGAATGAAAAATATAAATTCAAAGTATCTGCAGCTTTGGTTTCTATTGAAGGACTTTGGGTCAGGGGCTGTGTTGGAGGAGCTTCCCTAGCTTCTCTGAAATCACACCTGGTACCTATATAACCAACAAGCCAGAGTCACAGAGTGGTTACTTGCATGGACACTGCAATCAAAATGCTTGGTTTCAGGCCCTGCCTTTGACACTTCTGGCTATGTAATGTAGGGCAAGTTTCTAAATTGCTCAGTTTCCTTACCTTTAAAATGGAAATAAAAGCAATTGTACAAACCTCATGAAGATTCATTAAAGCTAATGCCTAAAACAGTGTCTGCCTGGTTACATTAAGCTTTCCATAAATGTTGGTACTAATTAGACTCTAGAGCAGTTGCTTCCTCAAATTCAATGCAATCTCCAAATGCTGAAAGCAGAAAGTTAAAATATGCATGGAACAAAGCCAAGAAATAATTATTTGATTTTTCTATTAGTGTTATTCATAATATATGTAGTATTCCATCTCTCAATTTCATTAACTACTGAATGAGGATAAGGTTCAGGGTTAATTTTTAAAAAGCAGTTAGTTTGCTCTACTAGTGACAGGACCTATTAACTTATTGCCACTTACTCCATTTCTTTACTCATGGACAAAATCTTAATTCAGCTCTAAATATAGCTGTTCCGACGGCTGAGAGTAGTTTTATCACCAGCTCATTAGAAAAATCACTCTTTGAAATTTAAGGCTGAAATATATTTTAATGGCAAAAAGTCCTCATATGCTAGGTAGAGCAGGGTAGTGAAATTCGAAGAGAATGCTTTTTGTTCTGTAATTAGAGCTAATGAGGTGCTTAATTATGATTGGCACATCCTACATCCATCCATAGGGCAAGAGAATAAATAATTCATAAATGCCCAATGTTCCCCTCTGTTTTATTTGACCACTAGTCTTGGAAAAGTGCATTAGTTTAAGGAGGGTTGAGGAGGTGAACTTACACAGAGACTATCTTGGGCAGTTGTGCTCTAAGTAACTGGGTCAGCAATCTCAGCATCACCTGACAGAAATGTAAAATCAGTCCCCACTTTAGCCCTCTCAACACAGTCCCGCATTTTGGCAAGATGCCTGAGAATCCACATGCAGGTTGAAGTCTGAAGGAGTTCTTATGCTCTGGAAAAAAGTGAAGGCTGATTTAAGGTCTCAGGATTCTGCTGTTTTCCATTCCTTTGATTTCTGACTATCTAGAACAACTGTTAAAACTGGGAAATTTGAGAACAAGTCAGGAAGGAGCTTCACCCCTACCAGCTTCCATATCTCCTCTCTTTTCCCCACATCTGAGTGAGAGACTGTGTTCACACACACACACACCCTGACCTTGATTCTCCTCATACACTGATGGATTTTTGGTTGAAGAAATAGGATGCTCATGCCGTGGGTACCAGTGCAGCTCATCAATTCTAGCAACCACAGCTTTTGAAAACAAAATCATAAAATATGACTGAACATACAGTTTGAAGACCAGGGATAAATTTTCCTATGACAAGAACATTTTTTAAACCCACAAATTTGTCCTGGCTGATATGTGCTTTATCAATAGAGACAGTTGTTGTGGCAAGTTGTCAGGCTAAGTAGATTTAAGAGAACAAGGAGGGATGGGACAACGCAGCCCAAACATATTTGTTTAAAATTATGAATTAAGTATTCCTTGTTTTAGTTGTTTCACTGCCTTATATAATCTTAGCATTTAGGAGAGAAGAGAGAATAACGAATTTGGTTTTCAGAACAAGATTTAAGAGTAGAATTGGGTTTGAAGTTGCACTAATCATCTCGAATACCTTTAGAAATAGTAAATCAAATCTTTATTTTGAAAGTTTCTAATAAAACTAAAATCTCACAATTGAATGTGAATGAAATTTTCCTCAGGAAATCTTAGTAGCAATGTGTCTGGAGTAATACTTAAATGATATTTCTCCCCTGAGGACAAGGGTCTTTAAATAGAGCAAATCATGGATTTCCCATTACCATACTATCTCAATTCCTAGGACCAAATTATGTTCCCTATTACTGTACAGATGAGTTGAACATTTTTTAGATGATAATCCATCTTTCTTGCCTTGGTGTATCTTCTGTGGATTTAGTTCCATCTCAAAGTTAATCTGAAGTACAAGGTAAAAGAACAAGTTGAGAAAAACAAAGAAAGTCAAAGTGGATGACACCAAAAAAATAGCATGATTTTGAATAAATTGTAGTAATTAATCTGCTATTGTGTTATTCTGTCTATTGAGATTTTAAATAACATTAGATAATCAGACTTTGGGGGCTCAAGAAATATTTGAGACTTGACGTTGAATGTTTACATTATTAGGGCAATCCAAACACTTACATGATGATTAGGAGCAGTGATTTTCAACCCTGGGTAAAAAGCAGTGTCCACACACACAAAAGCCCCACTGAATCAGAATCATTTGGGGCAGGAGAATAAATAATTCAAACATATATAATATACTTATGTATATTATATATATAAATAATTCAAATAATAATTTGGGGTAAGTGGCCTATGGATTAGTATTAAAAAAAACAACTCTCCAAGTGATTCTAATTACAGTTAGGCTTGAAATCTACTTGCATCTGTTACATTAACAGACTTAGTACTTGATGTATAGAAAATGCAATTCAACTACAGTTTTCCTTACCGGAAAATTCATATGTAATTATAATCCATAATGTCTGAGTTTGAAAATGGTAAATGTCATTTTATAAGACTAATCATAAAATCTCCAGTTAAGTGAGATGCTGGTTTAGAATAAGAAAAAAATGCATCCTAATGAAATATCAGGGCACATTTCTTTTTTGAGGAGATCACAAATGCCATTGTTTCTTCCTCCTCTTAGTTCATTGAGATTTTATTGCCTTTAAAACTTTATACAGGGAAGAATATAGTCTTATAAACATCCTGCTAAGAAAAATAGACTATAACTTTCAGCTTGGGTGGCTCTATCCATGGTATAAATATCTGGGGCTCAAGGTATGAAAAAAGATTGTTATGTTTTATTTGAAGTGATGGTCATTAAGTAAAATATTATTTTCTTTTCTTATAATGCTTAGATGTTAAAACATTTCAACAAATTTCATACTGAAGTATTTTCAATGGCAACAAGCTGAGTTATTATCTTTGTTTATGTTTTAGTGACTTACCCCATGTTCTTGAGGAGCTACTAGAAAAAATACGTACTTTGTCTAATAGTTCACCAACTTTTTTGTGAAATGTAGCTTCTCTCTTGGAGAGTTAGGTTTTATTAATATTCTTGGCAAGGGAAATACTAGGAAGTACCTGTATTTGCAAATATATATAGACCCAAATAAGTAAAGCAATATATTCTTTATATTTAGAACTTTGCTTTGAGGATTTAGAAGGGCAAAAAAAGAAACAAAAATCCCACTGGAACAAGTTTCCTTTTAAGCCTGTAGATTATATATCCTACTTAAATTAAGTAACATATTATAGTTGCTCTGATTTTGAATAACTTAAAACTATTATCTAAAGTCAGGTAGGGAATACAAAGATTATTTGTAAATAGGTCACTATGGAATCTAATGTCTCTAGTATAATTTAAAATATATAGGAAAGAAAAGCATTTTTTAAGTTAAAGAAAGGGAATGGCTGATATCTATCATCTATCATCTATCATCTATTATCTATCATCTATCATCTATCATCTATCATCTATCTATCTAATGTCTTGAAGCAGGGGCTAGGAATGTGTCAGTTAGTTTGAAGGGATGTGTTTGCTTCACTTCTCTGCCTGATGCTAGTGTGGATATATGATGAGAAACTGGACAAACCACCAGATGATTTTGTTCTTTACGAGGCTTAAGAAGATATTTCATTTAACAAAGTAATAAGGAATATAATGGTGCAAGAGCCACCAGTGTTAGAGTCTACAGTCTAACTAGCTAGGATTTATGGGGGAAGACATTGAGAACTGGTCTAATTGATAAGAATGGGGATGGTAAGTTCCCCCAAGTAATGGAGTCTAGATAGTGGTTCTTAACAGTTAAAAAAAAGGTAAGCTCAGTGATTCTCATGGGAAGCAAGATTGGAATGACAGAGAAGTGTGGCAAGCAGAGAGGCATAGATGTGGCTAAAATAACAGTTTTCTTGGGATCAGGGTAGATGAACACTTAATGAGGTTATTGTTCCATCTCTCTACCAGCAACAACAAATCCAGGAAGGCTAATCAAGGAAGGAGACTTAAGGCAGCTGTCTTAATAAAATATCTCAATCTTTTGTCTAGCATCCAGATGTGGGCAAGTTTTCCAGCTTTGAACTCACTGAATAAAGGCCAGACTAGATCCCCAAAAAGTATCCTGCGGCACTCCAGTTGTAGTGATTACCTCATCTTTTCTCGGAGACCTGCAACCACTTAGTTGAATGACCATACACTAGGGAAAAGGGAATACCCAAACATTGTGAGGGCTGTTACACACCAGGGCTAAGTGGTCCCTTCTCTAATTGCCAAATGTATAATTTTCATGAACATTCTTGGCAATTAGCATAACTCCTACCTATAAGTTAAATCCTTCACCTATAAGGTACAATCTATCATGGTGGAAAAGGCAAGAAAATGGGAGCCTCTGATAAATTGCCTGCCCCTCACCACACACACACATACACACACCAACACAGGCAAGATAGTGACAATATTTCAAGTGAAATGACAGAGATTGGTACTACTTTAAAGATATAAAAGAGGCAGAGGTAGCGTCTCCCCCATCTGTATTTGGTTCACAGGGTGGTAGGGCACAGGTGATACAAAGGGAGTCTATGCATCTTGATCCTTCTTTTACCCTGGAGCATGATCATTTAGGCACTAACTCTTTTGGCAGCCACTTATATAATTTTCCTTTCACTGCTTATTACAAATGCTACAAAACTATTTTTTGAAACAACACAAATTTATGATCTTACATTTTTGGAGTTCAGAAGTCTAAAATGAGTCAGCAAAATTGCATTCCTTCTGGAGTCTGTCAGGGAGAATTCATTTCCTTGCCTTTTACATATGCCTTTTACATATGCTAGAAACTACCCATATTCATTGGCTCATAGCCCTGCATCACTCCAGCTTCTTCCAAGGTCACTTATCTGATTCTGACACTCCTCCCTTTTAAAAGGATACTTGTGAGTATGTTGGACCCACCTAAGGTCATCCAGGATAATCTTCCCATCTTAAAACCCTTAATTACACCTGCCAAGTCCTTTTTTGCCATGTAAGGTAAACCACCATAGGTTTTAGAGGCTAGTGTGAACATCTCTGGAGGTGATTATTTTGCCCGCCATCTCACCCCCATCCCCCATTCAGTATCTCAAGATAAGTGGTCTTTGACCTTGATGCACCTGAGGAAGATCTGGAGAGTTTTAAAAATACCCATTCTGGTTCCAATCCAGAGGTTCTTGTTTAAGTGCTTTCAAACTGAGGCCCAGACATATTGGAATATTGGAAATATTGAAATATTTCCAATTGCACTCTCAAGAACCACTTCCATTACATGCCATGGAATTTTTCTCAAAATCTCTGGCCCGGCTCTCATTTCTAAGAAGAAGGAATATTCAAATATAATTCAGTTTTCCCTCAATTACTTATATATTCTAACCATTCTCACAAAAGTTCTTCCTTATTCAATGTGCCAAAATAAACTCAGCATTCCTCTGTGTCCTTGGTTATAAATATTAACTTTCAAGCCTAGTTTGGCTGGTATCCTCTCTACAAAACTTTCTTTGTAAAATCTTTCAAAAGTATTATCTTCCCTTTCTGAATCCCTACTTATTATTTATATGTATCATTTCAGCTTAGTACTTATAATCCTGGGTGTGGGTCTTTGTTGCCACAGTTGCTCACTTTCTAAAACATAAAGGAAGGGAAAAGAAATGTTGGGAAATATCAGGAAGGGAGACAGAACATAAAGACTCCTAACTCGGGGAAACGAACTAGGGGTGGTGGAAGGGAAGGAGGGCGGGTGTTGGAGGGGAATGGGTGACGGGCACTGAGGTGGACACTTGACGGGATGAGCACTGGGTGTTTTTCTGTATGTTGGTAAATTGAACACCAATAAAAATTAATTAAAAAAAATAAAAAATAAAAAATAAAACATAAGCTTACCTGAATACTTGGAGGAATGTTAATGGCAATAATACATTTCTCAAAGTATTCTTAAAATTAAAAGTATTTAAAATAACATTAACATTGCATCAAAAACAAAAGGAATAGTGATATGAATGCATTATTTTTCAGACTATTGTGATCCTGATTAATGGTATTGGGTCAATATATAAAATCCTTTTGAAGAGGAAGTGAGATTTGGAATGACAACTTCTATTATTAGATTATGGGATAACAGGTATAAAGGGCAGAGTGTCTAGAGAGACCACATAGAATAGCTGAGAGGAACTTGTGTAAAACAAAAATTTTAAAATATTAATCAGTTCTTACTGTGCGTAGACGAAATGTGGTCTTCAGAAGAGTGGAGGACAGGTGCTTTCAACCCTTAGGCATACCAGCCTCTTTCTCTCCACATCACCTCCTCTTCTTTTTTCCCCTCTATCCTACTTCACTACTCTCTTCTCTCGACTGGAGATACCGCTCACTTTCCCCTATCCTCTCAAGGAACTCAAATATTCTTAAAAGCCATGAACATTATTTGTATGTAGGCAATCTCTGCTTTCATGCCTGCAACCACAGTTTCCTTGGGGAAAAACAAAACAAAACGAAATGAAGCCTGCATTTTTGGTAAAGGAAGAGAAGAATGTACACAAATTAAAGTCTCAATAAACTTTGTGGCCACATATTATAAATCACTTCTTCTCAATAATACTCTCAGGTAAGTATCATTGTAAAATATAGACTGCTTGGTCCCCAGTCATTTAGAGAGTGTAAATATAAATGAACCCATTTATGGAAAAGCAAGCTTCGTCACCTAGGGTCACCTCTCTGAGCCTCAGATTCCTCATTTATAAAATGAGGATATTAGACCAGGTGATCTCTAAGGATCCTTCCAAGCCCCAAATCTGCCGCTATGTTATTGAAACTGTATGAAGAAAAACAGCTCAGTGGGATAGCAACTTATGAAAAATTTAACTTATCCCAGCCAGAAATTTTTCATCTGAGCAGGTTTTATGTCACGATGGGAACAGATGCCGTTTGACTTTATAATTTGAGTTTAATTGATTTACAGGCTTATGGTGCCCTGCAGTGCAGTGGCTTCTCCAAGTAGGAGAGAATTGCTACTCTGGAAGATCTTAAAATTCTGTGATATGAAATTATGTTTGTGCTTCATGCAGAAATCACAGTTGCCTTTCTGACTTTCCCAAGGACCTGCCCCTGGCCTGCTTTCCCTCTGGTCACTCTCTTGTCATGCCCTTACCTGGCATTCTCTATTACCTCCTTTTAGAGAATTTTGAACTGTGTTTCTCCAGATGCTTTTCCTGAGTTCATTCATCCTGCATTTCCATCTCCTTGCTAGACATTTCCACTTTTATAATTCATAAGGACTGACACTCGACATGTTAAAAACAGATTGACTTTGTCTCCCCTCGTTTTGTGTCATTTTTCTGTGATTATCATCTGCATCTTCTCTGTCATGGAGGCTGGAAATTGCTATCATGTCAGAATCCTGCCTTTCTCATGCCTCCTTGTCAGTGGTGGGGTTCTAGAATAGCACAGTTGCTAAGGGTACAGCTCTGGATTGAGATGGCCTATGTTCAAATCTCAGCTCCCCTGCTCCCCAGCTGTATGTATGGTCTTGGGCCTCAGTTATTACTCTAAAATGGAGCCAACTGCTCTTCTCTTAGGCCTGTTGAAGATAAGGTTAATAATGTATGTGAAGTTCTTGGGATAGAAAAATCAACTAACAAGTGATAATCATTTTCCTGAATTCCAAACTCCTCAGTATTTTTCTGAAATCTCCATTCTGTCTTGCACTAAGATAACAGGAGCTTTCATTAATTCACACATAATCTTTTAATTTGTCTCTCTCTTTTTCTTTTCCTTTTGTCATTTTAATCTCCTATTTAGCATATCAGTCTTTGGCTTCTCCTTTCCACAGAATAGCTTCCCATTTCTGACTCCTATTGAATGAAATCAAAATTCTTTAGCATTCAAAAACATGATCTAGACCCAGTGTCCTTATTTGCTAATTTATATCTTAAGTTAATTTGATACAGTTCCATTACCTGTAACTTAAACCAAACAATGTTATATGGTTACTTTCTTCCAATCATACTGTATAATTTGCCCATACTCTTATAAATTTCTTTTGCATGTTTTCCCTGCTAATATCCCCATACCTATGAAGGGGCTTAAATGCTACTTGGGTCTTCACATCCCTCCTCATCTGGGAGTTTTTTCCACTTGTCTAATGCTCCATGATTAACCTGTCCTTTACTTACAGTATTCATCTCCTTTCTACCTCTCATTAATGTTATTTGCATACTTAACTTCCTTATTTAACTGCAAAATACCTCAGGAAGGAGCCATTTCATTTCACATTTGTACACTCCAAACAGCTGTTCCATTAGACATGTAAGTAGACAGGATTTTTAAAGAAAGGATTTAAATAAATAAATAATGAATGGGTTAATGAATGAGTGAGCTATCAGATAATAACTATTTATTTAGCATGTGCCTTATAAATGGACAGAAAATTGGAAAAGCAAAGCACCAAAAGAAGATTAGCGTAGGGGAGATAAAAACAAGTAAAAATTAAGTCAAGAAAGCACAATGTAAATGTCACCACTGATGGAATGAGACAAATAGTGAAAGTCAGGCAGAGTAATTAACATGGAGGGAGTCAGCTTTTCATCAGCCATGCATCAGATTTGCCATCTTTGCTATCTACATTTATGTGCAGTTTTACCCTGATATAAGATACCTTGAATGCAACCAGGGACTAGTCTAATGAACTGTTAATAATAATACTAATTTCACATCTTACATGACTTTATAGTTTCCAAGTGTTTTTATGTATATCGCTTCATTTTTGGTCTTCAAAATGATGTGGTATCAGTATTTTCTTTATTAAACAAATTTTCTTTATTAAACATTATTGAATATCAAAAATGATTAGGTTGCCCACCTACTTCGTAAGATAAGGTCAGATCCAGAGTTTATGGATTAAACTCAAATCCAGAGTTTATGAAATGAAATTCAGATTCTTGGGGTCTTTTCATTATTGCATCTTACATAGGGTAGATGTTACGCATTCACATTAGCAAAACAAAGTGACAAAGCTGTGTATTATCCTTCCAAAAACCCACTCCCACCCTGATGGATGCTATTTTTAAACAAAATGGTAAGTTCAATTTGTCAGGGCTGAATATGAACCCTTTACATGCTGCTCATGCTGCCCCTGACAAGGAATAATGGCCCCTCTAAGATTTCTCACCAGAGTGTAACAAACCTGGAACGTAGAATCCATGCTGCCAACCTGCTCTGAAGAATAGTGTTGTTCCTGTATAATTTGTTTACTTTCTCCCTGGAGTCCATTATCTCTGGATGATTTTAGTCCTGAAAAGAAGGCAGAGGTAGCAGCAAGCATATGAATGTTTGCTGACAAATGCTGCTTTATTGTTCCAGAACATACATAAAAAATAATACATGGAAGAACTGCATATTGCAATACTATGAAAAGAATCATTTTTGTTTTTTTTTTTTTTTAAAGTAAAGTATACTGGGAAATAAAAAGAAATTTAAGGCTTCTTAGTCTGGGTTCTGGGTGAGACATAATAATTCAATAATGAACTTGATCTGGTGTATTTAAAATTATTTATTTTATTTGATTGCCAAAAGAGCTGAAGTTTGAGTTTAACCTGTATTTGTGCAATTTTTTTACTATTCTAAATGTGGAAGATTAATTTATATTAACTTTATATAAATCATGTATAATTTATATATTATCACAGAAAGCAGTAATTAAAATTAGATGTACTCCTAACTCTGGGAAATGAACTAGGGGTGGTGGAAGGGGAGAAGGGCGGGGGGTGGGGGTGAATGGGTGACGGGCACTGAGGGGGGCACTTGACGGGAGGAGCACTGGGTGTTATTCTGTATGTTAGCAAATTGAACACCAATAAAAATACATTTATTATTAAAAAATAAAAAATAAAATAAAATAAAATTAGATGTAAAATTGAGCATGCTAAATTGGTAATTTAGGAAATCTCAAAAATGGGAACAAATTCCAAATGCTTCACAAATCCTGCATTGGAATACCTACAGAGGACAGAAAAAGTCAAAATTACAAAAGAGTGGGGGGAAATTAACCTGAAAGTAAGCCATTAGTAAATAATTTACTGGGTAAGAGATGTATAGAACCGAATTTAAAATCACTACCAGTAAGAAATACTTGTTTTCCCCAGAGGACTTAAAATTAATAAAATTGAAAAGTCTTACTGGGAGACTCAGAGCTCTCTCCACCTTCGGTCTCCCAACTTACAGTCTTAGAATTAACAACGACAGGGTAACTAAACAACCAACCCTATCTTTCATTTTCATTCAATAAGAATAATAATTTCTCTCTGCCTCCACATCAATATCTAGCTGTATCCACCTGTAGATTGCAACACACACACACACACACACACAAATTAGAAATTAAGTGTACACTTGTGTTACTGTATTTTGTGGAGTAGGAAACAAGAAATGCTGTTTTTTTTTAAGTTTTATAGTTTAAGAAAGACATAGAAATATGACTGAGAGTAGTACATGATGGAAAACATAGTTGCTTTGTGCAGTCTGTAGTTTTTCAGTGATCAAATCTATCAGAAAAGAACTTTGCCAAAACTAGCATGTAGTTGAAGTCTGTTTAATAGTACACACTGGTTTTGTAATGTATCACATCAGTAATTTTATATATTTTTAATAAAGTTTTTTTTCCTTTTTTTTAAAGATTATACTTATTTATTTATTTCTTTGAGAGAGAGAGACAGAGCAAGTTCACGAGCCTTGGAAAGGACATGGGGGAGAGGGAAAAGCAGACTCCCTACTTATCAGAGAGCCCAACATGGAGCTCGAACCCAGGACCCTGAGGTCACGACATGAGCCAAAGGCAGACCCTTAACTGCCTGAGCCACCCAGGAGCCCCTATTTTGTATATATTTTAAAGTGATTGAGAACATTGCCAATATACAAGTTAACAGTGACCAAGGCTTCAATTTTTACTTGATGACAAACATGGCCTGGGATAGACGTCAGATTTTTAACAATCAGTAAACAATAAACAATAATCTAGAATGAGATATATGAAAATAGTTCAGCACAACAAACATTTAATATCATTCCCAATGCCTCAGTGAATAAAATATTACCAAAAATTATTTTTCAGTAAAAAATCAAAGAAATAATAGAACCCATTGGATATTCTCAATGCAATGAAATAACTCATGAATTGCAAATAACACTTGCTTAGATCTGCCTGCAACATAGTAAGCATTCAGCAATTTTTAACTATTGCTACTGGAGACAAATAGGATGAAAGATAATATTTAAAAGGGCAATCCATCATGAAAGTGTAACTATCATGAACATCTATGCACCTAACAGAAACTCAAAAACACATGAAGCAAAAACTAACAGAACTGAAAGGATGAATGCACAATTCAACAATTTTGGAAACTTTAATACCATGCTTTCCATAATGGATAACCAGCTGGACATAAAATCAGCAAATAAATAGAAGACTTGAAGAACACTGTAACCAACTAAACATAACAGAGATCTATAGACCAATCCAGTCAACATAATCATAATATAATATACATTCTCAGGTTCACATGGAACATTCTTCAGGATAGATCAAATCTTAGGCCACAAAACTAGTTTCAATACATTTGAAAAGACTCCTGCCAGTTATATTTAGCATAGAGTTAGAAATTGTAGACAAGTATAAGAAATGAAAGAAACCTAAATTGAGATGGAAGAAGTAAAACTACCACTATTTGCAGATAGCATGATCTTATATATTGAAAATCTCAGTGCATCCACACCAAACATATTACGGCTAATAAATATATTTGCCAGTTGCTAGATACTAAATCAGCACACAAAAATCAGTTGTATTCCTGTACACAAGCAACTAACAATTTGAAATTGAAATTTTTTAAGAATCCATATACAGTGGCACTAAAAAGAATAAAACAACTAAATTTAACAAGTAAGTTCAAAAGTCTTACACTGAAAACCGCAGAACACTGTATAAATAAATAAATACCTAAATAAACATGTTTCATATTTACAGATTGGAATACTTAATATTGTTTTATTTTTTTAAGGTTAATCTATTGAGAGAGAGAGAGAGAGAGAGAGCATGGGGGGAGGGTAGAAAGGCAGAAAAAGAACAGACTCCCTGCTGAGTGCAGAGCCAGACAGGGGTCTTAAACCCTGACCTATGAGATCATGACCAGAGCCAAAACCAAGAGTCAGATGCTTAACTGACTGTGCCACCCGAGCACTTCAGGAGATTTAATATTTTAAAATGTCAATATTCCCAAACTGATCCATAGATCTAATATCATCTCTATCAAAATTAACACATCCTGTTCTGTGGAAATTAACAAGCTGATGCTAATCATGTGGAAATGCTAGGAACCCACAATAGCCAAAAGAATCTTGTAAAAAAATGATATAATAGGGATGCCTGGGTGGCTCAGCGGTTGAGTACCTCCCTTCAGCTCAGGGCGTGATCCTGGAGTCCCATAAGGGACGCTCTGAGTCTCTCTCTGCCTGTGTCTCTGCCTCTCTCTGTGTGTCTTTCATGAATAAATACATAAAATCTTAAAAAAAAAAAGAAATGATATAATAATTTGGAGGACTCACACTTCCCAATTTTAAAACTTATTAAAAAGTCATTATAATCATGATAGTGTGGTAATGGTATAAGGAAAGAAATATAGATAAATAAAATATAATTTAGAGTTCAGTAATAAACTCTTACATTTATGGTTAATTGATTTTTGTCAGTAGTGCCAATACCATTCTATGGGGAAAAAATCTTCTCAACAAATGACACTGGGACAACTGGATCACCAACCACAAAAAAAAAAAAAAAAAAAAAAAAAGAATTTTAATCCCTAATCACACCATGTAAAAAATATTAACTCAAAATAAACTGTGAAAGCTAAAACTATACAACTATTAAGATATAACATGTGTAAATTTTTAGAAGCTTAGGTTAGGCAACAGCTTCTTTGATAGATGACCCACAACTAGGATAAAACACTTGCAAATCATATCTGATAAGGCCCTACCCCTGTAACTCAATGATAAAAGAACAAATAACTCAAAAATTGGGGTAATATTTGAATGGACATTTCTCCCAAAGAATATATACATAAACAAATAATATACAACATGATGCTTTGCATCATTAGTCATTAGGGAACTGAAAATCAATGCCACAATGAGATATAACTTCACACTCACTGACAGCTGTAAAAACACACACACACACACAACCAAACAATAACAACTGTTGATGAAGATGTGAAGACTTCGGAACTCTCATGCATTGCTCTGCTGTGCATTCTGCTCTTGAAAACAGTTTGACAATTCTTCAAAGAGCTCAATGCAGATTTACCATATGATCAAGTAAGTCTACTCCTAGGCATATGCATGAGAAAAAAAGAGAGAGGACCAAAAAAATGAAATTATAAATGAAAGAGGAGACTTTACAAATGATGCCATGGAAATACAAAAAAAAAAATCATATAAGATTACTATGAACAATTATATACCAACTAAGTGGATATCCTAGAAGACATAGATAAATTCTACAAACATACAGCCTGCCAATACTGAGTTATGAAGATATAGAGACACCGAACAGACCAATGACAAGTAAAGGTATTGAATCAGTAATTAAAAATATCTTCCAGAAATACCTAAGACCAGATGATTTCACTGATGAATTTTATCAAAGAGTGAACGCCAACCCTTCTCAGCCTCTTCCAAAGAATTGGAGAGAACACTCCAAATTCGTTTTATGAAATTCAGCATTACCATCATTATCCTGATACCAAAATAATGTAAGGACTACATAAAAGAAATCTACAGGTCTCCTATAAACATCGGGGTGCAGGATATAGCAGCAATGTCCACAATAGCCAAACTGTGGAAGGAGCCTCGGTGTCCATCGAAAGATGAATGGATAAAGAAGATGTGGTTTATGTATACAATGGAATATTACTCAGCCATTAGAAACGACAAATACCCACCATTTGCTTCAACGTGGATGGACCTGGAGGGTATTATACTGAGTGAAATAAGTCAATGGGAGAAGGACAAACATTATATGGTCTCATTCATTTGGGGAATATAAAAAATAGTGAAAGGGAATAAAGGGGAAAGGAGAAAAAATGAGTGGGAAATATCAGAAAGGGAGAGAGAACATGAGAGACTCCTAACTCTGGGAAATGAAGGGGAGGTGGGCGGGGAGTGGCGGTGACTGGATGACGGGCACTGAGGGGGGCACTTGATGGGATGAGCACTGGGTGTTATTCTATATGTTGGCAAATTGAACACCAATAAAAAATAAATTTATAAAAAAATCTACAGGTCAATATCCTTGATGAACATAGATGCAAAAATTCTCAACAAAGTATTAGCAGAGTGAATTCAGTAGCACGTTAAAGAATCATAAACCCTAATTCAGGGGAATTCATCCCTGGGATACAGGTATGTTTTAAATTCCATAAATCAATAAATGTGATATGTCACATTAGTAGAATGAAGGATAAAATTATATGATCATCTCAGTAGATTTAGAAAATGCATTTGACAAAATTCAACATCTTTTTTTTTTTTTTTTTTTTTTTAAATTCAACATCTTTTCATGATAAAAACTTACAAAAAATTGGGTAAAGAAGGAACATACCTCAACATGACAAAGGCCACATACCACAACCTCACAACTAACATCAAAATCAGTAGTGAAAAGTTGAAATCATTTCCTGTTAGGTCAGGAACAAGACAAGGATGCCCACTCTCACCACTTCTGTTCAGCCTAGTACTGGAATTCCTAGCTGGTACAATTAGACAAGAAAAACAAATAAAAGATATCTACATCAGAAAGGAAGATATAAATTATCTCTATTTACATAAGATACGTATGACACCCACCAAAAACACCTGTTAGAACTGAAAAAAAAAATTAGTAAAGTGGCATGATACCAAATCAACATACAAAAATCAGTTGAATTTCTATATACTAATAACAAACTAAAAAATAAAATCATCCCATCTACGACAGCATCAAAACAAATAAAATGCTTAAGAATAAATATAATTAAGGAAATGAAAGATCTGTACACTGAAAACTATAAGACATTGATAAAAGAAATCGAAGATGATAAAAATAAGTTAAAAGACATGTGTGTTCATGGGTCAAAGGAATTAATATTATTAAACTAATATTATTAAAAATTTCCATACTACCCAAATCTATGCATAGATTCAGTGAGTGCAATCCCTAAAAAAAAAAAAAAAAAAGGACATTTTTAACAGAAATAGAAAAAACACCTAAAATTCATATAGAAGCACGGAAAACCCTAAAGCCATAGTAATTTTGAGAAAGATGAACAAAGATGGTCATCTTTGATGGTTTGACCTATGAACAGACATCTAACCCAGTGGAACAGAACAGAGAGCCCAGCAGTGAATACATATGGATACAGTCAACTGATCTTGATTCTGCCCTATGGGACAACACGGATGAACCTTGAGGGCATTACATTAAGGGGAATAATTCAGACACAGAAAAACAAATGCAGATTAGTGGTTGCCAGGGGCTGAAGTTTGGGGGGAAATGATTAGATATTGGCCAAAGATTTCAAACAGTAGCAGTTATAAGATGATCAATTTCTGAAGATCTAATGAACGGTGCAGTAACTAAGTTAACAATATTGTATGATATCGTTAAAATTAGCTAGGAGAATAGGAATTCTTAAATTTACCACACACACACACACACACACACACACACACACGAAATAACTACATGAGATGACGGATGTGTTAACTAACCTTATTGTAGTAATCATTTCACTCTATGTGTATATATGTATGTCAAATCATCATATTGTATACCATAAACTTAAGCAATATTATATGCTAATTATCTCAATAACGCTCGGGAAGAAAGTTGAGTACCAGTTATTAGTTTTTCCACTTAATAATGCTGGAATCTTAGAAACATTTCATTTTATTTGCTCTTTTCTTGAATAATGCTTTATCTTTATCATTTATTTTAATTCTTACTTTTTTTTTGAAGATTTTATTATGTATTCATGAGAGACACACACAGAGAGAGAAAGAGAGAGGCAGAGACACAGGCAGAAGGAGAAGCAGGCTCCATGCAGAGAGCCTGATGTGGGACTTGATCCCGGATCTCCAGGATCACACCCTGGGCTGAAGGCAGCGCTAGACCACTGAGCCACCCAAGCTGCCCTTAATTCTTACATTTTAAATCACAAAATGTACTATTATCTTCATTTTTTTACACATGCATATTTACCATTTCTGTAGCTCTATGTCTCCCAATATTTATGCTGAAGAACTAATTTCAGTATTAATTATTTCAAAATATCTTTATATTACTATTACATCTTAATATAATTATGTTTAATTTTCATTGTATGATTAAACTACTCTAGTGTTATAGATGGATATAACACTATATATAGATGATTAAGCACTAATATATATATTTTTTTGATGGATATATCTAGAAAGAGTGCCTGCCATACATTAAGTACTTTATCAAAATTAATTACCTCTTCTGTTAGATGGTAGATTCTTGAAGGTTTCTTCAGAAACTACCTTTGTCAGTGCTTATGCAGTAACATATGAGCTAAGTGCTTAGTACACAAGACTAAAGGATGATTCCCTTTAGCACTAAATATTTCTAAGTAAATAAATCTCCCAGAGATGCTTTTATTTTATAAAATGCTTCAAATAGATCTTTTCCCAACTACCAATTTAGCTCACTTGAGGGAGAAAGGAAACTCAAAGTATCAAGCCTGAAGAAAAACTATCAAAATTTTGTTTCCTCTTCACTAGAATAAATAAATGCTCAGTCGCCCTTGAAAATGGTGATTCACTGGAAACATGGGTCACTTTTGACATTGAGTATGTGGGGGGGGGGGAAGCAACAAAAGAACCCCTAAACCTAGCTAAGAAATCATACCAAGAGAAAATATTTTGACAAGAGAATAGCAGAGCTTCTCTATATAGCCATGAGATCATATATGTTCTAAAATATTAAACAATACATTTTGAAAATTAGTTATTTGCTAAAATAATGGAAATGTTTGTTTTTCTCTATCTTATGTTTACTGACATAGCAATTTGAAAATCATGAGGCAGAGATAATATCTAAGTCATTGGAATTATGGCTTTAAGTATTACTGAATGCAGTGTGACAAGTAGAATGTTCATGTCTGGGACATCTGGCTAAAACTGTTTAGAGAGCAGGTTGCCTCAAACAGCATAATTGACCTGGATAGCTGTCTCTTTTCATATAAATCATACATGTTTATCAACCTTCTCTGCCCTTGTCATGCTGACACTCACAGGGTAATATTAATATACATATTCTATGTCTTGGGGTTACTTGAGAGTGAATTACACCCGAAAGGACTTTACAGGTCCTCTTAAATACACTGTTCTTTTGTTTTGTCCACAGCTCTCCCCTTAGGAGAAAGCTTTCCAAACAACTTATATTTCTCCTATTTGTACTCAGCATCCAATAAAACAGGAAATAAGCACAATGTTATCTCCGCAAATCTATAAACAGGACTCCGGATCCTATTTTACACCTAAGAATTTAAATTTTGTTCCCAATCTTTTCAACCTAGTTAGTTCAGGAATTTAGCTTATTAGAAACTCTAGAACTGATACCACTATCCAGTGATAGTTTTATATAATCTTCTTCAGGCTTTATTTCACAACAAATTTTATGAGACCAGATTTTGAGATGGCACTGAATTATTTTGTTCCATTAAAAATTCAATTCTATAGGGAAATATATATATGAAATATATATTATCCCCCAAATAGTACATTACAAGTATTTCCTACAGCAGAAATTAGACTAAGATACTTAAGATGAAGAATTTTTCTCATTGATACGAAGTAACAACATGATTTACCAACATTGGTGGTAGTCGACTAGACTATGACTGAGGAGACAGCCTCTATATCTTGGGCAATTGAAGTTAACATTGGTAGATAGAATAAATTAAAGATAAATGGCAGCCCATTTCATCTTTTGGGTGGCTCAGGTCTTCCTTCTTCCTTATTGAGCAGTTGCAAAAACATATGGAACATCTCTTTTTCCTCCTTTTCTCATCTATCAACCTTACACATTTAATGTTTGAAAAGTGCAGCAATTCCCAATGTATTTACGAAGTCAACATCCATACAGTGAACTGAACAGGCAGGTTGTGAGCAGTTCGCTGAAGAATATAGGGTAGTATACCTCTTTGTTAAACTGACACTTCTGATGAGTTCTATTCTGGTTACATTTTTTATGTTTAATTGATGGTAAGAAATATATAATGGCTCAAATAAGGTTTATTTAAATAATATTTTTCCTTAGTTGGCTCTTCTTTCTTCTCAACATGCTTTTGAAATGAAGACTCAGGCCCTTTTACTTTGCGTCAGTAAGAGATTCTCAAAGTTTCTATAATTTTTCAGAATATTTTTTATAAGGCATGGGATAGTTTACCCGTAAACTTAAGAAGCATAGCAAATGTATTGAAATTTACTTCAATCAAGATGTGTTTACTCAGTAGAATTAGGAGGCAATACTGAAAAAAAAAATGAAAAAAAAAATAAAATAAAAATAAAAAATAAAAAAATAAAAGGAGGCAATACTGAAGATAGGTCTCCTAAGTACCTGGGAAGTTTATTTCAGGTATCATTTCATTATTTAATTATTTATTTATTATTGTATAAATATTTCCTTTTGAGAAAGAGAGAGAGCACAAGCAGGGGGAAGGGCAGAGGGAGAAGGAGAGAGAGAGGCCAACTCCCCCTGAGTAGAGCACGATCTGTGGCTCGATTCCAGGACCCTGATATCATTACCTAGGTAAAGTCAGACGATTAACCAACTGAGCCACTCAGGTGCCCCATTTCACTATTTAAATTTAGCAGTTTTGCGTAGCACATCCTACTCTTGCTATTACAGGTTTAGATTATAAAGGAATTTTAGAGAAATCCATTCAAAAGTGTTTTCACTCTAGTTGAACTGATATTCCAAATCTCTGCATTTATATGACTGAGCAGAAAAATAATACTTGCTAGTTTATTAACTAATTGCGTGGCTAGTAAAGATTGGAACTATAATTATAGAATTTGCAAATAAGAAATTTTCTCATTTTCTTACCCTGACTCCAATTCACCCGAACTGTGATTCCTAATTAAAGTGTTCCAGAGCACCTGGCTGGCTCAGTTCGGAAGAGCATGTGACTCTTGATCTCTGGATCATGAGTTTGAGCTCCACATGGGGTATAGACATTACTTAAATAAATAAAACTTTTAAAAAACAACCAAAAAGAAAGTCACAAAGTGTTCCTTTTAACCCTAATATCTGCCTCTTTATTGTCAGATCAGTCCCAAACAGATGGTATTTCCAATATCTTAGACTCTAAGGTCCTTGACTAAATTTCATCAGTATATTTGGAACAACATGGCACAGTCTAAACCTTGGGAACCACTCTGAACTCTCCTTTCTGTATATTTATGTAGCTACTCTTCCATGTCATTGAGCTCCGTGGTCTCCTAATCTATCCCTTTTCCTCAGTGCATTTTCTTCCTGCTGGCTTCACATATTGACCTGTCCATCCAGTTTCCATTGGTAATCATTCAATCCACTATGCTCTGCTCTTGCTCTCTTGGGTTTTATGTAGGACTCGTTTTGTAAATTACCAAACCTGAAATAGACAACCAGTTTACATTTTAATATCTACACTTTGATAGGTCTAAAATCTCGCCATTGTTCAAGCCATACCCATGAGTTCTAGACCTATGTTTTCATTCACCTACTGAACATTCTTATATTTATGTTTCATAGACATTTCAAAATTAACATATCCAAAATTGTTTACTATCACACCTCCTCCTATATTTCCACCTTTGATTAATAGAAAGAGCCATCCTCAGTTTAAGTGACCACAAATTATTGCCTATCCTAGTAATCCCTTATTAAGGAAATGGTATTTTAAAGTCTGTGTTTATGATTTTATGGGTAGTTTATTCCATTTATATCTTCTGTTCAGGCTCTTAAAATACAAATATTCTGAAATGGATGTCATCATATATTTCCAATGAATAATAGCAATAATTTCAGAGCAATCTAATATTATATATGTCTTAGAAATAAGAATAAAGAATTGCATTTAAATAAGAAAGTCAGTTATATTAAGTAGTCTTCCAAATAACATCTACTTGATTTTACAAAACATTTATCATAGATATTATTTACATTTTTTTCTTTCCTAACACAATTTTGGATGAGAGGCTTTACACTGAAAAACATTCATTTTCTACAAAAAGCTTATATTAGTTCTGACAAACCAGTCTGAGACATGTTCAGAATATTAACAACAAATAATAAATATTTTCTCAAGCATGTTATAACAGAACACAGCTCCCAAATCTCATTTCCCTTGCTTAAGATTAGTCTTCTAGATGAGAGACTAGATGAGAGGGAGACTAATACTCCCTCCTAAAATAATCATTTTTTAATTTTAGTTTACTTCATATCTTGATTAATAGCCTCATAAGTAAAAACAAAATTTCTCTTTAAAAGGAATCAGACTTATTTTTAAAAAGAAAAAATCATAACATTAATGTATATACCAAGTATGACTATTAACTACTGCCATATCAAACTTAGGAAAACCTTTCTTATTCTGTTAATTGAAATATAGGATATAATTAAATTCTTCAAGCACTTTTAATTTTTGCTTTTTAATTTTCTTACCTTCTGTGTCTTTATAAGTTCTGCACAGTTTTATGAAAGAACTGTGCCTCCTAAATTATTTTTCAACCATTTATTTCTAATGAAAAGGTACATAGCTATCATTTAAGGATAGCTTAAGTTTTATGCTAGATCACTGGCAATAAATTTGAAAGCATTAATATTTGTTAATTTCCATATATATGTTAGACACAGAATGCTTAGAGTACATGAGTGTGGTCCTTTTTAGTTCTGGAGTTGTCTTTCATGAAAACAACCTAACATTTGACTTGTGCAACATTTTTCAATCTACTACAAATAGCTTATTTTCTTCCCATGATGGATGCTTTCCTTCAGGTATAATTTCTGAGCTTCAAACAGGAAATATAATGTTTCCCTGGATGTTCTCTTGCTTTTTAGAATAGCAAATGATGCTATATTCATGTCCGGAAATGCTATAGCCTTATGACTACCATCTAGACTCTATTCAGTCAGCCAGCTAGTTTTGATATTCACCAGCTGGGTGGCCTTAGGCAAGTTGCTTTACTTCTCAATATAAAATTAAGATATGAGTACCTATTTATTTGTAAGGATTAATACGTGATACTATATATATAAGTTGCTTATAATAGTGAAGGGCACATATTGCTCAATAAATATTAGTATTACGTGAAAAATCCTATATAAAGAAAAAAATATAAGCCAAAGACATATTCCAGCTTCCATCATTTCTCATTTGCCCCATTCCAAGAAGGAACATTAAATCAGATGGTGTGGTTCAAAATGCTTCTTTTCAGCATATGTAAATTGTGGGCAATGACTCTATTCTTCATCTTTATTTCCTTAAGGACAAGCTTTGCTTCTTTAATTCTTATCTAGATTGCAGACAGACCAGTTAGGAGTGCAGAGAAGGGAGTTGGAACAATCAATTCCAGGAGTATTATTACAAGTTGTCTGTGAATGGGTTGTCTAAATTACCATAGACAACTTACAACTCAGTTCACAGTCTTATGTACAGATGGTAACATGAGGAGATTATGTACTGCAAATTGTGGCATCCGTATTTAAAGGTAGGAGTGAAATACACAGTGGGTAACAAGAGGCAGCTGAAGGTATGAATTTGTATCAACAGTAATACGACCCAGTGGTGTAATTTGAATTTACACATCTTATTCATTAAGTCTTTGCTAAATTAACTTCTTTATTGCATTAAGTCTTAATAAATTAACGTGGATATTTCCTATATGACAAAGCATATAACTGGAAGCTCCCTGAAATTAAACCATAAAATCTGTAACTGTCAGAGTAGAAAACAGAAGATCCATGCAAAAGGGATTTCACAGTGCTTGGTAATGTTATAATAACTAAACAAAGAGGACATTAGACCAAAGTGGCTCTCATGCCTTGGTAGCCTATGTAACCAAACCCAAACTCAACCTAAGCTAGAGGTACTGTAATAGAATCAGAAAATGAAACTTAACAACAGCAATCCACAGCCAATTAGGTTCCCTCAAATAAGACAAACACTTAAGCTATAGCCAATCAAATAATTGCTTTGCTTTGCTTCTGAATCTTCTCTATAAAAACTCTGGCTAGCTCCTAGCAGTGTGTGCTCCTTACCACCTCGGGTTTGGCCTTGTCAGGTTGGAATCGGTATTTGCTCAGAATTTTAATGTGCTGAAATTTATCCTTTTTTTTAAAGTTTATCTTTTAATACTAAACCACTAGTCACTCAATAATGATTACCTGTTACTATTTTTAAAGCCTTATGCTGGGATCCCTGGGTGGTGCAGTGGTTTGGCGCCTGCCTTTGGCCCAGGGCGCAGTCCTGGAGACCCGGGATCGAATCCCACATCAGGCTCCTGGTGCATGGAGCCTGCTTCTCCCTCTGCCTGTGTCTCTGCCTCTCTCTCTCTCATTCCCTGTGACTATCATAAATAAATAAAAATTTTTAAAAAAAGAAATAATTAAAAAAAATAAATAAAGCCTTATGCTAGAGGCACCTGGGTGGCTCAGTTGGTTAAGCATCTATCTGCCTTTGGCTCAGGTCATGATCCCAGGGACCTGCGATCCAGTCCCACATCATGCTTCCTGCTCAGCAGGGAGTCTGCTTCTCCCTCTCCCTTGGTGTGCTCACTCTTTCTCTCTTAAATAAATAAATGTTTAAAAAAAAACTTTCTTAAAAAATAAAATAAAAATAAATAAAAAATAAATAAAATAAAGCCTTAAGCTAAAAAACTTAGCTCTTAAGAATACCAAAACTCTAAATAGATTTCCATTAAAAAAATAATATGGAAGTTGACTAAAAGGTTAAATGTATTTGTGAATCTAGCTTCAAATATGAGAGACAAAATTATTATTCCTCTCTTTCTGTCTTTATCGTGTGTGACTTTAGAGCTGAAATTCATTGAGCATATGCTAAAGGCAAAATGCTTTATATTAAGTCAGGTGGATGTGATCCAATGAAGTATTGCCAAAAATAGATGTTACTTCTCAAAATGAGTGTAACTGATTTTTTCTATAAGTGAAATGTATAAATGATTAGATATATATTAATAGTATATTCTCTATTCATTTATGCCTGTTAAATGTTAAAATAACATTTTCTATGTTATGTGTGTGGCCAGGAATATTTTCATTAACATTCCAGTAAAGCAGATTATATCATATATTGAACTGGATTTCCAGTTGACTACATTTTGAATCTATTGTAATAGCTTTATTGTGATATACTTCACATGCCATATAATTTACCCATTTAAATTACATAACTTAGTGATTGTTAGTATATTCAAATATGTGCAGAAGCATTACCACAGTTAATTTTAGAATATCTTAGTCACCTAAAAAATAAAATAAAATTCATACCATATAGCTATGACCCTCCCCCATTATTCTATCATACTACCTAACCCTAAACAACCGTTCATCTACATTCTTTCTCTACAGATTTGCCTCTTCTGGTATTTTGTATAAATGGAATCATGTGGACTTTCATGACTGACTTCTTTCATTGAGTATAATGTTTTCTAAGTTCATCCATGGTATACCATGTAACAGTAATCCATGGCTTATTTATGGCCAAATAATATTCTACTGCATGGATCTGTATTTTTTAATACCTATCAGTTAGTGGGTATTTGGGTTGTTTATAGCTGTTGGCTATTAAAAATAATGCTGCTATAAAAATTTATGTGCATAGTTTTGAGTGGACATAAGTTTTTCTCTTGGATATATATAAGAGTGGAATTATTGGGTTGTGTGATAGTTTTATGTTTAACCATTTGAGGAACTGCCATACTGTTTTCCAAAGTGGATGCACTATTTTATATTACAATCATCAGTGCTTAAATGTTCTCATTTTTCCACATTCTCACCTACCTATTATCTTTTATTTCAGCTATCCTTATTGTGGATTTGATTTTCACTTCTTTGATGAGTAATGATATCAAGCATTTCTTAATCTACTCAATGTATTCTTTGAGAGATATTTATTTAGATTCTGTGTTCATTTTAATATTAAACAGTCTTTTTAGATTTGACTTATAAGAGGGTTTTTTTATATTCTAAGTATAAGCCCTCTGTCAGTTACATGATTTCAAATACTTTTCCCATTCTGTGGGTGATTTTTTAATTTTCATAATAGTTTCCATAGAAGCTGGAATGTTTTTAATTTTGATGAAGTCCAATTTATCCTTTTTGTTGTTATTTAATAACTAATTTCTATATCTAAGCTCAGAAAGATTTACCCTGATATTTTCTTTTAAGAGTTGTATAGTTTTAACTCTCACATTTGGGCCTTTGATCTACATTGAGTAATTTTTGTATGTGATGTTTGGTAAGGATCCAATTCCATTTTTTTTGCCTGTGGTTATCCAGTTGTACCATTATCATTTTTTGAAAAGATTATTCTTTTCCCATTGGATTGCCTTAGAACCCAAATATATATACATTTATTATCTGAGCCCTCCTTTAAGCATTAATCAAATACTTCATCAGCATTTAAGTCTATTACCAGTGCCACAATGGCAAGTATCACTATCTTGGTTAAAATTGCTTTATAGTAAATTTTGAAATTGGAAAGTGTGAGTTCTCCTATTTTAAATAAGCTTACACTCATAAGTTCTCAAATACTGAGAAGGCCTACTTAGGTATTAATAATATTATACAAAACAGTATGGAGTTTCCTCAAAAAGTTAAAAATAGAACTACTCTAGGATCCAGCAATTGCACTACTAGGCATTTACCCAGACAAAAATACTAATTTTAAGGGACACATGCACCCCAATGTATATAGCAGCATTATCAACAATAGCCAAATGATAGAAAAAGCCCAAGTGTCCATTGATTGATGAAAGGATAATGAAGATGTGGTATATATGTACAATGGAATATTACCCACCATAAAAAGAATGAAATTCTGGCCATTTGCAGTGATTTGAGTGAAACTAGAATATTTTATGCTAAGCAAAATTAGACAGAGAAAGATAAATAGCATATGATTTCACTCATATGTGGAATAGAAATGCAACAGATGAACATACAGGGGGAAAAAAGAGGCAAACCAGAAAACAGACTCTTAACTATAGAGAACAAACTGAAGATTGCTGGAGGGAGGAGGTTGAGGGGACAGGTAGGGGAGATGGGGTAAATGGGATGAGCATTAAGGAGGGCACTTGTGAAGAGCATTGGGTGTTGTAAGTGATGTTATTATTCAAATTTCGAGAATCCATCATGTTCGGTATGAAATGATAGGGAAAGAAATATGTCTGGTTTATTATCCTATTTTTTCCTATTGTTTTCTCTTATTATTGAAATATATATATATATATATATATATATATATATATAATAAAAAGCACACTTTTTTAGCTCCTTTCTTGCCTGACACTTAATTTTTCAAAATATGTTGTTTTAATGTAATTAATATTTATTGAGAAATTTGGTTCTAGGTAATCAAGAGAAGAAAATGATATTTTTTTTTAGTATAACCACTCTAAAATAAAATTTCTAGCACCATTTGCATTTCTTTTCAAAAGAGCATAAAGAAAGAGGTTGTTGTCACGTGCTTCTTCTGGAGATGATTGCATTCTTTTTCTTGCTCATTTTATATTTTAGTGGGAATTATATTAGTATTCTTAGGGATAAAATGATGGGGAGGATCTGAAATGATTAACTGATGTATTCTGGTGTTCAAAGGAGAATTGAAATTAGATGATTTTTGCTTTAAAATAATCTGGAAAGAGATGTTTTACAGCTCTGTACCCCTAGGAAACCAGATGTGTCAATTTTTGAAACTCTGCTTCCTAATCTATTTTATGTGATATGTTTAGTGGATTCATTTTCTCTTTTTTACATAAGAAATTTTTTTCTTTTCTTTTCTTTTTTTCTTATCTTGTTTTCATCTGTTTAATTATATTAAATTATTTATAATTATTTTTAATAGGAAAGATTGTTACTCTTTCTTCAGTGTCCTCTCATTTAAAATCACATTTCTATGTGGTACCAGATGACTTGTACTTGTTTACATAAAGAGGAGCTTGCCTCCTAATAAGTTAGTTGTTCTTTAGTCTAAATTAATACCAGAATTAATCAAGAATTAATATGGAAAATTACTTACAATTAATAAATTCTTCTTATTATTGTATTTAATTAAGTCCTCATCATTTCTTGAAATAAATAACCCTAGCTTAGTTGCTATATACCTGTATCTTTAATGTGCACACGTGCACCCACACATCACATCTCGTTACATTTATGGAAATGTTCCAAAGCTGAAGAATTGAAAAAAATTTACCATACCATTTTCAGAGTGCCCTAGAATTAAATATATGAGCTTTTGGGATTATTTTCTTTGATGTACAAGCACCCCTGGAAATTTATATTAATATTAATATCCAGGTATTAAAATATTTGCTATCTTCAGTTACACCTGGTAGAACTATAATGACCGTCAGTCATTTAGAGAGTGATATAATTCAGATGAGATCCCACATTCAAAATGATGGATCTTGAGGAATAATGTTTCAGTAGCAGCAAGTAGAGATTGCTGGAGTGTGTGAGCAGTCATTATAGTTAACGCTACCATAACTTACAATTCATTTCAAAAATAGAAAGTTACTTTTCAAAAATAATTTCTCCAGTTGTACTGGATTCTTAGTTACAGGGTTTTCTCCTCTATTTCCTGTGTTCTAAACATACCATGTGTCTACATTGAGCCTACATGTGGTACTTCCAAGATAATCATTTCCAATGCAAGCATGCACAAAGCTCTGTGATTGGAGCTAGAGTGCACATTGATTTAAGGTGAGTAATCTGCTCTGAAAGAGTTTTTATGAAAGCTAAAGAAACAAGCTATATATATCATGATTAGTGGGAAAAAAAGGATAGGGTCTATAACAATAATTTGATAAAAGTTATAATTTATGCAGTACATTTTAAATATTTCACAAAGAATATTTAATATAATTCAAAAACACATTTAAGTATATGTTGTAATTTCCATTTTATAACTGAGAACACTAGAGCTCAAAAAATGAAACTAGGCTACCTAAAATCAACAGTTAATAAACTGCAGAACCTGGACTCAAATCCCTCTTTATATATACTGTCATGAAGAGCTGAGTCTTCTGGTTTCTCTACCTTTTGTTTTATAGTTCTGTTACTATTCCTGATAATATTCCCGACTTTTTGAAAAATATAACATCACTCTGAAATGAATACTATAAAACAGCTTCCCAGTCTTTTCCCATCCCCAATAGATCGCTTTTGCTTGATATGCTTCTTTCACATTTCACATGCTTCCCCAATTTATTCCCCCACCACCTACCCCCAAATACCAATGATGCCTTTTTCTTAGGACTCCTACCTAGAATGTTTGTAAGGACATGTGAGAACATCAAATTAGGTGATTTATAATTAGTGATTGGAAGCCCTTGGCTCTCTTAAAACTCATGTCGATCATGTGTTCCAAAATTGTTTTAAAAGACAAAATTCTCATTTCCATATAGTCTATCCCAGCACTACTCTTCTTTCCTAAACCTTTCACGTTAGCCCCTTAACATTCCTACTGGTACTATCTCTTTTAGGCCATCATCACATAAAAAATGAATGGTGGTAATTGGTATGCAACTAGATTCTATACGTTTCTAGTTTCTCAAGGCAATACACCCTGAATACACTGCCACACTAGTCTTCCTAATGCAGTGACTTGAAGTGGTCAACAATGTTCTGTGGATCCAGCATAAAGTCTAATTAAATTCACTTGGTTGCAGATAAAAATTTAAACGTTCAATTAATGTAAAAGAAAAAAAATAAATGGCTACCAAGGAACCAGAGATGAGGAGCAGAAAAAAACTTCTGGTTGGAATAAAAATTTGTGCCAGATTTTTGAAGCATAATCTAGGCAAAATTTAGCCAGTAATCAAATGTGCAAAACCTTCAATCAGAATTGCCATAGACTGAATTGTATCCCCCCACCACCACCAAATTCACATATTGAAGTCCTAACTTCCACTACCTCACACTATATTTCTATGTAGGGTCTTTAAAGAGATGTTAAGTTAAAAATGAGATCTTTAGGGTGGACGCTAATCCAGTATGACTTGTATCCTTACAGAAGGAGGAGATTAGGATATAGACATACACAGAAGGAAGGCCATGTGAAGACAGGGAAAAGATGGCTATCCATCTATAAACCCAGCAGAGAGGCCTTAGAAGAATCCAACCCTGACAATATCTTGATCTTCAACTTCTGGCCTCCAGGTTTGTGCAAAATACACTTGTCTGAGCTATCCAGTCTGTGGTTCCTTGTTCTGGAAGCCCTAGCAAACTAACTAATGTTCTCCTTAAAGGAATTTTATTGTATAGAGATACAAGAATGGGAGAATGCATGAATGACTGCCAATTGAGTACCAAGTACAATATTTTAAAAGTAGAAAATACTCCAGAAATGCTTTATTTGGATATTATATAGATACATTAAGTTGCTGCTACAAATAGAGTGAATGGAATAAATGGAAAGGGGTTCTTGCTAATGGAAAAAGCAAGCTTGAAAGTAATTGTAAAATATAATTCCATATAATAATAACAGCCTTTTAAGGTGATTTTGTTTATTTGCTGTTCTCTTGGATATCACAGTTTTTTAACAGTAGCATAGCTTACAATTCATTTCAAACCAGATATTTACTTTTCAAAAATAATTTTTTCCCTTCAGTTGTTTCTGTTTTTAGCCTCTAGAAAATTTATTTTTACTTGTTCTTGCTGGTTATCTTTTTATGTTATATGTAACTCTGTAAATGATCTTATATAAATTTTTCATCATTTTATAATCTGTTCCAAGTATTTTACTCTTCTATTCTTATGCTTTTTACTTTGACAAAGATTAAATTATTTTCCTGTAATCTAAAAATCACTCTGCTTCTTCTGCTGATCGGGTGTTAATAAAAAAAACTAAACGTGAAACGGGTGCCTGGGTGACTCAGTCAGTTAAATGTCCGACTCTTGATCCCAACTCAGATGTTGATCTCAAGGTCCAGAGTTCAAGCTTCAAACTGGGCTCCATGTTGGGTGTGGAGCTTGCTTTAGAGAAAAAAAAAAAAAGAAGTTAGAAGCACAAGTCTGTTTTATTGCATTCTCAGCACTGGGGTAGTTTTTTAGTTACTAGTACAGTCAAAAAAGCATTTAATAACCTGCTTACTTCCTTGAGTCTAAGTTGCAGCCTGTAATCTTGAGGACAAAGACCCTATCAGTCTTTACCACTCTCTCTAGTACCCCAGTGCTTGACATATGATTGGTTAAGTGAAGAAATAAATAAACTTTGTAGGCATCTTTGAATATGTTCAAAAATTTTACTAAGCAAATATTATATGCTCAGGATTTAACATAGCTAATACAGGAAATGTTTAAAAAATTTTTTTTATTCATTAGAGACACAGAGAGAGAGGCAGAGACATAGGCAGAGGGAGAAGCAGGCTCCATGCAGGGAGCCCAATGTGGGACTCGATCCCAGGACCTGGAGATCACACCCTGAGCTGAAAGCAGATGCTCAACCGCCACCCAGGCATCCCTGATATAGGAAATTTTTAAAGCAATTTTTGTAAGTTTGAGAAAATTTGCTATCTCTACTGGAAGATATTTTTAATAAATATGAAAAAATAGGTGAAAAACATAAAAGGAAAAATTTGTCATTCAGATTATAAATGCTGAATGACGTTGGTATTTAAACTATGGTCCGTGGACCAGCACATCAGCATCACCTAGGAGGTAGTTAGAAATATCAGGCCTTCTCACAGACCTACAGAAATAAAATCTATATTTTCATAAGATCATCGGATGATCTGTATACACATCAATATCTCAGAAACACTCCTGACAGATAACAAATAATGTAGATATTTAAAAGGGGCCAGAGAGTCAGGGAAGACCTCATATAGAGGGCACTCAGTGAGGTCATGTATATACATAATTTCCAAAAATAATAAACATGCTCCAGAACACTAAGAACTTTCGAGACATAAAGTTGTACATTATTGGTTTTCCTTGTATTTAACTTACATTAAACAATTTGTATTCATTAGAAATAAAAAAAAAGAATATCCTTGTTTCATGCTTTTAATGTTTGAACCATTTATTCCATTACCCTGAATACTCCCTTATCTGAAATTTTTAAGTTGATGTGAACAGCAATTAGACATCATTTAGGATTGTATCAATTGAATAGTATAATTAGTTGATGTGCAATTAATGAAGCAGCAGCAGAGACAATGTATAAGGAAAAGATTGATAACTTTAAGGTTGGTGCGGGTAAGTCAGGAGTACCAAGTTCCCTGAAACTATTAACTGCACATTAATCTTTCACGAACGTATGTATACTCTATGCAAGTAGCATTACATTTCTGTTTGTTCATTCTTTTGAGGCACTTGAGTCATAATAACATGAAAAAGGCAAAAACTATAGATCAAACCATAGTAGCTAATAATTTTTTAATTTATCTTGTTTTTGTATCTGTAGTCTCTTCTAACAGACTGAATAATTTTCACTAATGACCTTAATGGTGTAAGCCACTTAAGAAACTCATTGTTTTAAGGGAAGTACTAATTGTTAAAAACAATTTAATAAATCATTGGATAAATGGAATTGATGCTGTTTTAGTTACATAATGTGGTGACTCAGCACATCATAACCCCAGTGTCAACGACACATGTTAATTGTGGAGGATAATGAATAGGCAACATAAAATCACAAAAACACAAGTACAAAATCCTTTTGTACTCATCACTGAAATACAGGAAGTGAGTTTTGCTTCTGTAAGGCAGTACTAAGATGAAACTTTAATTTCTAATCAACATAACATAATAGTTGGGTGCTTACTGGAAGTATGTAAGGAATGCCTGACTACATAGAAAGGAAAAGTTAATTTAGAACAGAAACTTTATCATAATAATAACCGTAATAATTTTATCATCATGGTAAGTCTATGTATATAGATTTAAAATAATCTCTAATACAAGATTTTGACTGATAGGAAAGGCACTGAGATTCTGTAAGGATGTTAATCTTAGACAGAATGTCATCGTTTCCACATATACTTTATCCTCGGGAAGAAAATAATTCATAGTAAGGACCTTTTTAAGCAGAGCGTCTCAAACATTCCATAGTTAATATTTCATGCTTCCCTATTTATCATATCAGCTTTTTTTCACAATATCATTTTTAAAAGTTTAACTATTGTCGTTATACATAAAGATTGCTTTGATTTATTACAGCTTCTCTATACAATGAGTTTATAATAGATATTAATGCTAGGGTTTGGGGGCATTTTTAAAATAGATACATGCGTTTGGGTTTTCTGCTCTCAATCATCACTATTATACAATTAATTTTACTTCTTAATTAGTTATTTTACATTGAAATAGAATTGCACTTAACCTCTGGCATTTCACTTTCCTGAGACAATAAATATTATATTGAAATAGCAAGTATTCACTTTCTAAGCACTCATCAAGCAATCCTCCTTCCTTTAGTTGCCATTGTGTTATATTATAATGTCATAATAACAGCACTAATATGTTAATGATTAACCATGAAGCATCTAATTTGGAAACTGAGTAAAAAGTAAGCTCATTTTGATATGAATCCTTTTTTTTTTTTAAAGCAAAACGTGAAGTGGAAAACAGCATGGTCTTACAAATTATCTTGCCTTGCCCCTTTGCTTTAATATTTACAGTTTCAAAATTCAATAGCTTCTCATTTTGAAAAACTATTGTGGGCTCTCCTCTATAGCGCAATCCTGATGATGCTACAGAAGAGGAAATCTCTTGTTTCCCCATTTAACTGTTATTTAAAAAAAAAAAAAAGAGATGGGGCAGGGGTGGGGAGGGGAATCCCCTAAGGAAGCAGAATATATAAAAAAAAAATAAGTGGTAGCTTAGAAACAAGACGTCACTGATGGAAAAGGGGATAAAAACACTTTCCTTTCCTCCCCAATGTTCTGTTCCGCCTTGCCCATATCATTGCCTAATTACTGATTAAGAAAACAACAAGCCAGACCACACAGCCAGTTTGGCAGGGAAACATCAGGCCCTCCCTGGATCCTGCATCAGCATGGGACGTGTAGGTGAGCTGGCCCACACCCGAGATTATACTCTTCTACAGTCCTCCATGGTTTGAAACAAACAGCCCATCTGTACTGGAGCTTTTCAGTCACCTCATTTCCTAAACACCAAAAAGAGGAGCTAGGTCACAGCACCTTCCTTCCCAGAGGCGACACTACTGGTCACAAAAGCTGAAAAGCATGAGACAGTATGCAGTGAAGTTGGAAACTAATGTGTCACCAGTGAAATTTCAAGCTCTACGGAAGACAAACAAGAAACTAAATAACCTATATCAGAGTCCCCTAGAAAACAGAGTTTGAAGCAAAACTTATGTTCTAAAACTACTATAATTTGTAATCCCTGTGTAGTGTGAGCGAGGGTTAGGTGAATGGAGGCAGTGAAGTGTAGGAAGCAAATGCAATGTGATGCATTACCGGGCTGGCCATGCTGGCATATAACTTCCCCTCCATAAGCTCCTGCTCGCTGCTCAAAGGACAAAAGTGGCATTTCCTGTCTCAGATGTCAGTGTCAGCGCAGACCCCGTATCCCACAGTCCTCAAAATGCTTTCAGATTTTGTCAAATGCCTGCAGATATCGATGGAAGTGTTAAAACAGGCATTTTCAGTGGTTGTGATAACACTCCCAAGGGACCAAAAATTGGTTCTTGGTGGTAGGGAAAGAGGTTCCAAAAAAATCCTTACACCTCAGTAAAATGTTTGTGTATAAAGAACAGATAAGGGGGCACCTGGGTAGCTCAGTGGCTTAAAGGACTGACTTGATTTCGCTCAGGTCATGATCTCAGGGTGGTAGGAAGGAGCCCCGCATCAGACTCCACACGCACAGGGAAGAGTGAGACTCTCTCTGCCCCCCTCCCCACACTCATGTTCTCTCTCTCTCTCTCTTATTCTCTCTCTCCCAAAGAATAAATAAATCTTAGAAAAATAAAAGATGAAGAACAGATATACTGTAGTTAGGGCCAGCTGCGAAATTTGCAATGCCCCATGTCAAATGAAAACTTGGGGCACCTTATTCAAACAGCAGGGAAAGACTATCACTAAAGGTATTAAAATACATTGCTTTTTCCTTTTGTCTGGAGTCTAGCCCTCTACTTGTGATGGTGTTTGTTTGCTATTTAATGTCATACAAAATAAAAAAGACTTAAAAATTTAAATTTGGGGATGAATTTTTCCATTCATCTCTATGTTGTGCAATCACCATTTTAAACCCAAATGTAAGACCAGTTTATTTAACTCCTATGTGGAATGACTAAAATTATGCAATTTGATTTTCACAGCTCATACATACATATGTATTTCTTTTTTTGACAGAACACTAGAAATATCGTACAAAACTGTCTTCTAAAGTGAGGATTTATGTACTGGCTCTTCTGTAGCTCCTGTTGATCAAATATTTACTTCTAGAGAGTTAACTCTTCACACACTTAGAAGTTCCAACTGCTTTTGGAAGTGTATTTAGGTTTCTTTTTTGCATAAATACATAGTCCATTTTCGTGAATGTCCCATGGGCTTTTAAAAGGAAGCTTTATTTTATACCATTAGTGCACAAAGTAGGATATCTGTTATGTCTCTTTAATGTCTTCCTTTAAATTAAAATCATTTAGGATTCCTTAGGCTATTTATTTAGCATAAGTAAAGGTATTCTATTTTTTTAAGATTTCATTTATTTATTCATGAGAGACACAGAGCGAGAAAGAGGGAGAGGCAGAGACACAAGCAGAGGGAGAAGCAGGCTCCATGCAGGGAGCCCAACCTGGGACTGGATCCCAGATCACACCCTGGGCTGAAGGCCGAGCTAAATGGCTGAGCCACCCAGGCTGCCCAAATAAAGGTATTCTAAAATCCTTCCTTATCTTGACTCTTCTGTCTTCATTGTAAATTTTAGTCTTTCATTTATAAATTACTTCTTTGTTTTCTTTAATGATGCTTTGCTGTGCTTAAATTCAGATAATTGTCAGATAATTATGTCTGTCACCCTGCTTTTTTGTTGCAGGTGTTGCATTTGCCTGATATTTCTTTCTCATCTTGTAATTTTAGCCTTTGTTAATGCCTTTGTTTTAGGTGTATCCCTTTTACATAGCAAAGGGCTGGATTTTGCTTTCTGTGCCATCAGAACATCTTTTCTCTTGTATAGATTGATTTATTTGAGTGGGGGAGGGGCAGAGGGCGAGAATCTTCAAGCACAGAGTCTGATGTGGGTCTAGATCTCACAACCCATGAGATCATGACCGGAGTGGAAACCAAGATTTGGATGTTAACCCGGACTGAGCCACCCAGGCACCCCTACATCTTTTCTCTTTTAAAAAGTGAAATAAGTACAGTTGAAAGTTCTGATAAAATGGATGTGTTTGGTTTCTGTCTTGTCAGATTATTTTATTTGTCTTTATCATTTGATCTGCTTTCTTTGAATTGCAATTTTCCGTTGTTTTCTATTTCTTTTGGCATTTAGGATTTTATTGTTGTTCCAGTGGGTACACTTAGGCTATTATCGTTATATAATTTCCTCAATCCCAGCCTGCCCGACTTAGAACCTTACTGATGGTGTGTCCACTTAAATCTTACACATTGCTCCTGTTCCTCATTTGTGTGATAATCAACAATGTAATTTTATATTTCCCTTCACTTTCCCCTTTCTCTCCCTTTCTTTAAAAATATTTATTTATTTATTTATTTATTTATTTTAGAGAGAGTGAGGGCATGCATGTGTGTGCTCAAGCAGAGGGAGGGGCAGAGGGAGAGGGAGAGAAAGGATCTCAAGCAGACTCCCCACTGAGCACAGAGCCTGACTCAGGGCTCTATCCCAGGTTCCTGATATCATGACCTGAGCTGAAATCAAGAGTCTGATGCTTAACTGATGAGCCACCCAGACGCCCCTCTCCGTCCCCTTTTAAACTGTGTTATTTCTACTTTGTCAGAGCATGTACTATGTGAGGATTGTTCTATATTTCTATACCTACCTTTCCTGTTCACCTCCAGGGTAAAGGAAGTTTGATACTAACAAGATTATTAAAGAAGAGCTCATTAGTACAAAACTACTTAGTATTGTATGTTCAAAACTGATTTTTCATAGCCTTCCTTTTTGAAGGAAAATTTAGTTAGATATAAAACAATATTTTCAAGAAACTCAGATTTGATAACTATGCAGGTTATAATTTTATATATAGCCATGAGATAATAAAAATGCAGTGTGTAATGCAAATAACTGGCTTAAAAATGCAATCACTGAAACACTGTAGAGTAAGTTAAGAAATGAAAGAAAAGGAAGTATAAAACTGATAAAGGCACCTGGAAATTACAAATGGTATTATAAAGTTGTAACCAAATGATTTCATTGTCTGTAAATGTTCTAAGTGATCTTATCAAAAGACAAAGATCATCAGACTTGATTTTAAAAATCTAACTTTTTATAATAAATTCATCTCATACACTTAAAAGTAAAAGACATAATAGAGCTATGACACGTATATATCCGCTTAACAACTGTAAAATTATCTTTGGACAGAAAGCTTTATAGATATGTAAAAGGTCATCCTATAATGATAAAAAGTGTATTTCATCAGGAAAACTATTTTGAATTATTATGTCTAATTATATGATCCCAATATGAAAAAAGTAAATATTACTAGAAAAGATATAAATATTATTAATTATACTGGGAAATATTAACATACTCTTCAGTAATTGATAGAAAAGTCAGACAAAAATAAGGATAGAGTTTTAAAGGAGACATCTAGAATGCTGCATCTATAAATTTCGGACAGAACATCTTTATTTCACACTGACATGGAGAATTTATGAAGGTTAATCACACATATACTGCTGTGCCATAAAGCAGTGCCAATGCATTTCAAAGTTCTGAATTCATAGTGAATGTGTTTTCTGACCTCTTAGAAATTAAGCTAGAAATCAATAAGAACGACTAAAATCTGAACAGACCTCAGTGTTTGAAAATTAACAAAGATGAGCCTTTCAGGAATTGAAAGTCATGATGTACCTTGAACAGAGTGTATTTTTTCACATGAAACTGTGTAAATGAGAGGAGGCAGGAGGGGATGAGGGGAGAGAGAAATTCAGAGAACGAGGCCTACTTTTCTCAAACATCGAGAAATATATTTAAAATGAAGGGTAAATGCTACTCATCAAATACATTATTATTTTCTATTTCTGATATTGTTAATTTATTTTACCTTTCCCCTCTTTTGGCTTCCATGATTTTTAAAATCGCTGCAGGCCAATCTTCCTTGAAAACAAGCAGCTCAGACTACATGACTCGGGGATGGCCTTGCTTCTGTCTGCATTAAGGCAGCCTGTAGTCACGAGAGGCATCCTCTTACTAGATGGGTTTTTCATGGACACTGATGCCTACTCATGTGGCAGATATCCAAGGGAGACTTCTCTTCTCCTCTTGAGATTTTTCAAATTGGGACCTCAGCTTAGAGGTCTTTTATGTGCTTCAGGCCCCCTCCAGCAGACAGTTATGATATCTCTCAGTCCCTAGTTTTCCACAGCCTACCATTCCCAGACATTCTGTTTCCTCCTAGTAAATGCCTTTTTGGGTAGACTGTCTTCTGAGATAACTAATAGTGGCTCCTCGAATGGGAGCCACATTAGACTATGAGAGTCAGGCCCCTGACCTCTCCTGTTAATGGACATAAAATAAAATTTACATTCGTCCTGTCTGTTCTGCCATCAGAGGCTGCACTAGCCACACCTTGCCTTTAGACTTTTTAAGATATGAGTCACATCTATTCCCTATGGCTCCCAAACTTTGGTGACATTAGTTTAATTTTTCAGATGGTTCTCTGAATTCTCCCCTTCATTTGGCTTGGCTGAAAAGAGAAGAAATGTCCCAGGTTTCTGATAACCCTTATTACATAAATCCTTTCTAACCCCTGCTGTCCAAGGATCATGACCTTAGAAGCACCCAGAAGGATGAAATAAGCCGCATGCTACAAAGCTTTTTTTTACGATTTGTTATTGTGCAATAAGTAAATAATTTAGCACCTGAAATTCAAGCATTTAGGAAATCTGAAATTCTAAGACAACAGGAAAATAAGAGTTAACTTCCAGCTAAAAGTATGGATATATGCACATAAGTGTATATGCTATTACATATAAATGTTAATGATACTACATATACATGGGCACCCATTTTATATGCCACTACATACATGTGCACAAACACATATACCTGTACAACACACACAGTTAATAAACCAGCATAACAGTGTCTATGTATAATATATCAATGTCTCTCAGAAGTTATTGAAACAGTTTATTACATATTAGACAACAATTAACCATTATAGACATGGAAACCAATTATCTTTTTGACCTCTGAATTGGGTAGAATAGAGTCTAAAATTTGAAAATATGCAAATTTACAAAGAGTCATTTATTAAGTACCATGTTAATTTTAGATCATCAATATTGACATAGAAGATACCAAATTTAACTAAGTTGGATTTAGTCATTATAAAATGGGGATGATTACTTTGATTGTAATAATTTTTCTTTGGACATTTAACCTACCATTTAACTACTGGATATATGTTGATTTAGGTGTATAGTCTCTGACCTATATAAAACTAAATATAATACAAACCAGAAGCCCCAAATCCTAAAATTGTAAGTAGCATAGTGTGCACAGATGGAATAAAGAAAAGTCCCAGGGTTGCCTAAATTCTTTAACTGGTTTTCCTAGAACTTGTCATCAGGATCTGAGAAAAGACGAGGTTAATAAATAAAGAAACAAATAATAAAGCTAAAATAAGATAACAATTTACACAGATTCTTTAGCAAAAGAAAAACATAATGGATACCATATGTGAAAAATGCTCAACATCGCTAGAAACTGGCAAAAAAATTAAAACACAGTGAGATGCCCTCTTTCACCCGCAAATGAGCAATCAGAGTAAAGGTGAACTGAGATGGGCACTTTGATACACTGCTTAAAGGAGTGTAAATTGCTGTAATCCTTCTGAATAGCAATTTGACAATCAAGGACCTGAGAATGCTTCATTATCTTTGCCCCAGTAATTTTACATCCAGAGTGAGGCAGTAACTCTAAATACAACCTCATGAATAAAGGCATCTGTTGTGAAGTTATTTATAATACTGAAAACAATCAAAATGTCCAAGAAGAGAATGCTTAATTAAATTGTTATACTTACATATGAATGTTAAGCAACCTTTGAAAATTATGTTTATGCAGAAGTAGTTATGGGAAAGTCCTTATGGTGAAGTTAATAATAACTGACAAAAAATACATTAAAATAGGATCCCAACTATGGGCAAATATGTCCTGTAACTCCTGGCAAAAACAAATATAGATATCTTTGCAGGAAGGTATCCTCGAACTCAGACCCCTTAGTGCCGCCACAAGTGAATTCTATAGATTTATGAACTGAAAAGGAATCATGAAATTGAGGCACTAATCAGCAACTGTTAGAGTACCTCAAATATAATAACCTCTATATAAAGGAGAAAAATTACCTTTAGTATGTTTGAAAAACACAGAGGAAAGAAATGATGACTAACAAATAAGAAACCACTACAAATGATAAGAAAATTTTGATAAAGAATCAAATAGGATCTTTCAAATAAAAATACATATATGTAATATATGACATAATAATGTTTAATAAAAAATAAAACTGAATGCTTATTTAAATACTGCTAAAGAGTGAATAGACTAGATAAAAGGGCTGAATTTCACATGGCATTTTCTCTTAAGGTGGCCCTTTATTTTCAACAATCTACATTCTTTATATTTGAATTTGAAAACAGAGAAATAGATTCTGCAAACATCCACTTAAATAAGATTGATGACATTTACACTCCTGTGAAGATATTCCAACATATTTCTTCCTTTGTCCTAATGAGTTTATTTCAAGATTTCTCTTCTTCTTGTGCTATGGACAGAACTAATATGAGAAGCAGTTATGTACTAATTAATGTATTCTCATTGCCTGGGGCCTTGTTTTAACCCATATGAATGTCAAAATTGATTCTGTCAATTTTCTCCTCCTTTAGAGGAGTTGATTGTGACCTCTACATAGAATATGAAAGTTCATAATATTGTCCATGTAAGCTCCTAAAATTGTGAAGTTGGAATATGAGGAACTAGTCTGTAGTATAAGCAATAATCTGCAATCTAGTTATCCCTTAACTTTTGAAATGCATATCTCTGAACTACAACATGCCATGTTGGCAATAAGTTTCTCATATGCTCAGTAGACTTGGATGACCTATTCAAAATCCAGAGCAGTACTGACACATGGTATGAGCCTTTCAAAAATAATGAATGTGATGATACTCATAGGATCACCATTGGTAAGAGTGAACAAGAAAATGCTTATTAAGTGGAGGATAGTTAAATACATTGAACAATATTTAGCAGCAATTATAAGTATGAGGTAATGCAAATACACAAAATAAAAGGTTCTCCATCGGAGAGGGACAAACAGTGTATGTTCTCATTCATTTGGGGAATATGAATAATGGTGAAAGGGAATATAAAGGAAGGGAGAAGAAATGTTGGGAAATATCAGGAAGGGAGACAGAACATAAAGACTCCTAACTCGGGGAAACGAACTAGGGGTGGTGGAAGGGGAGGAGGGCGGGTGTTGGAGGGGAAGGGGTGACGGGCACTGAGGTGGACACTTGACGGGATGAGCACTGGGTGTTTTTCTGTATGTTGGTAAATTGAACACCAATAAAAATTAATTAAAAAAAAAAAAAGGTTCTCCAAATATTTAAGTTAGAAATAAAAAATAGCAAGCATATAAAGCATAACCCCAGTTGTATTACAAGTGTTAACTAAAAGTCACACGTGCTGCTATTGATTTTTATGCGTGGAAAATCATTGTATCATTAGCAGTGTTTACTGCTGAAGGGTTAGGTTGGGTTGAGGGGGAATGAATTTGTTTAATAACTCTTTCCAGTACCAAATTTTGTATTGTTTACTTTTATTCACTAGCATTTATTCTTATATTATTTGATGAATTAAAAATAATCCAAGTAAAGTTGCAGTATAACCTCATAGAGTATAAGACAAAACAGATTAATTGGGAGGTAGCTGAATTTTTATTGCTTTTTCAGGGCAAATACATACTTTTAAACATCTTTTCCCCCAAAATGCAAATGCTTCATCTCTAATTTTTTAATATACCACCCATTGATTTTAACCTGTTTTCCCCACAGTTTGGCCCTAATTTCCTCTGTGTATGTTCTTCTTCAGCTTAAGAGAGTACAGAGAGACAGGAAGGAAGGTGACAGGCAGGTATTAATGCAGAGTCTGAGATTTTTCCCATCCTGAAGCCATGATATTCCTGGTCAGAGACAAAGGACTTATTACTAACAATAGCAATAGCTAGTGTATTGGTGTTTTCTTATATCATTTCCCTTAGCCCATCTTCCTACTGGGAAATGCAAAGAAAGCCAAATGACACCTGCAATTATAATGGGTTATATTACAGGAAAAGAACCCTGCCTGAGCTTACAATATAAATCTCCTATAAATGGTCAGTTGGCATGCCTGACATTATTTCTGTCAGCCTAGATTATTTATTATAAAAACATGCTTGAAAAGTGGTCCAGTACCAAAAAGAAAACCAACGCCTGTGCTTGTAAGACAGACATGCTGAAATAGAAAACATCAAAAAACATATGAACGTCATTTTGATGAGTTGCTGTTTGAGAGCACTACAAGCGTCTATCACATCACTGAACTGTAGAGCATGTTTCTTGTAAGTAAATACCCTGTACTATTTAATTGGATGAGCTCTGATAGTATCTTAACAATTGTTTAAAAGTGCACAAAGAAGGAAACTAAGATTTATGGAAAGTCTTAGAGATGGGTGGGAGAAAAGTTCATTGAAATTTAAGATAAGGGATAAACTATTGCTAGTAGAAATAGTCAAAAATAGCAAAAATATAGTAAAACAATACTCCTGGCTAGAACTATAAAGATATTTGGAGAAAATGAACTATATTACCCTGTATTTTGTGAGACTATACTAAGAAATTCAAAAGAAAAACATTAACAATAAATATTTTTAACTCATTGTTCCTTTCTTCTGGAAAATCAATTCCAGAGCTGTGTTTAGGAAAAGATACATATTTTCAGTGGAGAAACCTGGCAGATACTATCTTAACCAAGGGATCAAGTTTAGCCGCACCAGCACATCACTACTTATTGACATCATGTACTTCTTAATAGATTCGTTGAGAAGGGCACAACATCACTTCTGTGGTATACTTGCCAAAAAGGCATATGCTTAATCCAATCATGAAAAAGCATCAGATAAATCCAGATCCGGAGACATTTTACAAAATGAACTGCCTGGCACTCTTCAAAGTGTCAAGGTCATGATAGACAAGGCAAGATTATAGAACTGCCACAAAATGAAGAAAACTAAGAAGATGTAATAATAAGGTATCCTGGATTGGATTCCAAAAGAGAAATATAATATTAGTAGGAAAATTGATAAATCCTGAATAAAACTGTATGTTAGTTAATAATACTACACTAATGATTAATTCTTAGTTTCACTAGTTATCCTATGGTTATGTTAAGATATCAACATTAGGGGAAATGGGTAAAAAGTATATGGGAATTCTCTGTACTAATTTTTTTTTTTGCTTCTTTTGTAAGTCTTAAATTAAAAAAAATTAAGGTGTATTAAATCAAGAAAATAATGAGAAAAATAAACCATGATTTTATTTACTCTGGAGTATCACTGTATATCATTAAATTTTTTAACAATATTTTATTTACTTATTCATAAGAGAAACAGTGAGAGAGAGGCAGAGACATAGGCAGAGGGAGAAGCAGTCTTCCAGCAAGGAGTTCAATCCAGGACTCTATCCTAGACCCTGGAATCATGCCCTGAGCCAAAGGCAGATGCTCAACCATTGAGCCACCCAGGCGTCCCTGTAGATTATTAAATTAATAGCCTCCAATGAGTCATATCTAGGAGACTCAGACCTTCATACATTGACTCAGATATGGGTCTTTGATTTGGCATAGCAATGGCAAATCAGCAAACATGAGATAAGCAGAGGCTTGATAAGTGCTTGAAAATTGGTATTTATTCTCCTAGGATGTCATGCCTGCCATTTGCTTCAGCAGGTTATTTTGCTGAAGTGGCCAAATGGAGGAGGATGGGGCACCTCAGACAACAGGCATAGCTAACTAACCACTAGACATGTGAGTGAGACTCTTTTGGACAATCCAGCCCCAGTCAAGCTACCAGATGACAGTAGCTTTACAGCAGACATGCATGATATTTACTGTGGCTCTACTCAACTACGTGCATAATTTGTCATGTCATTTATGTTCAATAAAGTGAATGCAGTAAACAATACTTTAAAAAATGGGTACACATTCATTGTATCTAACATAACCAAGATCAGGATAATGCTTAAGGCCCCTTAGATCTGTACTCTATGTATGTAGATTTTCTCCTCTATTTCTGAATAGTGAAGGTAAGTAGTGTCTCTAAGCAATGGATGGCTTCTTGTAGGTGCCTTCTAATCAATAGCTGTAGGAAGAAAGAGCTCATCTCTGTGAACTGGAAATGGCATCTGTTTGGCTATCATCTGCTTGCATTGATAGCTGCTGTCCTGTATTGCATGCAGACCTCTTGCTATAAAACTCATGGTAATTTAATGAATATTCAGACTCATTTCTTAAAGATAGAGGAGCCTCTTGACTGTACAAACAACAAAAACAGATACAATCAAAGTGTATGCTTCGGCCAGCATTTTCCTCTGGATTTACAAAACCCTGAGATAAAACTCTTACTCACAAGTATTCCCAGTGGTTCAGTCTTTCCTTACAATAACTGTGCAAGGCTTCTCTGACAGGCTCTGATTCAGGGGAATAAATGAAGTGGGTTTCTTTCAAGAAGCACAGACAGCCTCTAAGTACAGCTCTCAGGTATTTAGACTGTTGCTCTTTTAACCCTGTATCTTCTTGGTTCTCATCAGATCTTTAAGGGGAAGCCTTTGGATTTCCCTGAAGCCCAGAGCTCAAGATGAAGACCTCCAGTTCCTGTGTCATCAGTCTCCTTTTTACTAAGGACACAAAGAACTATGCATTGGATGCTTCCCTCAGGCTTCCATAAGATAGATTTCTTCATTACCAGGTACTCTTTTTCTTTCTATTTTAAATGTGTTTTGCTTTAAGAAATGCTATTGTGCTGCTACATAAATAATGAAAGGAGAAAATAAATTGTAAAGCAGTCTATTTTTTTCTAGATGGTGTATCAACTGTAATCTTTCAATGAAGAAATCTTATTTGCTAAAATGTATATGAATTTGAAATGAAATATAAATCCACCATTATTTTCAGATGATATTATATATTAAAAACCCCAAAGTACCTACAGATACAATATTATACTTAAGAAGATAATTTAGCAAAGTTGGGGATACAGGGCCAATGTACTAAAATATATCAACTCTATAACTCTATTCACTATACATTAGCAACAATAAATTTGACAATGAGATATAAATGCTACCACTTATAATACCTTCAAAAATTACCATTATTACTATTTTTAAGTAGACTTCACACCCAGAGTGGGGCCCAAACTCATGACCCTGAGATCAAGACCTGAGCTGAGATCAAGAGTTGGACACTTACCCAACTGAGCCACACAGACACTCTATAGAATTATTAAATGCAAAACTATAACGAAATAATATTATGTATTCATTAGATTTTAAAACAATTAAACATCAAATGTTAGTGAGGATATGGAACAAGCAGAACTCTTACATGTTGCAATTATCAGAGAGCAAAGTGTTAGAACTAATCCGGAAATAGTTTTGGCAATGTCTTGTGAACTAAATAGTCATCTTTCTTATTCCCTTATTTTTTTAAAGTTTTATTTTACTTAGATAGGGAGCGAGCTCGGAGGGGGGGTGTGTGTGGTAAGAGTGGTAGAGAAGTAGAAGGGGAGGGAGGGAGATAATCTCTGGTGAGTGCAGAGCCTAATATGGGGCTCAATCTCACCACCCTGAGCTCATGACCTGAGTCAAAATCAAGAGTTAGATGCTTAATTGAATGAGCTACTCAGGCACCCCTTTCCAATAGGAATACCCTTATGAACTCACTTCTCAGTATTTATCCAACAAAAATTAAAATATATGTTCCACACAAAAACTTGGACTAGTGTTCATAGCAAATTAATTTATAATAGCACAAAGCTGGAAATGATTCAAAATGTCCATAATCAGAAGAATGGATAAACAGTGTATATTAATATGGTATACTAATAGTAATAATGAAATATTGCTAAGCAATAAAAAAGCAGGAGCTATTGCTATACATGACGGCATGAATAAGTATGACCAACATAATGTTAAAGATGCCAGACACAAAAAAGTGGCTAATTTATGATTCTACTTATATTTATTAATCTATAGTTTAAAAAAATCAAGTGTTTGCCTCAGAGGAATGATTAATTGGAAAGAGGCAGGGAGTAAATTTCTGGGGTGATGAAAATATTCTATATCTTGTTAGGATTGTGGTTTATAGTAGTAAATGTAAGATTTCCCTTAAAAAAGGAATAGACTAGGGGCACTTGGTTAGCTTTGGCTCTTGATTTCAGCTCAGATCATAATCTGAGGGTCACGAGATCTAGCCCTGCATCAGGCTCCCCACTTAGTCTACTTGAAATGCTCTCTCTCCCTCTTCCTTTGCCCCTGCCCTGCTCATGCTCTCTCACTCTCTTTATCTTTCAAATAAATAAGCCTTTAAAAAAAGGAATGAACTAGAAAATTTGAAACCATTTCCTTTATAATTTAGCTTGATTAAATAAGGAAATACGTTGAGTATAATGGTGGACAGGATTTTACTATTGGAGAAGGGAGTTACACATTTGGAAAGGGGGAAAACTATATAGTGTATTTCTTCTGGTTTCTAAATACTGTTTTTGGGATACCTGGTTAAGGCTCAGTTGGTTAAAGCTCTGACCTGATTTCAGCTCAGGTCATGATCTCAGAGTGGTGGGATCAAGCCCCACATCAGGCTCTGTGCCAGAGTCTGCTTGTCCCTCTCTCTCTCTCTCTCAGATTAGTGAAAATCTTAAAAAATATATATATTGTTTTTCACTATAGGGAGTCGGGGTTCCTTAGAGAAAAGTCTGATTCTTAGATGGTACAGAGAAAATACAAAATGAGCCTAGAAAACTTTTATGATATAAAAGAAAGCAACTATCCATAATTAATCTGATAAAGAATGAGCATGACCTCTACAAAGAAAACTATAAAATATTAATGAGAGAAAAACAAGACCTAAATAAATGTAAAGATATAATATGTTCAAAAGACTGGACAAGTAACATTAAAATATTTCAATTATTAACAAATTTATTAGAGATTCAATAAGCTAACAAAAATGTCAGCACCTTGTATGTCTGTGACTGAGTGTGGGTAAGCATGAGTGTGTGTATATAAACTGCTAAGTTGATTCTAAAACTTATTTGAAAATACAAAAGGCCAGTATTAGCTGAGACAATCTTGAAGAAACAAAAAAATTGAAGAATTTATGCAATCAAGTATCAAGGATCATCATGAGACTACAGTTGTTAACATCATATAGTACTGGTGTAAGGACAGATTTATAAACCATGGAATAGTATAGACTCTAGAAATAGACCAACATATAAAGATTTGACAAAAGTTACACTGAATTGGAATAGGGAAATGATGAGTGGGTTTTTTTTTTTCTGGAAATTGTACTATGACAATTGGATACCCATATGGAAAAAGAATACCTCACACTGCACAGAAAAATTAATTACAGGTGGATTGTGAACCTATATGTAAAAAAGGGGGAAAATTTTCTAGAAGAAAATAAAGGAAACTATATTCATCATCTCAGAGTAGTTAAATATTTCTTGAACGGCAAACAAAAACAATCATAAAGTAAAAGAACAATAAATTGAACTTCATTAACATTTAAATCTTTTGTTCTCCAAAAGGTATTTTTTTTTTTATCAATAAAAGAAGTCAGCTATGAGGTGGGAGACATGTTTTGGAAATATATTTATCTCATCAAAACTCAAAGAATACATAAAAAGTCTTACAAATCAATCTAAAATAATGAACCCAATTTAGAGAATTGGAAAAAATGTTTAATGGGAACTTCAAAAAAATTAAATGACCAATACAGTTATGAAAAGAAGATCAACTTTTAAATTCACCATTAAAATATGAATTATAGCTACAGTGAGATAACACCACACAACCACTAGAATATAAAAAAAATGCGGGCATCTGGGTGGTTTAGTTGGTTAAGTGTCTGCCTCCAGCTCAGGTCCTGCTCCTCAGGATCCCGGCACTGAGTCCCACATTGAGCTTCCTGGTCAGTGGGGAGTCAGCTTCTCCCTCTCCCTCTCCTCTTCCCCTCTTTTCATGCTCTTTCTCAAATAAATAAATAAAATCCTTTAAAAAAAAATATATCAAAATGCAAAAGAACAGCAATATCAAATGGCATTTAAAAATAGTAAAACTAATACTCTCATGGACTATTTAGAGATTTGTATATAGGTACGACCGGTTTGGAAATCTATTTAGCAATGTATAATAAAGTTAAACACAGGTTATTTTATGACTCAACAATTACATCTCTGGAAATATTTCCAACAGAACGAATACACACACACACACACACACATTCAAAGGGAAATCTTTTTCTAGTTTGAAACCGTCAATTAACAAAAATGCAATTTTCTAGGAAGTTCAGAGACACCTATATTATCATTGACTTACCCTCTTTTCTAAGAAACACAAGCACATACAGAAAATAACAAAAAAGAAAAGATTTATTGTTATTTTTGTAACAAGCACCATCAAAGAAAATCTAGTATGTTAGAAATGATGATTTTGAGCCAATTGCTTTTTCAATTCCCTCGTATCTATTTGCATTAAAAATGAATTGAACTCACACTATTTGCTATAATGTAGCAATAAGAGAAGGTGCCTGCACATAAGGAAATTCGACTCTAATAGATTTTAATAGATACATTTATTCAAGTATTAAGGATAAAAATGTGTTGTAGCAATGCAAGTATTTTTCATTCATTCATATACATTTAATACAAATTTGGAGACAAAATCTCTCCATATATATCAATCAAAATCATTTCCCTTGAGACATTTTTGTCAGAGTTTTTGCTTTCCAGAAAAAATATATACAAGATTGTTAATAGGCTAAATAACTGGTGGCTACCTGACATCTCTCCAAAATTTGGTTCATTAATTTAATTAGAATCTCCTTTTAAATTAATCACTTTAAAAAAAAAAAATTAATCACTTTATTTTTTTAATCACTTACTTTAATATCTTTCACTATAAAACTTAATTTGGTAGTAACATGCATTACTGAATGTAAAGAATTACCAAATATTCCTGTATCAGTACCTGACACATTGAAGGGGACCAACAAGAATTTGCTGAATGAGTAAATGTAAATAAAGAAACTATGCAATTATTTTAAGTATAAAAAGTAGAAGCACACAGGAAACAAATATTATCATTTTCTTTTAATTTAGCGCATCATTATTTTTTTGCATTTGGAGAAATGCCTTGTCTTTCAGAACTTGACAATCTGCTTCTGAAATAAGTCCAGGAATTGTGAAGCTTTCAAATATTTTTAACTTGGCAAAAATATGAAATTCTCAGTTCACATCTCTGAGGTCTTTTCCCATATTGTCTCCCTCCATTGATAGACAATCTTTTGCATCCTTATTTTACAGTCTATAAAATTACATCTGTTTCCTGTTAATAAAGTTAGAGGCATGGGACCCCTGAGTGGCTCAGCAGTTAAGCCTCCGCCTTCGGCTCAGGGCATGATCCTGGAGTTCCGGGATCGAGTCCCACATAGGGCTCCCTGCATGGAGCTTGCTTCTCCCTCTGCCTATGTCTCTGCCTCTCTGTGTGTGTCTCCCATGAATAAATAAAATCTTAAAAAAAAAATTAGAGGCATCACAAGAGCTTGCTTTTAATTCACGCTTATTTTGATAATCTTTACCCTTGAGTTGACCTCTGCCTTTTAATTTTGTTTGTTCAGTTTAGTTTAGTTTTTTGTCCTCCCCCCCGCCCCAGTTGCCAAGTTCCCCAATAGGTCTTTCCATAAGAAATAAAATTATATTCTTGGTACTAACATCTTCATACATGGAACTCTTGAATATTAAAACATTTCTTTTACTTAAAGTAAAGAACCTACCGAGTTAAATGCATTAAAATAGTCTCCTAAATATTCCACATTATGAAATTGTGAAATTATTCTCAGTCCTTTCCAAGAAATGTGCAAGGGAATGGATTCTCACTGATACTCTCTGATTTACGATATTTAAACAAACATTATTAATATGCTCCCCTAACAGTAGTTTATAAAATGAGAGCTTCTTGCTGTTCTATGTAGTTTAATAATTTTATGTTAAAGGTGCCAAATATTCCTGATTCATTAACCCATCATTCATATACCTTCAAAACTTGCAACAATCTATTCCTTTTGTGTGTTCATGTATTTATGCACTCACTCATTCATTAATTTAGCAATGCTTATTCACCAATTACAATAGTTCTAAACTAGTTTCCAGAGATAAAATAGTAAACAATGTTGTGCTTAACATTACATTTTATTGTTTTCATTTGTGAGCTTCCTCTAGGCTCTAATTGAAATAATAAAAAGAACGCAAGTTTATATTAATTGCTCATGAAGTCCAGGAGGCAACTAACATTGTGCAGAAATTCTCCTATATTGTTTTCTTCTATTATTATAATGTATATAAATTTCTATCTGAATATAGGGTGGCCCTGGTTCAGAACGAAAGATGTCCACATTTCTGGTAATAAAAATAATTTACTTCAGCTTCTATGATCTTACAAAAGATGTCCACTTTTTCAACAAAAATTACAAAACACACACAAAAAAGTAACATATAATTGAAACAGATTCAGATGTGATAGAGAAGTTGGAATTATTTCCTTGGGACTTTTATATACCTATGATTATTATGTTAAAAACCATTATGGAAAAAAGTGGACAACAGGCAAAATCAGATATATAATTTTTAACAGTCTGATGCAAACTATTTGTAAAATTCTAATGAAATGGTAGAAATGAAAAACACAGTTAAAGACAATGATGTATTCAACAATCTTATCAGCAAATTCAATATATCTCAATAAAGAATCAATAACCTTTTCCTCTAATAACAGGAAAAAAGGTAAGAATGACCTTTCTCACTAATTTTGGAAGTCTTCGTGAAATAAGATAAGAAAAAAATGCATACAGAATGAAAATGATAAATTTCTTCGTACATAGGACCTAATATTTGCATGTATTATATTCCCAAAGAGTCTATAAAAAGCCCTTAGATCTGGGCTATGATACTAAGTCAATATGAGAAATTCAATTGCATTGATGAATATGGCTGTGAACAACTGCAAATTGAATTAATAAAGTAACATTTGCAATAGCATCAAACAATAAAATACTAAAAAATGAAATATTCAGGTGTAAAGTTAACAAAATACATAGGATATGCATGTTAATAACTATCAACACTGAATAAAAAATTAAGAATGCCCTAATAAATAAGTATATTGAGTAGATTAGGATAATTAGCATTTAATGATACCAATACTCTACAATTGATCTAGAGTGAAGGCAAACCCAATCTAATTTTTTGAAGAACATTTTTGTAATATTGATAAACTTGTGCTGAATTTATATGGAAAGAAAAAGTAACTGAAATTACCAAAACAAGTGGGAAAAAGAAAAACAAACTTGAAAAATCCATACTTCCTGATTTCAAGATTCACTGAAAAAGTGTCCTAATCAAGATATTATGTTATAGGCAAAAGAAAAAAAAAAAAAAACATATGGATGAGTAGTACCAATTGGAAAGCAGAAAAATAAACACACAAAATATAATCAGCTGTTTATTTGTAAAAATGCAAAGGCAATTAAGCAGAGAAAAATTCATTCAACAAATGGTGGTGGACCAACTGAACTTCAATACATACCTTCAAACTTATACAAATTATTAAACCAATATGAATAACAAACTGAAATCTAAAATTTAAAACTTTAGGGATCCCTGGGTGGCGCAGCGGTTTGGCGCCTGCCTTTGGCCCAGGGCGCGATCCTGGAGACCCGGGATCGAATCCCACGTCAGGCTCCCGGTGCATGGAGCCTGCTTCTCCCTCTGCCTGTGTCTCTGCCTCTCTCTCTATCTCTCTGTGACTATCATAAATAAAATTAAAAAAAAAAAAATTAAAAAAAAAAATCTTTAAAAAAAAAAAAAGTTTAAAATTTAAAACTTTAAACCCATAAAAAAGAATATATATAGGAAAAAACTTGTTGTCTTCAGTTAGGTAAAGGGTTTATTTTATGCCACTGTACTAACACAATCCATAAAAGAAAAATATTGATAAATGGGACTTCACCAAAATTAGAAATTTTTGTTGCATACATAAGTGGCTGTCATCATGTCAAGTGAATGAAAAGACAAGCCATTCATTATCTAATAGAAGGAATCAAGGATTCTTAGAGAAATGGCAGATTCAAAGATGAGTCTGGAGCACTCCGCAGTGCCTGAAAGTAAGGAAATGTTCAAAAGAGTATGAGGGCATATTGAAACGGCACAGAAAACTAACTGAAAAAAGTTCACATAAGCTAAAACTAGAAAATTTTGAGCAAAATGTAAATAGTATTAGCATTGTTTTGTGACCCAGAACATAAAATATAAATGAGCACATACTAGTATAAGTAAATAAGTAAAAAATCAAATAGAGGCAAATCAATAGCTATGCCATCTAGAAGAATTCCAATTAATAAATAAACAAATAAGTTGGGAAATAGAAAATCATCACTCAAGTACTAATGTAATAACTTTTGCAGTCTATAATCTGAATTCTGAAATTATTGGGCAAAATTAGAGGAAAAAAGGCTTTTTCCATCATCTTTATTTATATTAGTAAATAGATATTTATTATTAGTAAAGGATAAAATAACTTTACACTGAAGAAATCTAGAAGCTATTATCTTAACTAAGTGATCAAGATTAATATTATTAATAATGGTATAATGTCCTCATGTAACTCCTGATATGAAGCACTGAGAAAGGCACATCTCTTCATTGGTCAAACTCATGGTGAGAAAACATTAGGCAACACAAACTGGAGACAGTCTACAATATAATTGACCACTACTCTTCTAAAATATCCAGGTCATGTAAGACAAAGATTTAGGAAGTGTAATAGATTGGAGGAGACTAAGGAAACATGAAAAATAAATGCAATATAAGTTCTTGATCCTGGAACAGAGAAAAGCTTTAGTGGCAAACTGGTGAAATCTGAATAAAATATGCAGTTTTATAATAGTAGTATAAGAAAGTTAATTTTTTGGATATACTAATTGTAATATTTTTATGCAACATGTTAATATTAGAGAAAGTTGGATGTAGACTAGAGGGGAACTTTCTGCATATTTTTTGCAATTTTTCTGTAAATCTATTCAAAATTTAATTTTAACTTTAAAATTTAGAAAACAGACACACACAAAAGTAAAAGTTTTGAAATATATTTACCACACAAACAGTAAACCTAAGAAAGCTGTTGTAGATATTAGATAGGTCTCATGAGATGTAGCATTACCAGAAAAAACAAAGGCATTTCAAGTATGTCTAATTCATCCATATTTTTAAATGTTTGTGGTGCTCTTGAAAAGAATGCTTTGAAATTATTTATATATAAAGATACAACACTAAAAACCTATTAGAAAGCTAAAAATAAAAAGAATGACTACCCAAAGCTATCTACAGATTCAGTGCAATCCCTATCAAAATCCAGCATCATGTTCACAGAACGAGAACATATAATTCTAAAATTTATATGGAACCACAAAAGACCCCAAATAGCCAATACAATCTTGAGAAAGAACAAAGCTGGAAGCATCACAATCCCAGATTTTAGGATGTACTACAAAACCATAATAATCAAAACAGTATGATACTAGCACAAAATAGACAGACACATCGATCAATGGAAAAGAATAGAGAACCCAGAAGTAAAACCATCTTTATATGATTAATTAGTCTATGACAAAGGAAGCAAACATATACAATGGAGAAAAGACCATTGAAAAATGGTGCTGGGATAACTGGACAATTACATGTAAAAAGTAAAACTGGACCATTTTCTTACACCATGCACAAAATAAACTCAAAATAGATTAAGGAAATAAATGTGAGACCTGAAACTATAAAACTCCTAGAAATTTTTTGACATCAGTCATAGTTAACATTTTTCTAGATACACCTCCTCAGGCAAGGGAAGCAAAAGCAAAAATAAACTATTGGACTACATTAAAATACAAAAGCTTTTGCATAGTGAAGAAAACCATGAACAAAACAGAAAGGTAACCTACTGAATGGGAAAAGATACTTTCAAATAATGTCTCCAATAAGGAGTTAATATCCAAACTATATAAACAACTCATACAGCTCAACACCAAAAAATTATAATAATCTGATTAAAAATGGGCAAAGGACCTGAATAAATATTTTTCTAAATAAGACATAGAAATGGCAGACACAGGAAAAGATGCTCAACATCACTGGTCATCAGGGAAATGCGATTTAAAACCATAATGAGATATCACCTCACACCTGTCAGAATAGCTAAAAATAAAAAATTAAAAAAAAAAAAACAGGAAATAACAAGTGTTGGCAAGAATGTGGAGTAAAAGGAATGCTTGCGCACTGTTTGTGGGAATACAAACTGGTGCAACCACTGAGGAAAGCAGTATAGAAGTTCCCTAAAAAATTTAAAATAGAGTAAACATATGATCCATTAAATACACTATTCAGTAGGGCACCAGGGTGGCTGAGTCAAGTGTCTGACTATTTTGGCTCAGGTTAGGATCTCAGGATTGTGAGGTCAAGCCCCACATCAGGCTCTGTGCTCAGCAAGTCTGCTTAAGACCTTCTCCCTCTCTCTCTGCCCCTCTCTCTTCTCACACATGCATGTGTGCTTTCTGTCTCGTTGTCTCTCTCTCTCTCTCTCAAATAAATAAATAAGTCTTAAAAATATTTACCTAAAGAAAACAAAATATCAGTTTGAAAGTTATGTGCACCATTATGTTCACTGCAATGTTATTTAAAATACCCAAAATATAGAAGCAACCCAAATGCTTATCTATAGGTGAATAGATAGACTGTGTGTGTGTGTGTGTGTGTGTGTATGTGTGTATCAGCCGTAAGAAAGAAAAATCTTACCATTTACAACAACATGGATGGACCTAGAGTATATTATGCTAAGTGAAATAGGTTATAAAAGAAAAAATACCATATGATTTCAATTATATATGGAATCTATAAAACAAAACAAATAAACTGATTCTTAAATACAGAGAACAAACATGTTTGCCAGAGGGGAGGTATTCAGGGAGTGGGGTGGTAATGGGTGAAATAGATAAAAAGGATGAAGAGGTACAGCTTCCAGTTATAAAATAAGTCATGTAGATGAAAAATACAACATTGGGGATGTAGTCAATAATATTGTAATAATGTTTGGTGACAGATGGTGACTACACTTATCATGGTGAGCACTGAGTAATGTTAGGATTATAGAATCACAATACTGTACACTTGAAACTAATATAACACTGTATGTTAATTATACTTCAATTTTTTAAAAAAACCTGACAATATCAAGGCAGATTATACCAAATGTTGGCAAGGATGTGCAGCAGTTAGAACTGTCATAAGTTTCTGCTGGACAAGTGAAAGTAAATATTACAATCATTGGAGTCTAGATTTTTGATCCTCATAATATTAAACATATATATAGCATATATGGGAGTAATTTCACTCCTGGCTATGTGCAGAAGAGAAACAAATACATCTGTACCCCCAAAAGACTGATCTGTGTAAGATCATAGCAACTTTATGCACAACAGACAGACTGAAATGGAGGCAAATGTCAATTAACAAGTCAATGGTTTTAGACAAATTGTGGGATATCCGTATAATGGAATACTACTCAGACACATAAAAATGGACAACTGACAGGTGGTTGAAAAGAACTGGAGATGAAGGAACCTTGATGCCATCATCACTCATCACATATCATTACCAGGTCTACTGACAAAGCAAAGATATCTGGGCATAGAATGCGGTAAAACAAAACATAACTAATGAGCCATAGTGTGAATATACTGCTCTAACTGGAAAAATTAGCAATGTCTAACCCAAACTAGATCTGGATTACTCATATCCTACCCATAGTTAAAAGAAATTTCTATTCTACTGATGGAGTAGAATAATATTAATTTTTAAAAATAAATTCCTTGTAGAAATAGAAGAATAAATGTAATTTTAATTATATTCCACAGGTCTTGGGTAATATGTTTGCTATGGGTCTATTTGAGTGTTATTTATTATCTCTTATGTCTCTGCTATTCTATAAATCTTTGAAAATGTAACAGTAAACAAGACACCACTTCTTACACTTACAACTTTGCATTTATATAATTAGGAAATCATGTTTTAACTAACAGTTTATCTCTCTCAACCTCTGCCTCTCTGTTTCCCTGTCAGTCTCACACACACTTGTGCACAAGAATGTTAATTTTTAAATTCTTTCTATGAATTTGATGTATTCCAAACCCCAGCCAAAATCTTATCACCTTGAGGGTCTTCCAGAATACATCTCTGATCCCATACCTATGGAACTTCTTAGGTTCCTACATGCCCTATAATAATGGATGGATAGAAATGAAAGCACACAGCTGCCCTTTCATTGCCTAATGAAGTCAACATATCTAACAACCAGAGTTTTTGAAGAAGAGACATGAGGTACAGCTATAGGTCCATTTCAGGGCTGGCAGTGATTGAAATACTAGGGATGAAACTTCAAACTCAACACTGGGAAAAAGAACTGATCCATGGTATCTCATTAAAAAAAAAAAAAAAACCAACAAAGTGAGATTTTGCTCATTAATGAAGCATAGGTTTAATCTCTTTTCAACTTGAGCTGAAAAATATTTCTAGATCTTAATGAAATTAGTTTAATGGTATTTTGAGAATTGCAAATGTATTTGATTTACCAAGATCTAAATTAAGGAACACCTCACTTGAAATTATGATTTTCTGAACTCCCCTAGTTACTGGAACTTATACATTAGCTGCTGTGTGTGTGTGTGTGTGTGTGTGTGTGTGTGTGTGTGTGTTAACAAATTATAAACAATAGCCTACTCTTCCAGTTGTTTTAGTTTCTCTTCCTACAGAAAAGAGAAAGCTGACAGATAAGCTCTTCTCTTCATCTACTCATTCATCATAGTATATGACTAGAAATCTTCAGTTGTTTTGCCCATTTGCCTATAACCCAAATGTCTAATCCTTAACTTTCTGCTTTCTTCCAAGATCAAAACTATTTTTAGATTCCTACATGAGAGTAAATATTTTTGCAAAGTAATCACAGAGCCACATTAGGAAAGCAAAAATGTTCTGAATTTTATGGGGACTCAGAAGCTTATAAGATAATCAGGCCTAGCATTGAAACATCTATGGATGGTGATTAAGACTACACATTCCTTGGTCTTTGCCTAAAATATGCTTGATTGATATCACTTTAGTAGAACCAAGTGTTTTAACTAACTTCATATAACTTCATAACTTCATATTTTCCAATTTCTCCAGGATATTAGTAAGATAAATAATATCTTAAGAAAAATCTCAATATAAATCTCAAATATTACAAAACATATATTTGAGACTCTTAAAGAAGTTAGATTTGTCATCCAATACAAAATTTCCTTCTACACAATTCTTCAAAATGGCTTTCCATCTATATAAGCTTTATATCCCTACCTTTGTCTTTCATATCAGTTTTAGGTTGAGTATCTGCTCCAGATGTTTGGGATTATCTATCTCCTACTTCCCTGTATATAGTTTTTTTTGCCTTCATCTGGTCTTACTCATTCCCATTCTGTGACACACATATGAACTGCTTATTTTTACCAGCTCTTTTCAGGATATTTTATTTTGACTCTGCATGGCTTTGATTTTAAATCAGTGCTAGACTTGCTTCTTGTATATCCTCAGTTTCATGCCCTGCAGCTTGGGCATGAATTTGACTTCACAATTGCAGACCCGCAAGATTCCTAAAATAATCATCCGGCCTCTTCTTGGCTTTTAATAACTTGTATAAGTAGCTATCATATCTTCAATTAGTTCTTCCTTCTATAGTCAAAACATCTACATTAACTTTAATGATTAGTCATAAGCTACACTACACAATGCAATGCAATGATTTCAAACTATAACAACATGTGTCTAGGTTTCATGCGTACCACTTTACTCATTAACCAGGAGTGGGTTGGTGGGCTTGACAGAAAGCCAGAATATGTGTGACTCTGACTCCTGTTTCTTTACCTCAAGCACAGCTTGAAATATCATCTCACACTTGTCAAAATGGCTAAAATCAACAACACAAGAAATAACAGGTGTTCGTGAGGATGTGTGGAAAGGGGAACCCTCATGCACTTCTGGTGGGAATGCAAACTAATGCAGCCACTGTGGAAAACAGTATGGTGGTTCCTCAAAAACTTAAGAATAAAACTACCCTATGATCCAGCAATTACACTACTATGTATTTACTCAAAGAATACAAATACTAATTCAAAGGGATACATGCACCCTGATGTTTACAGCAGCATTATCTACAATAGCCAAATGATGAAACAGCCCAATTTTATCAACTGATGAATGGATAAGGAAGATTAGATAGATAGATAGATAGATAGATGATAAAAAGGTATAATGGAACATTACTCAGCCATCTAAAAGAATGAAATCTTGCAATGACATGGATTGAGCTAGAGAATATTATGCTAAGTGTAAAAGGTTAGTCAGAAAAAGAGAAATACCATATGATCTCATTCATATGTGGAATGCAAGAAACAAAACAAGTGAGCAAAGGGAAAAAAGAGAGAGAGGCAAACCAAGAAACACACTCTTGGCTTTAGAGAAAAAATGATGGCTACAGAGGAGTAGGTGAGTGGTGGGAAGGGTTAAATAGGTGATGTGGATTAAGGAATGTGCTTGCAATGAGTACCTGATATTGTATGGAAGTTTGGCATCACTGTATTGTACACCTGAAACTAATATTATACTGTATGTTACCTAATTGAAATTTAAATTAAAAATTAAGGAAATAAAAAAGCTCAGCTCAATACATATTAACTATATTATGTTGGACAGCTTAAGCCTGTAAATACTCAAGACCTTCAACTATAAATTGGGAAGAGCAATCTGTAATTCATATTTTGGAAGGATAGGCAATGAATTTATGTCTCTAAACCACTGGGGGGAAAAGCCGTCTTCATGTAATAAGTACTTGAAATGTGATTACTTGGAATTCCAAATTTTGGTGATAATGGATTAATGAGTATCAAATTTAGCTTTATGCTATAAAAATTTATAAAACTGGACAAGATATATGAAGCAACAACATATGAAGATATATGAAAACAATGCCTTTCAAGAATTGGACAATACATCATGTAGTACTTTGGTCATTCAAAGAAGTGAAATACATCAGGAGAGTTACACATTTACACTAATTTTCCACCTGGGGAATTTTCTAAACCTCAGGCCAGAGAAGAGGAACCCAAATAAAGACGAGTGTTTTCACTAGTTGGAAAAAAAGAAATCATTGTTCATGATTGCTGAGATGGCTGGAATTTGGAACTTAAGGTTTAAGAATGGAAGTATAGTCACAGAGTTCTAGATGTCTGTGAGTGCATGCATGGCCACGCATTTAATTCTCCTGGACTCTTCAGCCAAATACTAATCTAACAGAGCAGGAGTCTAGGGTAGAGAACACGCCAGAAAGACTAGAGCTGAGCAATGACTGCAGAGGTTGTAAAAAGCCAAGAGTCTCTGGAATTTTGACAAGAATGAGTGGAGTTGATTTTGAATATATAAAGTTGGTTTGAAATTGATGAAGACCCAAAGATAAAAGAGATGTCAGAACTAACAGGCAAGGGATTTAAGCAATGATTACAAATATCTACAAGAAACTCAAGAAAAAAATGGGCATAAATTATTGAACATACGAAGAATCTTAGAAGAAAAATGGAAGGTATAACAAAGGAAATTATAAATGAAAACATATAATATCTAAAATAAAAATCCACCAGAGTTATCCTAACATCAGGTTATACTGTGTCAGTTAACCTGAGTACAAAGCAATAGAGATTATCCTTACTGTAACATGGAGAGGAAAAGATTTTAAAGAAATCAACATAGCTTCGTTGACTTAAAGGAAAATTTAGTAGTAGAATATACATTATTGGAGTTCCCAAAAGAAAAAAAAGGGTTAAGACAAGAAAAAAAAGGATTTACAAGTTTGATCAGAATTATCAACCCATTTTTTAAAATGCTCAACAAATTCCAAGCAAGATAAATATGTGGACACACATACACAGACAAATACAAGCAGGCACATCAGAGTCAAATTGCTGAAAACCAAACATAAAAAGAAAATTATAAAAGGAGAGAAAATGAAACATTTTATAGACTTAGATATACATGAGAACAGTGGATATGAATAACTGTCAACTTCTCATCAGAAATGCCACAAACCATAAAGAAATGGAATGGCACCTTTAAAAAGCTGAAAGAAAAATATCATGTCAATTAGGATTCAACATATCCAGCAAAGCTATCTTTCAAAGGTGAGAATGAAAAAAGGATTTAAAATGGAAAAAATAGCTGAGAGAAGTTATTGCCAGGAGCCGTGCCCTCCAAGAAATATTAGAGGACATTATTAAGGCTGATGGAAAATTATATTCAATGGAAACATAAGCTTACATAGTGCAAAGAACACTAGAAACGGCAAATAAATTGGCATCTAATAAACTTTCTTCTTTATTTAAAAGACAGTTGGCTATTTATAGCAAAGTAATGACAGTGCATTATACAGTTTATAGCATATATTGAAATAAAATATGTGACTATAATAGAATGAAAGTTGGGAGTTGAATATATGAATGTATATAGTTGTAAGGTTCTTAAATTTTACATGAAGTTTTATAATTTGAAGTTAGTGATAAATTAATGATGTATATTAATAATGTTTGTGCTAAAAATAAATGTGTAAAACAAAGATTTGGTACAATGAGTAAAGGAGATAGAATAGTAAAAAATACTTGATTTATAAAAAAGAAGGCAAGAAATATTTAACGGAGAACCAAAGAACAAAGAAACATATAAAACAGGAATATGATACACAAACCAGTAATGTTAATAACTATATGAAATATAAATGAACTGAAAACATCTCCTCTAAGAAAAGAAAGAAGAAAGCAAGCAAGCAAGCAAGCAAGAAAGAAAGAAGAGAAGAAAGGAAGAAAGAAAGAAAGAAAGAAAGAAAGAAAGAAAACAAAACAGAGATTCCCCAGGTTGGATGAAAAAGTAAGACTGTATGGTGTTTACACACAATGGCTATAAATATCAGGAGCCAAATAGTTTACATTAAAAAAAAAAGAAATAGAAGATATATTATGCAAGTTCTGATAGTATAAAAGATGATTGGCCAAAATAGTATCAAACCATTTATATTTTAAGGCAAAAGAATTGCTATAGATAAAGACATTTCATAAATGATAAAAGTATCAATTAATCAAGAGGCTCTAACTCCTAAATGAACTTAATAACAAAGAATTAAATTATATAGTGCAAAAACTAAAAAAACTAAAAGGAGAATTCAACAAAACCACACTAAATTTTAATGTGTCCTCTCAGTGATTGACACCCATTTTTATAAAATGTGTGTGTATATATATGGCTATATATACATGGCATATACAGAAACATATATATGTATATAGAAGCTTAGATTAGCATTATCAACCAATTTAATGTAACCAACCTTTAGAGAACAGTAGACCTAAACGACAGAATGCACATTCTGCAGTGCACATACACTGTTCACCAAGATAGGTCATATGCTGGTTTATAAATGAATTTTGAATACAATTTGGAGGAAGGAAAATATACAGTGATGCACTTTAGGAAAAAAATGGAATTGAGTTTGAAACCAATAAAAAATAAGATACCTGAAAAATCCCCCAAAACTGGACATTAACACCTTTATAAATAACCCATGGGTAAAAAGACCTATCCCTGTCTATCTGACACTATGGGAAAAAATTAATTTGTTGTAGTTCATAGACTTAAATGTAAGGGCCAAGACTGTAAAACTTCTAGGGAAAAATAACTTAAAAAAATATTTGTCAAAAAAAAATATTTTTCGGGGCAGCAGGGGTGGCTCAGCGCTGCCTTAGGCCCAGGTTTAGCGCCGCCTTAGGCCCAGGGTGTGATCCTGGAGTCTGGGATCCAGTCCCACGTCGGGCTCCCTGCATGGAGCCTGCTTCTCTCTCTGCCTGTGTCTCTGCCTCTCTCTCTCTCTCTCTCTCTCTCTCTCTCTCTCTCTGTGTATGTGTGTGTGTCTCTCACGAATAAATAAATAAAATCTTTGAAAAAAAGAAAAACAAAAGATATAGACTGGGGGTAAAAAAGGTTTTCAATATATATAAGAAAGAAAGAAAAGAAGAAAGAAAGAAAGAAAGAAAGAAAGAAAGAAAGAAAGAAAGAAAGAAAGAAAAAAGAAAGAAAGAAAGAAGAAAGAAAATAAAGAGAAAGAAAGAAAGAAAGAAAAAAGAAAGAAAGAAAGAAGAAAGAAAGAAAGAAAGAAAGAAAGAAAGAAAGAAAGAAAGAAGAAAGAAAGAAAGAAAGAAAGAAAGAAAGAAAGAAAGAAAGAAAGAAAGCTGTCATTTGCACCAAACTGCCTAAAATGTAAAGCAGGACATGACCAAATGCTAACAGTGATATGGAACAAAGTGAACTCTCAGATGTTTCTTGGGGGAGCATAAATATTGTCATCATTTAGTAAAACAGCTGGAGAGTGTCTTATAAATTTAAATGTATGCCTACTACCCTATACCTATGCCACAGCAATTTCATCACCAAATATTAAGCTAAGAAATTAAGTGAAAATATATTCCATAAAGTGACTTTTACAAAAATCATCATAGCAGTTCTATTCCTCAAAGATTTAAACTGGAAACAGTCCATCAACTGGAAAATGTATAAACACATTGTCATATATTCAAATGATGACATACTACTTAACAATATGGAATAAAGAATAATAAACTAATGAAATATTAATAATTAATAAAATATATCATATAATATGACAGATACTATGCTGAATCTAAAAAGCCAGATGCAGATGGGCATTAAGGAGGGTATATGATGTAATGAGCACAGGGTATTATATAAGGCCGATGAAATCACTGAACTCTACCTCTGAGACTAATAATACACTCTATGTTAATTAATTGAATTTAAATTTTAAAAAATACAAAACATAAAAATAAAAAAAATAAAAAGCCAGATGCAAAAGAGTACATACTGTATGATACATTTATATAAAGTTCTAGAACAGATATAACTAATCTATGGTAATAGAAATGTGAACAGCGGTTGCTTCCAAGAGTGTAGGATATAAATTCAAGGGGTAGGAGGTTACTTTTTTTGAGTTATAGAAATATTCCATATCTTGATAGCATTCTGAGTGACAAAGTATTTGGATTTCTCAAGGCTTATCAAACTGTATACCTAAACTCTGTGCACCTCACTATATGAATATTAAACAATGATGATGATGATGATGATGACGATAAATGGTTATCCTTCCTTCTCTCTTCCCTCTGCCCTTCAATTTCTTCCCTCCAAACATTCCCTCCCAAGTAGACTATTTTATTTTTGCACTTTTTCAAATGTGACCTTGAGTCTGGTGGCTTTTAAAGGATTAATCACTCCTCTTTTTCCCAGAAATATGATGATGGATTTAGAATGATTATGTAATTTTATCTCCTTGCATAATATTTTATTTTAAGAAATAGAATTAACACAAATGGATATGTTTCTTTGACTTTAATCATAATGTTTCTCTCTTATTCCAGTTTTAATGTTATTATTCAAAATGCCTTTATTTTAAAATAATTTATTTACTTATTTGTTTGTTTATTTATTTATTTACTTATTTATTTGAGAGAGAGTGTATGCATGAGCAGGATGGATGGGGGACGAGCAGAGGGAGAGGAACAAGCAGACTCCGTACTGAGCATCAAGCCCGACTTGGGGCTTGATCTCATTGCCCTGAGATCACAACCTCATCTAAAAATCCAGAGTTGGGCACTTAACTGACTGAGCCATCCAGGTACCCCCAAAGTGCTTTTAAAAAATTAAAGCCCCTCTGACATTCTCTTTGGATCATGCTTGGGACCCATAAGAGAAAATCAGTCTTCTAAATTAATAGCAATATGTTGGTTTTTAATAGAATTACTATTAGGGTATTAGAGTTTCATATTTTTCACTAGTAGTTATAAATGATTGATTTCTTTTTTCTTTTTTTTTTTTTAATAACGTCCACTGATCAAGCCTACTCTAAAGGTAGGTGATTCTCTATACCAACCATGTCCAAACAATTGTATCAGGAGGCCAGGAGTTGAACCTCTACTGTGTCATGGAGAAAGAGACACAGATTATAATTCTTTCATTCATAAACAGAGACACATGGACACTAAAAAAAACAAAGTATAATTTATAAAGCTAGATGTTAACAACAAATGAAGCCTAAAATTGATAACTGAATTTATTTCAAATACTTACAAATTTAAGTATCTTTCAGATTAAGTTCAAAAAGATGCACTCAAAAAAATATTATACAAAGTATTATATAAAAAACATGAATCTACAATAATCTCTCCCTCTTGTAGGGACAAATACAAATTAGAAATAAGAAAAATAAATGTTAATTTTTCCTAACTAAAAAAAAAGGGGGGAGACTCTCCTTCCATCCTATTTCTTAGAGCTTTTGCTTTAGAAAACTTGTAATTATGTATTCTTTCTCTTGCGTCTTTGAGATAGCTGTATATCTTTTTAAAGCTAAATAAGCCTCTTGTCAGCTTTACAACCCAGGAATATTTTTCTCAAGAATTTGGAAAAAATGTCTTTAAAATGTAATCTCAGGGAAGATGGTACCCCTATCTCCCAGTTTCTTTGGGAGGGGAGGAGTCTGATGTTAGCTGGTTCCTGGCTCCAAACCCACCTCCTTTCACACAAATAAGGAATTTTTTTTTCCTTTGGGTAAAAGCAATTAGCAAGCACAGGTGGTTCCCCCAATTACCAAGTGAATTTAGGATAAACTATGTGTGACAAATAATGCTGTTGAGACTCTTCTTTGAGGACTAATTGATTATTTTGAAAAATGTATGCAGTGAGTTGTATCTGTTTGACTATGTAAAACAGTAAGATTTCTTTTTATCTTTGCCATCTCTTTAGTGGATTGCCTCCAATGAGTATCACATACTGGTTTAGTGCTTATTCAATAATAATAGTTTTCTTCCTATGTTACTTTTTGGAGCAGTTTTCGGGTTTGACTAGAGATTTTGCTTTTAATTATAGTTCCCCAACACAGTCTACCCCAGCTGTTTGTGCTCTAGCAAACTAGTGACTACGGTTACCTCACAGAGCTGGAATTTACATGTGTCAGGTCCAGAGACAAGCTGCCATTTCTGTAAACCTTGCAGTTCCAACCATGATTCCCAGAGAAAGACTGATGCCTCATAAAATGTGTTAACTACATGATTATTCTCTTGATTTTACAAAGATAAGTTAAATTTCAGGATTGTTAAGTATCTAGAAGCAGAGTTAAGTATACACTTTCAGTCAATGAAACTATGGATCTTTAGAACTTAATGGCAATATTCTTTATCGAATATTGAACCAAAGATGATTTTTTGCTTAGCTTTCTAGCTATAGATTCCTTAAAGTAACATATACTAATTTAGTCATCTAAATCTGAAAGATTTTTCTTTTGAAACTACAATTTATTGAACGACCAAATTATATAATAAGAGTATTGCTTCACAGACTATTGTAAGGAACCTTTATTCTTTGTCTAAGAGTACTGTCAGGAAGGATTACAGTTGGTTTGCCAAAGGGCATACAGATAGAACATGAACAATAAGGTTACATTCATAAGAATCCCTGACCTCTTTCAGTAGACATGAGAAGATGTTATGAATCCTAAAATTTTATACTTCAATGGGCCTTCAAAATAACTTTCAGCTTGGGTAAGAAGTCTGGCACTCAACGTGGTTAAATTAAATGATAAAAAAAAAAACAAAAACAAAAAAAAACATCAAATTTGTTGAAACAGTTCTTTCTGGAGTTGGTTTATAAAATATTTCTCCGTGTCACTCTCCTAAGATTTTTTGAAGTTTTTTAACCGAATGGAAATATTTTCAAGCTAAGAAGTATAATTTGTATCCGTAGGTGGCAAAATCACATAGCAAAAATATCAGTGAACTTGAATTCAGAAAAGTCAAGTACCTGTTCTGCCTTTACAGTTGAGAAATATTGTGATCCCGTGAAAGTTCTTTCATCTCCTGTGCCTTTATTACTTCATGTGTAAAATAAAAACATTGTACCAGAAATGCTATCCAACCATATGTTTTTAAAGTGTTCTTGAGATGCCGTTCCAAATTAATAAAAGACCAATGAGAGAGAAATAACAGAAAAAATAATGAGAGTGATGGAAATATAAACACAAGCTATAGTGATGAGTCTGTTCAAGTAACATTCCTGTCTAATTAAGGGAAGCAGATTTTTTATATGATTGCTTTTTCTTGTTACATGCATTCAAATATGGATGTAAGAATGTAATTGTATTTTTATTTTTCTTTCATATATTTGACCTTTGATATGTTTCTCTTTTCTTTAAGTTGTCTAAAAAGAAAGTCATGGGATTTATAAGTCAACATGAAGACGTGTGCAATTGAATGTGCTTTTCCATTTCCGGTGACCTTTTCCTGATGAGTGCATTAAAGTGCATTGTCTGTGACATCCAGGAGCTGCTCTGGAGTCTTAGTGAATCCAGGAATTTCTGAAAGGTCATAGATTTTATTGCTATTCATTTGACAGCTTTTTTTTTCTTACTTCGAATCTGCTCCATAAAACTTACTGTTGTGTGTAGATGGCTAGTCAATAGATTCATTTATATACCTTGGATCTTTAGATCCAATTATTTACCATTGTAATTGATACACCCGGCTGACTCAGTCCCTTGAGCATGCGACTCTTGCTCTCGGAGTTGTGAATTCGAGCCCCACATTCAGTATAGAGATTATTTAAAAATAAAGTCTTTTTTAAAAAGACATTATTTGCACTGTTAACATCATTTGGGAAAATTATATTTCACAAGGATAATAAGTCCAGCAAAGGGATGCAGGTCCAGAGGATGCCAAAAACTTAAAACAGGTCAACTATTCTCTAGGTGGATCTAATCCTATTTATGTTTTGCCTAACATGATCATTATCCCAAGGTACTAATTTGATTGTACTTTTTTTTTAAGTCAATTGCTTGATAGGGTTATCCAGAATTTTAAAGATAAATATATAATGTTCTAAGTGAATAAAACCTAGCAAAACTAACATCTTCTGACTTCTAAGGAAAATTCACATTTATTTTAAGATCTTGAAAATTATCTGGCTTAACTTCCTATATACACTGTCATGAGTCTCTTGAAATTAGTTGAATATTTTGGTAAAGTTTCATCAAACTTGCAACTGTCAATACACTTTACAATTTAAAAATGAGAACATTAAATAATTGTGTTATTAATCATGCTGCCAAGGTTAATAAATCACACTTAAATTTCTGACAAAAGGATATTTTATTATTGAGTCAGTATTGAAATTTAAAAATCCTATTTCATTTTAAATACTTATTCTAAGCAGACTATAGCTATATTTAGTAAGAACCTTCATTAACAGTGCACAGTTTACAATTTTAAATCTTCATTAGTGGTACTAATTAGAGCCTGAATTCTTTAGAAATATTGTGAGAATGCCTACAGTGTTCTGTTGGTAAGGGCTTTGCCTCTGCTGACCCTTTTCTCTAACTTTTAAAAAATCTGCAGAGGAATTCTTTATTTATTTAAAAATAGTTCATTCAATGAATCAAAAAAGCATAATGGATCTTTCTCCAAAATTCATTTATTTAGATTTAATAGCTCTGTTAAAATTTTAATTGAGTTTTAACAGACCAGAAGATTTTAATGATCAATTTATTGAGAAAGTTTCTGTGAAAAAGAACTCTCATTTTCCTCCACATCAGTATTATCAATAATAAAAAATTAAAGCTAGTCAATTATTTATTATGTTCTAGGCTCATATATTTATATATTATATATATAAACATAACAACATTCTATAAAGAACATAACTTTATCATAACTTATTTGATCTAGGGGTATCTGGGTGGCTCAGTGGTTAAGTGTCTGCCTTTGGCTCAGGTCGTGATTCCAGGGTCCTGAGATCGAGTGTTGCATCAGGATCCCCATGGGGAGCCTGCTTCTCCCACTGCCTATGTCTCTGCTTCTCTCTCTGTGTCTCCCATGAATAAATAAAGAAAATCTTTAAAAAAATAACTTATTTGATCTAACATACCATTGCACCATTGATTGCAAGAAGTAAGATGTACTATTTCCATGTGCCACTATGAAAGAAAACAAAGCTGACCAATAAATTATTACATTGATTTTAAGATACAACAAAGACACTGGAAAGTAAAAAAAATGTGCCTTTCACAGTTAGTGATGGCATTTGTCATTCTATTTTAAATATAAACTATATGAGGAACAGCAGGGCTAAATAACTTGCTTAATATTCCCAGAGCTGGGAGTGACAGAGCTGCAGTCCAGCTTCCAGGGCCTCAGATGTTAACCACTACCTTACACTGTCTCTGATTCAAAAAGAGCATAATTTAAGCCTATATCAGAATCCAAAATATCTGGAAGAGAAGAATAAAGCCAAATCTGGTTGTGCTATGATAGAAGTTGTTATAGCATTTGTCACTTTAAAATCAGGAAGAGTAATAAAAAATTATCACACTGTGTATGGTTTTTAGGTCAAATCAGCTGTAAAAAAGATATTTTATATATTTATATATAAATATATATACATATATTTGTATATATATATATATATATACACACACAAAATTTTAATTTGGTTGATGATATGATATTTAAATGGAATGGTGCAAATTATTAACCAGAACCAGTAGGTTAAAAGATAGAAGATATACTTATGATCTAATTCTGGTAAAAATAAATATATATTTGCATGTATGTACAGAGAAAGGCTCAGAGGGGTATTTACAGTAGCATGCTGGTAAACCTGTTGGAGGAGGGAGGTGTAGAATATAGCACTTGCTGATTATCATGGCATAAATACTCCCACTATGGCAATCAGCCATATGGCAGTCAACACAAAACCAATACAATGTCCTTGAATACACAACTAGGAAAAGATATGCACAATTAGATCTGGGATACAGTAGGAACCAGTTCTAGTATATATCTGGTTATGTTCTAAGGCAGTAACTGTGGTGATCTCTGGATAAAGGAAATGTGAAGTTTTGATTTTAGTGTTTTTATTTTGCTTCTCTATAATTTCATTTGCTTTACAACACAAATATACTTCTATTGTTTATGTGTGTGCACACATAGCCAGGCAAAGATATTTGTCTCCCTAACTCTCCTTACCTGATAGAGTGTGATAACATTACCTTATAAATCAAAGATTTGGAATCCATGTATCAAAAGGATATTTGTTCTAATGAAGCAAGGGATTTTAGTCCTCAAAAATGTTTCATAAAAATCTGCCCAAAATAGCTCAAAAAAGCAACCTGAAAAGCGGTCAAAGGAGTATTACTTTTGGTCCATGTTTAAGAAATACATTAAGGAGTTTATTTCTGGGCATTAAATCTAAATCCTTCCCCCTGCATGACGAGTATTCATAAAGTGTGTTTTAAGAGTACTTCTAATCTCTTCCCTTTGTATAATACGCTAAAGTAACAAAAATTTCCAAAAAGAATGTGGATGTAGAATATTTCACAATTTGTTTTCACTGGTGAAAAAATCTTCATAGTTTAAAAATATATTCAGTCAACCAAGCCATTCACAGGCAAAAAGGTCTACTAAGTAGTGAAAAAATGTGAAATGTGTATGACTCATTGTTCCCCAGGTGTATTCCCCAGATCCTTATAATTTTATTCTTGAAAAAGCCTTAAAAATCAGCATGAGACTTAGTCACAAAAAAGAAACGTCATTTCAGTTACCTAAACCAACTTTTTGTAAAGTATTTCAAATCCAAATGGAAAATTATCTCAGAACCCTAAAGCTTATCTCCAATGAAGGAATTACAGCTGTGACAGTGGGTCACTATCAAAAAGGTAGGTATTGTATGTATTGGACAAATAAATTCTATTTAAAACATTGGCTTAATCTACCTTAAAACACTGGTTAAAGACCATCTGTCTTAAGTACCATTTTACTCAACTGGTATTTCTTCCTAAATTCTTGCAGTGTGGAAATAAAAGAACTTCTGTTTGGTTATTTAGCACTTACATCTAAAAAGCCTTTTCCATATTTATAGGCTTTTGCCAAATTAAAGGCAGAATTCAGAAACTATCTATATGATTTGTTCCCATCATGGACTTGTGCATATATCTACCCTGTCTCCTCATCATAAATATGGAAATAAATTAAATGTATTTAAAGACATGAAATCTCAAAAATGTGCTTCAGGAATTTTGAAGATTAAGATTCTCTCATGATTGAGTGCATCTATTTCTGGGGAAAAGATTTGATATGTGTAATCTAGAAGAAAATGGGCATATAGACAAATTATGTACCCTAAATAATGCTTTTTAGAAGAAGGAAGAACAATATATATTTAATAAAAATGCAAATATGAAGCCGGGCAAGGTGCAGTTTTAGTAATGATTTCAAGCTATACAGTTTACCTCAAGAATTCACCCATTAGCAGTTCATCTTCCCTCTCACCAGCATCCTATGGTAAGGAAGTTGAGGGACTTTTAGGAGTGGGAAGGGGAGAAATAGATAAAACTGAATTATTTATTTCTGAAAAGTGAGTTACTTTCTGCTTTTCATCCCTCTAGAATATTCTTGTTGGTTAGGCTTTTGTTGTTTTATTTCAGGAGAACAATGCCTGACAATTCCCATTGTGTATGAAATACGACGTTAGGATGAGCCCTACATTATTTAGCCAATTACTCCTGTCACAAATAAGTATAGAAGGCTAATTATTTCTTTATAATGTTGAAGAGCTTTTTATTATTTCTTAATAAATTTTTAGAGCTTTTGAATCAAAAGTAACAATCTTAGTTTAGCTCAGAGTGAATGGGATGATGGGAGAGATCCTGGGTTGCATTTTAAGACAATGGTACAATGACCAAAAGAGTACAATGTCTAACATATAGGCAGTGAGTCTTGTTTGTTCACTTTTGGTTTGATACAATTAAACCATTAAATTGGTACCGTATATTAATGGGTGTGCCACATGCAGATTAAAATTTTTATGTAAAATGTATAAAATATCTGGTTCTGCAAAAAAAGGCCAAATATTTCTATTTCAATGAATTTAAAACCTGAATTTTAAGTTCATATTCTTTTGCATGTTTTCATATTCTGAGATTTCCACCTAAGTGTGTTTTAGAACTGCTTTGGGTCAAAGGGCAAACCTGCAAACTTGGCTTCTGCAGGCTTTGCTTTCCCGTTCATTCATTGCCACTACTCTCTCTTCCTCAGACACTGAGGATTTAAAGAAATCCTCAGGCAGCTAGGATTTAAAGACAGGTTGATTGTAATCCAAAGCAATACCAATAGCCAAACCATCAAACATATTACTTCTCTGTGTTCATTGTTTTTTTTCCTTTGACTTGTGAACTCCAGCAAGAGGTTGGCCTTGATTTGGCAGCACCAAACCCAGGGAGCGATGAGGGTAAATGCATGGAACTGAATACAGAGACATTAATAAAATGAATGGAGAGACTGCTTTATTTTCCATCCTTAGTTCCCCAAATCCTCTCTCAGTAACAGCTCCCAGAAATCTCTAGAAACAGCCCAAGACCAGCAGTTGACTTCACAGTCTCAACTAACTGTCAGATGCCCATCCAATCACCTGATAGTGAAGCCCTGGGTAGACAAAGCTTCAGATGGATGGTCTCCCCACTCTGCTTGGACTCTGCCCTCCTGTATCCAGGCTGCCTGCTTCCTGTTTCCCCCACCTCCCCACCTCATGGGTGCCTCTTCATTCACTTGGGCTCAATACCCTAGGCAAGGCTACTTCTTTGTGTGGATGTTTTTCTCTTTGTTCTCAGGCTCTGACACCAGCTCTGACTCTCATTCCTTGCTCTGGGCCACCGTGGCCCCTCATCCCCCAGTGCAGATGCCCACCTTGTTTTCTCACACCTAATGTTTTCTCACATCAGTCCTAATGGACTGAACTATTTAGTAAGGGAGGGAAGAGAAACAAAGAAGAAGAAAAAGAATAGTATATCACTTTTAATTACTTTGTTGAGGGGCACCTGGGTGGCTCAGTGGTTGAGCATCTGCCTTTGGCTCAGGTTGTGATCCCGGGGTCCTGGGATTGAGTCACACATCAGGCTTCCTGGGGGGAGCCTGCTTCTCCCTCTGCCTGTGTCTCTACCCTGTCTTTGTGTCTCTCATGAATAAATAAAATCTTTAAAAAATTACTCTGTTGAACACGCTCATCTCATGAAAAAATCAAAATGCAACTTTTATCTCCTGCTGACTCATTAAAATTTATTCAGTAGGGGAATATTTGCATCATCATTTGGGTAAAATCCTATCAATTTTCTCCTTGACTCCTGTATTAGGATTATCTTCATAGGCTGAATGTTTGTGTCCCCCTCTCAATCATATGTTGAAGTATAATCCCTATTGTTGCAGTATTTGGAGAGTGCTGCACCCTCATGAATATCAGTGCCTTTATAAGGAGAGACCAGAGAGCAAACTCACTTTCTTTATGCCCTGTGAGGATACTACAAGAATTTGGCAGTCCGCAAACTTGACAAGAGCTATCACCAGAACCTAACCATGCTGGCATCCTGATCTCCTCACAGCCTCCAGAAACTATCAGAAATAAATTTCTGTTATTAGCCACCCAGTCTACTGTAATTTGTTATAGCAGCCTGGGTTGACTAACTCAATTGCAGTCCTCTCAATTCACAAGATAAAGGCACAAAGAGTCTCAGTTTGTTTACTAGAATGCCCAGTTCTATGTAGTAATGTAGTAATCAAGTTTCAAACTCGATTTACTGTGAGATCTCCTCTCCATCTCATGACTACAAGGAGTAATGACTCACAGTTGACTTCTGTTTGGGGTCTCTGTGTTATGTATCTTCACCCTTTCCAAGTTCTTGCCCCCTCATCTTCTCTCTAGGGTCAGGGTAGTAGAGGAGAAGAGAATAAAGAACAGGAAGGGCCACTCTGGGCACTTTTTACATTGATTTTGCTCTCCCTGAGCTGGTAGGTATTAAAATTGACCCTGTGGGGGGTTTTTTTTGGAGTGGTAGGAATTTGATGGATTAAGAATAGTTAAAAGTTTTACATATCACTTGAGAGAGTCAATTGCAGAAATATCATAGAATTGCTGGGAAATATTGAGGGCCAATTGATGTTCCCTATCAGAAATGTTTATGAAACTCTAAAATATTATTCAAAATAATTCAATCTGCTGTTATTGATCTCTAATGCTACTGGCCCATTTCAGGCCTCTGTTACTAGTAAGACTAACCAAAGGATCCATTGTACATATGAACAAAAAAGGAATCCCCTTCCCCAAATCACTGAGAGTTATGATTTTTTATTATACTGAAATGTATTTTATCCTTTACAACTAAAAATTAATAGGTAATATGATATTTTAAAAATTTATAATTCTTGATCTATTTAGTTATATTAAGTTTTTAGCAGAGAATATCTTATGAATATTGAATCTACATAAAAGTTTAACATGTTTAACTCTTCAGTGAAGGAGAAAATTGAACTACAAAAATAAAAGTTACATGAAGTTTCAATTATTAAAATAAATTTCAAGATAATGTCCTTGGATCTCAAACCTAATCTAGGGCTGCAGGTCCAAAAATAGGAGGCAAAGAACTTGGACATAAAAATACAATGAGACCTGCAACTCATACCTCTTTGTAGAGATGACTAGGCTATTTCATGTCCTCCATGGGTGGTAGTAACCACTTTAAAATAAGCTATATAATCATTTTCAAGGAAGTGCAATATATATATATATATGCATATATATATATATATATATAGTTATTTTGTTCTATAAATCCAAAAAGAAACCTATGAACAGAACATTTGCTGTCATTTTCAAAGCTTTACATCATTAAATCAGTGAAAGACATGTATATAATATATACTCAGCAAAAGGTTCATAACAGAATAAAAAAAAAACACCTTTCAATCAAAAATTTAAAAAATGGACAAAAGACTTTGGCAGGCATTTCATAAAAAATATATTGAACTAGCAGGTAAGTATAAAAACAATATTATGCCTTTGCTAAATTCAAAATAAAACTGCCTTTAGGTACTATCACACACTTTCACCTTTCTTCACCTGGTAATAAACATTTAAGTTTTCTTCATGTCTTTTAATATATTTTTTAAAGATTTTATTCATTTATTCACGAGAGACACACAGAGAGAGGCAGAGACGCATGCAGAGGGAGAAGCAGGCTCCGTGCAGGGAGCCCAACATGGGACTCGATCCAGGGACTCCAGGATCACGCCCTGGGCTAAAGGCAGACACTTAACCGCCGAGCCACCCAGGCATCCCTCTTCATGTCTTCTCATGGCTTGATAGCCTATTTCTTTGTAATGCAGAATAATATTCCATTGTCTGGATGTACCACTTTTTATTTATCTATGTTACCTCCAAGTTTTGGCAATTATGAATAAATCTGATATAGACATTCATATGCAGGTTTTTCTGTGGACATAAATCCTCACAAGGATTGTGATTGCTGGATCATATGGCAAAAGCACGTGTAGTTTTATAAGAAACTTACATAAATGTCTTCCAAGATGGCTGACCATTTTGCATTCTCACCAGCAAGGAAGGAGAGCTCCTATTGTTCCACATCTTCATCAGTATTTGGTGTTATCAGCATTCTGGATCTTGGCCATTTTGATGGGTGTATAGTGGTATCTCACTGTTGTTTTAATTTACTGATAACATGTAATCAAGAGTATCTTTTTTTTTTTTTTAAGTTCTCACTTAAATTCCAGTTAGTATCTAGAGCAAACAATCCTAAAATATATATAGAACCATAAAAGACCACAAATCCCCAAAGCAACCTTGAAAAAGAAAACAAAGCTGGAGGCATCACAATTCTGGACTTTGAGTTATATTTTAAAGCTGTAGTGATCAAAGCAGTATGGTACTGTCACAGAAATAGATACAGAGATCAATGAAACAGAATGGAAAACCCATAAATGAACCTACAGTTATATGGTCAAGTAATCTTTTGACAAGGGAGATAAGAATATGCAATGGAAAAAAGACAATCTCTTCATAAACAGTGTTGGAACAAGTAGACAGCTATATGCAAAAGAATGAAACTGGACCACTTTCTTACATCTACACAAAAATAAATTCAAAATAAATTTAAGACCTAAATGTGAGACCTGAAACCATAAAAATCCTGGAGGAGAACGTAGGCAGTAACTTCTTTGACACTGGTCATAGCAACTTCCTTCTAGATATATCCTCCAAGGCAAGAGAAACAAAATCATGAGCCCCGTATCCCCTGAGTCAAGTATCCCAAAAATAAACTATTGAGACTTCATGGAAATAACAAGCTTCCGCACAGTGAAGGAAAAAAAAATCAACAAAACTCAAAGGAATATCTTTTAATATGGTTATTTTCCACCTTTGTATCTTCTTTGGTGAGGTGTTAAGGTCTTTGCCCATTTTAAAATCAGGTTGTTATTTTCCTCATTACTGAGTTTTAAGAGGGTTGGGTTTTTTTTTCCATATTTTGAATAACACTCTTATACAGCTAAGTCTTTTGCAAAACAATATATATTTTTTTAAATAATAAATCTTTGAAAATTTCTAGATTGTATCAGGATTTGTTACCTGGCCACATTACAAGTGTCTCAGACTTGTGCCAATAATATTTTAGCCCAGTGATGTTCAAAGTATCAGATTGAAATATCTTACATCTATAGTAATCCCTGAATAAGCACTTGGTTTTGAAGTCATCTAACATTTTGTAGCAAAGCTGTGCCATCTTCAATCAATAAATCATCACCCTCTGAAAATCAACAATTATCTTTACACTGGGAAGTAGTGAATTCTAATGTTTGATGGGTATATAGTGGTATCTCACTGTTGTTTGACCATAGAGTACCAACTGGCGAGGCTATTCAAGTCAAGCCCTTACTGTAAATTGGGCATTAGCAGATCCATCTGCCATATCATTGAGACGCCCAGAGGCATTTCTTGTACTTGTCCCTGAAAAATTTGAGCAGGTCCTGAATGGCACACAGAAGTTGCCTATATTTTTAGCATGATAACAGCTATCCTACAACTCACCCTCTTTATCCCCTCACTGAGAATTCCCTGATAAGAAAAGTATTTTAACTCTGGTTTACAGATAATGCTGCACAATATGCAAGCACCAACCAAGAGTGGATCTTTTTAGCATTATTTTCTAAACACAAATGCCCTGAAGGAAACTGAAGAAGAGAAATCCTGCCTGTGGGAATAACTAAGCAGTCTGTGATATTTTAATGGAAAGCAAGATAGCCTGAGGTAAGAACCTGTACTTACTAAAGGGCAATGGCTAAATTATTGGTCATTTACTGGAGACCAGAATAGGGACTTGGAAGCAGTGTGACTAAGAGATTTGGGCAAACAATGCATAAAGGATGAATACAGAGCACTAGAAATGAACCAAAGATTAAGAAAATTTGTGGTCTTCAAAAGCCTCATTTCAGAGGATGTTTCCTCTAATCAAGAAAACCAGAAAACAAGATGGTCATATATATATATATATGTGTGGTTATATGTATTGTCAAAAATATGGTCAGGGTTGTGGTAGAACTAGAGAAGGATGGTACTGCTCAGAGGTGACTTGGGTTTCTTCCTTTTGGAGAGTGGATAACCACCTTTTAAACTGCATGCACAGTTTACTGTATTATACAGGAGACACTTTTAGAAGTGTTGACATGGGAAGATGACCTGTGCATGTTAGGTTACTGAAATCAAAGACTAGTGTTGGATTTTTTTTTAATTTAATTTAATTTTTTTTTTTTTTTTTTTTTTTTGCTGCCCGTTATGTAATTTTCGACCTGAAATGTAATCGATTTCCTATTATGGAGTTACTCTGAGACCTTCAAAGTACTTCATACTACTTCATTGTTTTCATATATAACAAATCAGCTTCTATTTCATCTTTAAATATTTATTTGTCCTTTTTCTTTGAATCTCTACCACCTATCATACATAGCCTCTAGCATATGATAAATACTTACAAAATGTTTGTTGAACTGAACTATATTCAGTCATCCACATGATGAAATTTTGAACTTATCTTGTATTTTTGTTCCCTAATTTACAATGTGCTATGCAGAGAATGTATTCGGTAATGATTCTGAACTTTTTTAATTAATGGAATTTTTGCCGAGTCATAGAATACAAGATTTCTTCTGGAATTTTCACAAAAACTCGGTACTTGGTACTTGGGCTGTAAATCATTCAAAGTTTTTGCTTCTACTTATATTATTGGAGTTGTAATCCTCACTTCTAAATTTTAAGCTCTTCTTGAATTAATCAGTATTTGGATTATCTTTACTCTCTGAAGTTATGTGTTTTATGGTTAGTTGTCTTATTTTTCTTACCACTTTTGACAAATAACAAGTTTTTTTTTTTTCACTTAACTCTCCTAATACAGTGAGATTTCTTTCTTTCCTCAAATATTTGGCTATGCATTTATCATTAACAGTGGACTTCTCATTGAATTATCCTGGCCTCTTTATGCTATGCATTGTCAACATTTCCACTTCTTTAAGAAAATGTACCTTACATTTAAAAGTAAGGCTCACTTCTGTTTTGCAGAATGGCAATCCAAATTTCACCCTAACATAATTTTCTTACTAAATTTATTCCTGCCCCTTCACGACATGATTTATGTAATAAATAAAATAAGAAGTGTTTCAAATATAGGAGCTAAGTGGTAAAGGAAAAAAATGTAAATAAATGCTAATCCCATTTGTATAAAATTACCAATGCCTTTTCTTCTTTATCATGCACATCCTTTTTCTTACTTATTTATATCCTACTCCTATTTATATCTGATTTCTCACCTTCAGTCAATTTAAAGTTGCATGAAATTATTTATTAGATAGATAAATTAAAACATTTTGTTGCTGCCAGTCCCTAGTTTATCTTTTGCTTGTTGCACTGAAGTACTGCTTTCCCTATATCTTTGAGATTTTTCCTTTAGACAACCAACTTCCATTCCCACAACTCTAACTTATAGATAGAAGTAGAGATATTTTTTAAAACCTTACTTAATAGGATAATCCTGATGAATCATCTTCCAAAGACCAACTGGTCACCTAAAAAGATCCCTAAGTGTGGCATTCATTTGATGCATCCCCATAGTTCAATATATGGTTCTCCAAATAACATCCAAATAAAAAAAAAAAATTAAAAGGGTGAATCGAGGGTCTATGACATAGTTCAAATCATGGATGTGATTTATTTTTTAAGACAGCAGAGTGATTTAGAATGGTACCTAACAGACACTCTCAGCTTGACAAAAATGTCATTAAGGATCATAAAAATATTGTCACGAAACACTTTGACAAATCCAGAACAGCTCTGAGTAAGTCTAGAAAAACAGGCATATTTTAAAACTAACTTTGAGTCAGTCTTTTGTTGAATGCAGTTAGAGTCATAGGAAACTGCAAAGTTCTCAAAAGATATGTATTACAGAATATGTTGCAGCTTATTCCAAAATTAATTCAAATTGCAAGGTATTTTTTAAGCTCCCAAATTTCTATATGTAGAAAGCTACTTAGCTTCCAGAATAGGCCATCTCTTATAGAAAAGGAAGGACATTACATAAACTGAAATCAATAGTCTAGATGGTAAAGTCAAGAGCCATGGAGAACAAAGGCAGACCAAGTCATCCCCAGAGAGTAGTAGAAAACAATGGACTGAAAAACCATAACCATTTCCATAGAGCAGAACTGAGCACCAATAAGGGAGCATTTTTTTCCCTCTATGATTAGGGCAGCAGTGTTTGTCTAGTAGAATTTCAGAATTGCAACAGAGCAGTGACTGTGCATGCCTCTCATGTGGCCTTTTGACAATGAGAGTATCTTTTCTGGTTATGCTATCCTTGTCTCACCACTGCGTATAGGATGGAGTTGGGAAGGGGCAGATAATTTGTCTTTTTAGTTGACAGATCTCCAAATCACACAGAGCTTTATCTGAACATAAGATAGGTCATATAATTCTGGACTCTGTCCCTATTATCATAATTAGATGAGCCTTCTGGGAGTCCTTGAATATAGAGAAGTACATTTCACATGTGAGAGGATGTAAAAACCATGGCAGGTGAGCAGATTGTAATAGAATATAAAAAAAATGCCCATAAATTATTCCCTTTCCTAAAGCCATGCTTTGCAATTTGCAATGCCATTTTTCATCCCTTAAACTGGACTGGCCTTTTTATCTACTTTGGCAAGTGAAATAGAATGTAGGGGAAGTAACATTGTGTCAGTTCTGAAACCAGGCCTCAAAATACTTTGCACACTTTTGTTTACACTTTTGGACCTCACTGAGTTACCATGAGAACAATCCTAGCTGAGTGTGTTGAGTGTGTGACACATTATTCACAAACCCCTATTTAGGTTGTATCTAACTTCTGGCCAGTCCCAAGAAGCACAGCTACTTATCTGACAAGCTAATTGCAGTTATATCAATAACCCCAGCCATGACCAAAATTGGCCAGTGGAGTCCAGCCTAAATAACTGATTGCTGTAAGTGGTTATTGTGAGATGCCACTACTCCTTTCGTGTTCCTGGACCCAATTCCAACATCAGGGGTTCCCCAAACACACAATATCAAGCAATTCTGAGACACCAATAAGGTGGGAGAGTTCAATTCTGACACCATCTACCCAGAAACAGCATCAGATTCCACAGGTGAAGTGTTTAGTCCTACAGATTGCCCTCCACCCCCCAAATTCAGATTCAGATAGCAGTCACCAGGCCCAAGCTTTTACCTGTGTTTCTGACCAACTAGCTACAGATTGGAGGTTCCAACAACTTTAGGTTTGATTAATTTGCTAGAGCAGTTCAAAGAACTCAAGGAAATGCTTAATTACATTTACTAGTTTATTAAAGGATATGATGAAGATTATGAATCAATAGCCATATGGAAAGATATATAATGACATCTCAAACAAAGGAGCTTCTACATTTTTGAGGCCTTGCTTGATGACATGTGGAAGCATTCTGATTCTCCAAGCATGGAAGCTCTTCAAAAAGGGACCAGAATGCTGTCTTCTTGTTTTTTTATGGAGTCTCCAATACACAGTCATGACTGACTAAGTCATTGGCCATTGGCTGATTCAACATGGTCGATTCTCCTGGCAACCAGTCCCTGCCCTTGGGTGGGATTCAATGGTCATTTTAATTAATAATAAGACCCCTATTTCACCTTTAGGGCTCTGAAGCAATTTCAGTAACTGTGAATGAAGACCAAAAACTTTTAAAAAATATGTCAGTAATATGAATAATCAAATAAATACTTCTTATAAATTACCATATCACAGTTGCTGCAATAAAACAGCAACAACACACACAGAAATGAAACATATACAGTATTCTTAGTCAACACAAGAGAATCAATTATAAGTATAATACAAATGATAAAATAATTCATAATGGCAGCAGGAGATAAAACTAATAGACAAAAATCAATATATTTCATATGTACAAAAAACAAAACTTAAAGATTATACGTGAGGAGAATATATTTTTTCTGTATATATTAGTTATAAATGGCTAAAATACTTAGATAAATTTAATAAGAAATGTGAAAGCCTACTAGTTAAAAGCTTTTTAAAAATTCAAATAATAACCTGAACAAATGGAAAGGCAATTACTGTTTTTGGAAAGGATGACTCACGAAAGATGTCAGTTCCTTCTAAGTAATGCATTGATTTAATGCCATCTCAATAACATGCCAATATCTGATGCCAGACAAGTTGCTTCTGAAGTTTATAAGAAAAATAAGTTTACATGGAAAAATAAGCCTCAAGTATATCTACAAAAATTCAAAGAAAGAAGAGCAATAAAGGGATATTACAAGATAACTAATATAACGTAATTCCTCTATAAAAGAACATAGTAGTAGTGCATATATATATATATATATATACGGATGGGCAAATGGAAGAGACTAGAAATTCAAAATGCAGATCAATATTTATATGGCATTTTAATATACGATAAAGGAGGCATCTCACATAAGTTAGGAATATAGTGGTTTTTAAAATATGTATAGTTTGGAAAATTAGGGAAGCCATCTGAACAAAGGAAAGAATTAATCCATATCTGACACCATTCCTTAGAGTAATTTCCAATTGTTATCTGAGATATAAAAGCAAAGCAGGGTTCTACTTATATGAGATATTTAAAATACTCAAATTCATAGAATCAAAGAGTAGATAAGTGGTTGCCAGGGATTAGAGGCAGGAGGAAATGGAAAGTTCGTAATAAAGATGGCATAAAGTTTCAGTTAAGCAAGATGAAGAAGCTCTAAAGCTGTGTGTGCTACACAATTTTAAGCTATAGTTAAAAACACTGCATTGTACATTTTAAACTTTATTGAGAGGGTAGACCTCAGGTTGTGTTCTTACCACAGTAAAATACGATTTTTAAAGATGTAAAGCAAAAGAATAGTAATTTATAACCCGGGTAGGAGAGGGCATTTTAATATTTTGTTAAAATCTAGAAGCAATAAAAGAACAGATGGCTACTTTAAACAGTTAAAACAAAATCTTTTTCATAAGGAAAAAAGTCATAAAGTCAGAAGAAAACAGAGAAAAATATTTTCAGCCAATATAACATAAAAAGTAGATGAGAAGTCTACTTCACCTAACATATGAGATTTTTAAAAAGAAAAAAATAAAATCAAACATTTTACAAAAAAGGCAATCCCCACATACACAAAATAGTACAGACAGTTCACATAGTAAGATTTATAGTCATTGACATGTCAAAACACATTCAACTTTGCTCATAGTGAAATGCTCAGAATAAAATCAGACTCAGATACCATTTCTCTTGAAATTTTCAAAAAATTTAAAGCTACACAACATGATGTCAAAAAGGCTGTGAGCAAAGCAGTAGACTAACTTATTCCTGTGAGAGTGCAGAATTGGACCTCACCTATGGAAGAGAATTTGGCAATTAAAACAAAATAACCCTTTCCTACTCCTTAAAGCTCATCCTAAGTATACACCCCACACTATGGAATCACATGTGCACAAGATTACTTGCAATGCTATTATATGGAAAAGTAAATATTAGAAAAATATTAATGCTCATTTACAGGAGCCTAAGTACAAGCACTATGGTAGGTATCATACAATAAAGAATTATGTAGCTGTGAAAATAATTGTAAAGAGCCACATGATCTGATAGGGAGTGATTTCCAGGATACAGTGTTAAATTAATAAAAAAAAATACCTAAATGTATTTTTGCTTGGCAGCTCAGCGGTTGAGCATCTGCCTTAGGCTCAGGGCGTGATCCCAGGTCAGGGATGGAACCCTGATTGGGCTCCCCATGGGGAGCCTGCTTCTTCCTCTGCCTCTGTGTGTGTGTGTGTCTCTTATGAATAAATAAATAAAATCTTAAAAAAGTACTTAAATGTAAAGAATGTAAAAGAAAGCCCAATTAATCTTTATATTTTGGTTCAGTGAGAGATCCCCTATATCTTTAAATAAATTCCCCCACTAAGCTTAAATTATTTCACATGACTTTGGTAAGCACAATCAAAAGAAGGTAAACTAATGTTCTAATAAAATTTTCAGTTTATAGAATGACATACACTTTCACATTTCCCATTCTTCAAGGTAGGGTGAAATCAAAAATAGAGCTTTAAGAAATCAGCTACTCAATCTGATAACAGCTTCAACACCTTCAAGGGCATTCAGTGTTGAAGGAAGCAATTTTCCTCTTCTTTAATCTTATTTTCTCTTATTTTCCTTATCACTTCCCATGTGCACTCTATGCCCACCTTGCCAAGTACCAACATTTACATGAATGTCTGGGTTTCAAGTGGTGGGAGCAAGGTAAATAAAATGTTATGCTCTCCAGCCCACCTGTCTGTATGTTAATGTTGAAAGAAGTAGCTAAGACTTACTAAGAAATACGTATAAGAATTTTCTAAAATGTAAGGCTTCCTGAAATTACATTGCAAAAGAGAAAAAAAACAAAACAAAACAAAATGTGACTATTTAAAAAAATGAACCACATTTTGCTGATAGAAAATTGAATATTTTTGAAGAATTATAATGCTACCTATCTCAAAATTATTGTGGCAATGATGGTTTACATTGACATTTGGTCTACCGTCTCCAGGCCAAAAGCAAGGGTCAGATGGGAGAGCTGATTAGGGGATCCTGACCCTGTAATGTCTAATGAGACATTAATGAGGTAACTCAAATCTCTAGGTTAAAAGCAATTTGGGTTATATCACTTCCTAAGTTGGTAGAAAGAAAACAACTCTAGAGTTGTTAAGGGAATTAACTCCTTTTATGTGACTACCCTCAGTGAAGGTCACACTCAGCACACTTTTAGTAAATTCTCTGTTTTCCCACTTCACAAATCTAGTCTGTTTCTCCTGTATAGTATTTGCATTTCTCAAAAATCATCAGGGGAAATTTTGAATTCATAAGCTTTGGAAAGAATTTTAGCTCCCACATATTCCTAAGAATCTGATTTTGAGTGAACTTTATGTCCCTTTTAAATCTTTTAGAAAATATCTAGGGAATACTACTCAGTAACATTTTACATCTTTTACAGCATTCACACTTTTGTTTATACAAACTATAATAAAAAGAAACTTCCTTAGGAAATAGTTCGGCAAACTTCCTTAGGAAATTTCTTGGCTATTTCCCATTTGGAGGCAATAGTAGAAAAAAAGGTTTCCTAAAGAATATAAGACAGTCAGAGGACTTTCAGAGGAAAATCAACATCTCTGACATATTTTGCAAATATGAATTATTGGCAAGCATAATTATCGTTTTAGAATTCACACCTATTTGGTACTCTATGAAAGTTTAAAATAGAAAAAAAAGAAAAAAGAACAATTCTCACTGTGGACAAAAAAAAGAGAAAAGAATGAACCTTTTGGTATAAAAAAATTGTCTTTTGGGCAACTGGGTGGCTCAGTCGGTTAAGCATCTGCCTTTGGCTCAGATCACGATGCCAGCGTCCTGCTCTGTGGGGAGTCTGCTTCTCCCTCCCACTCTGTCCCTCTCCTCTACTTGTGTTCACTCTCTCTCTCTTACTCTCTATCAAATAAAAAATTTTTAAAAATTTGAAAAAAAAATTGCCGTTCTACATTTTCATAATTTAATCTCAGATATTCTAAAAAAATGTAAGATGTTATTTTTTTAAATGTTACTTGTTTTTTATGACATTTAATTGACTTGAGCGTGTTTAAGTGTAAACATTATCTATCTTCTCTGATTAAAATATTTTAGTTTGTCCTGCTCTTATTCCTAAGCAGCAAATACTACTTACATATCATTTTTGTGAAAAATGTCAATAATCTACATTAACAAAACTAAAATGAATCAAAATTTTCTTTTAAATATTTAATTCCTTTTAGTATTTAAAGGTTCAAGATAATACAGGAACATTTGCACTTAATTCTTAAAAATTCATATTTTTTCTGACTTGAAAAGTAACAATTTTGTTGAGCAGTCTATGTTGAGTTTATAATTTTATTGTCCTTTAAAAACTGAAAGTAGGGATGTCTAGGTGGCTCAGTGTTTGAATGTCTGCCTTTGGCTCAGGGCGTGATCCCAGAGTCCTAGGATTGTCCTCCCTTCATGGAGCCTGCTTCTCCCTCTGCCTATGTCTCTGCCTCTCTCTCTGTTTGTCTCTCATGAATAAGTAAATAAAATCTTTAAAAAAAACCCTGAAAGTAAATATATTTAATACAGTTTCTGCTGTGATTGATGTAAGTGTATTCAGATAGAGTTATCCTAAATTTAAACTTGTAATGATGGAGAATTCTGCATCCGTTCCAGGTTTCTTAACATTCCCCCAGTATCTAACTTATGATAAGGAATCAAATCTAATTTCACAGTTTAGTAAGAAAAATTTGGCTATCCTAGAGAAAGTAAACACATTAATTAGCCTGAATTCCATTGCATTCTTGGTTCCCAATGGTACTGAGCAATGCAAGGTATTATCCATACTCCTGGTTTCATTTATAATGAATATGAGGTGGGATGAGAACTACTCTGAGGGTCAGGAGATAATTTTATGGTTTCAAAACCAACTGAAATTTTCTCACTTTGCTCAGGCCTATGTAATTTCTATAGAAAGTACTTAATAGCTCCAGGCAACACAATCCCAGTTGTTCTATAGAGAATTAACTAGTTTCACATTGAGCATTGTAAATTATAAACACAAACTTTAAGCTATATAAATCTCTTGGTTTTCTGGCTGTCATTGAAAGAAAAGTGACACTGGAAGGAATCTAAATAATGTTGATGTCGCTTCCTTGGCATTTCAAAATAATATCTAGTCACATGAAAATTATTATAAATCTTTATTAAGTGTCTAAATTCTGTGCCAAGTTTCCTGATGATTTCTGAAAATAGCCCTCAGGATTATGCATGTAAGCTACTAGATTGTTGTTATAATAGAAATTTCATTGAACCTGGTAAAGTCTTAGTGAGGTAACCACTCTCCAGAAATACTATAAATGCAGGAAAGGGTAAGAGCCTCCCCTGATGACTTATTGAGTACAGTGTATGTAAATTAGTCATTATTGTTGCCTCTGACATGATAAAGTTATTTGGCACAAATGAGAGCATATACGAAACTGATAGGCAATTTCTTCAGAGTCACAGTTGAGATGGGATGGGCTGCCAAGATGCCTTTTAAGAAGCAATCTCACAAATGCTCTCTTGGGCAGAAAATCTTGTCAGAAAATGTTAAACTTGGTCTTTGCTACTTATTTAAAACATGAATATCTATATTACACATTCAAATGAAATCAGCCAAAAAATGTCACATTTCTATCCCTAATTATCCAAAACAGAATCAATTCAAGTAACATAAGAAGAACCCTGGAATGGGAATTAGGAGTATTGAGTTGTTATCTCAGCTAGACCTTTATCACTCACTGTGTAATCTTTGGCAGGATGTCAAACCTGTGGGAACTTCACTCTGTCATCTATGAACGAAAGGAGTTGGTTTAAGTCAATGGTTTTCTACCTCACAGTTTGTTATGGATTGAACTGTGTCCTCCCAAATTCATATATTGAAGTCTTGACACATTACCTCAAAATGTGATCTTATTTGGAAATAAGCCCCTTGTAGATACAGTTAGTTGTATTAGGATGAGACCATTACTGGAGTTAGGTGGATCCCTTGATCCAATATAATTGGTTTCAATTTGGAATGACACAGAAAAGTGGGACAACTGCTTAATCAAGAGGTGAGAAGAGATGTCAGTAAAATGCCAATTTCACTTTGATAAGTTAAGATCATGTTTTATTAAAAGCATGACTTAACTGCTCTTTAATTACAAATAGCACATATTAAAAAGCGTTTTGGGGACCATACTTATTATAACTACTAAATAATCACAAGTCATTGTATATAAAGAAGTTTTTTGGATGGGAGAAAAATCCTAGCATATTTAGACAAAGATCAAACTCAAATGTGGTAGACTGAATCATGGCCTCCAAAGATATCCAGATTCTAAACCTTGGAACTTGTGAATGTTACCTTACTTGGCAATAAGGACTTTGCAGATATGATTAAGTTAATGATCTTGTGAAGATTATCATGGATTACCTGGTTGGGCCCAAAATGTAATCATAAGTAGCTATAAAAGAATGAAGAATGAGTTTGATTGTGAAGTGTAGGAGATATGATGACTGGACAGCAGAGTGGTAAGGAGTGAGGAAGAGGTCATGAGCACCAGCTTGCAGAAGTCTCCCAGAAGCTAGAGAAAGGAAGGAAACAGATTCTCTCCGCAGAGCCTCTAGAAGAAACCTGCTCCACTGACACCTTGACTTTAGCCCAGTGGAAATGACTTAAGATTTCTCACCTCCCAAACTGTGAAAGAATACATTTGTGTTGTTTTAAGCCACTAAAAGTGACAATAGCAAGAGGAAAGTATTACAAATAACATTTCTCACACTCTTCTCCCTGAATTAGGATCCTTTTCTCAAACGATATAATTTCTTCTCAATCTAGGGCAATATAGGCAACCTTTAGCCCGTTGACTCCAATTCTTTCTAACCCAATGGACTGCTAAAAAATGAATGATTCATTAATAGAGAGTGCAGCTTTTCCTCTCCGCTGTACCGTGGAGGCTGTTTTCCACTTATTTAACCCAAAGTAATGAGAGTAGACACATACTGTGTATGTCATGAATTACCAGGAGCATCATGAATAAGAAATATGAGTGTCATTGATATATTCAATATATAGAGACAAGCTACTACTACTAAAACTGTCATTTAGATCAAGTGGTTTTGTTAGGCTTTTCAAATACTACTACTTATATTACATGTTGTACTAACAGAAGATTTAAAATATTCTGAGTCATTGGAAATATACTTATTGAAATAATAGTATTCATTCTATTTTCCAACCTAAAAATTCCATGCATTTTAAGAAACTTCAACGAATTTGGAATCAATGAAAAACACTGGCTATCTATCTGGTGATTGTCATTAATCAGAGTCAAAGTAGTTAAAGGAATATATTTCAAAAAAAAAAAAAAGAAAGAAAGAAAGAAAAGAAAAGCTATTTTCTGGCTTGGCTCTCTCATTCTTGTTAAAATGGCCTTTGTAGCAGATAATTCCCCTGAGAAAAGGTACATGGAGAACAATTTTCTTTAAGGAATTCAAGGTCATGCTATAATTTTGGAGTATTTTTTAAAATAGAGGGAGCATTTTTATTCTATTTTTTTATTCATTTTATTTTATTTATAAAAGAACATTAGAAAACAGGAAGAGGAAAAAATATTACAAACAGGGAAAAGCACAGAATGATTGCAAACCTCTTGTTGGGAACAAAGCAAGCAGAAGTCAATGAAAAAAACATTTTTAAAGTGGTAAGAAAATATGCCAACACAAACTCAACAATCTTTCTCTAAAGGATCAATTAATCTTCTGAAAATCTTTCAAAGGCTAAGTAAAGAAAATGTGTCTCCAGCAGACCTGTACTACAAGCAATGTTAAAAGAAGTTTAGGTGAGAAGCAAGTGATAGTAAATGCAGACTGGTTCTATACGAGGAATGAAGAGTTCTGGTAAATGCATGAAAACAGAAGATAATTGTTTTTCAGTTTCTTTAAAAGATAATTAACTGTTTAAAGGAAAAATAACAATATAACATACATTTTGTAACATATACAGAGGTAGAAAGTATGATGGTATAAAAGATGGAAGAGAGTACTGAAAGAATGTTGCTAAAATTTTGTCAGGTATCTTCTAAATAATATTATCCTCTAAACAATGATTGGAATATTGCTGAATAATATTATTTAGAAGATATTGCATAATTCAAAAGTATTTATTGTAAGCATGAGAAAAATTGCTAAATCACTAAACATACACCTTAAATTTACACATTGTTCTATGTCAAATATATTTCAATTTAAAAAGTCACCTAAATGAAAACAAAGAATAGTACTAATAGTCCAATACTGAAGGCAAAATAGAATACCAAAGATAATACTCAAAAGAAGACAAGAAAAGAAAAAGAACAAGGAATAGATGGAATATATAGAAAACTAGTAAAAAGAGAGTAGACCTCAACCCCAATATATTGATAATTACATTAAATAAAAATGGTCTAAATACTGCAAATAAAAATGTCTATTAGGCCACATTTTTTAAAAAGCAAGACCACTATTATAGGCTACAATTGGAAACATCCTTTGAATTAAAAAAAGACATAAGAGTTAAAATTAAAAGAATATGAACTAATATATGATACAAACCCTGATCATGAGAAAGGTGGGACAGCTTCATAAATATCACTCTAACCAGATCTCAGAAAAAGGAATATTACTAAGGAGAAAGAAATATTTTATAATGTTAAAACATTTATTATTCATAATTAATAATTGTGTGTATGCCCTTGATAATTGTGTATCAAAGTACATGAGCAAAACTAACATAACTGAAGAATAAAGCTACGACTGTTACTGAAAATCAGTTGTTACTGAAAACTCTTCTCTCAATAATTTTAAAAGTAATTAGATACAAATTTAGTAGGAGAATACAAGATCTGAATATCACTATCAACCAAATTGACCAAGTTAATATTTTTAGATCACAATACTCAACTATAGCAGAATATACATTTTTACAGGGGAACATGTAACATTCACTAGGATATATCATATGCCAGTTCATGAAACAAATCTTAATAATGTTAGACAAAAATGGAGTCAAATTATTATTATAATTTATAACAAAAAGGCTGCCAGAAAATCCTCAAATATTTGGAAATAAAACAGACACTTGTAAGAAAGCCCATACATCAAAGAAGAAATTTCTAGAGATATTAGGAAATATGTTGAAACAGAATGAATAACACAAAATACTAAAATGTGTGAGATAGAACAAACATAGTACTTAAAGGAATATTTGTAACTCAAAATATTTATGTTGAGAAACATAAAGGACTAAATGAAAAACAAGTAAAACTTTAGCTAGTAGAAGAAATGAAATAATACAGTTAAAAGTAGAAATCATTAAAATAGAAAGCAGAAAAAGGAGAAAACCAATGAAACTATAACTTCTTTTTTGAAAAGTTCAATAATATTTATATACATCTATGGTAAACAAAATAGAGAAGATTTAAATGATCATATCCAGATTAAAGAGGAAACATCACTGTAGACTATCAAGATGACAAAAGAGTAATTAGGCAATATTAAAACAATTTCACAGTAAAATGAGATATTTAAAAAAATCTAAAGAAGAAAAATAAAATGTAAGTAATAAAGAACATCAGGAAACAAGGAAAACAACAAGGTGACATGCTTAAACCAAACATATCAGGAATTTCATTAAATAAATACGGTCTAATTCTTTGAGTTTTAACAACCTATATGAAATATAAACCTTTTTTGAAAGGTTCTATTACTAACACTCATTCAAAAATAAATGCAAATTTCAATTGCCTCTAAGTATATTAAAGATATTCACAATTAATAAACCTTGTATAAAATTAAGCCTACACTTGGGGCTCCTGTGTGGCTCAGTTTAGTGTCTGCCTTTGGCTCAAGTCCAGATCCAGGGTCTGGGATCAAGCCCCAGTGGCTGGCTCTCTGTTTAGCAGGAGTCTGCTTCTCCCTCTTCCCTCCCCCTCCTTCATCCCCACGTTCGCGTGCTCTCTCCCTCTCTCTCTCTCTCTCCTCTCAGATAAATAGGTGAAATCTAAAAAAAAAAAAAAAAAGTTAACTCCAAATTGAGATAATGTTCTATCAAACATTTAAGAAAGAGATAAAACAATCCTACCAAATAATCTTTCAGAAAAAAAGAGAACATTCTCTAACTTACTTTATTAGGCCAGCATTATCCTAACACTGAAAACAGACAAAAACAGTACAAGAAAGTAAAATTATAAACTTTCTCATGAATATAGACTCAAATATCCTTAGCAAAGTAATAGCAAATTGAATCTAGCCAAATGGAATTTATCCATGCAATGAAAGGACAATTTGACATTAGAAAACCAAATCAATTTAATTTACCACATTAGCAGAATGAAGGACAAAAGTCATATTATAATTTCAGTTGAGGTAGAGAAAGTATCAAAATTATAAACCCATTTATGATAAAGTCTCAGAAAACTAAAAAAATACAAAAGACATCTACCAAGAAAAAATAGCCAACATCTACTTAATGATAAAATAGTGAAAGCTTTCTCTTTGTGACTGAGAACATGGTAACTCAATTGATTAAAAAAAAAATGTATCTTTATCTCATGTCAGACCCTATGTCCCCCTAAAGAAAAACAAAATCCCTCTAAATCATACTTTAAAACACTAAGTTAAAACTATAAAAACTTTTATTGGAATATATAGGATATTACTTTGCCTGGTTAGGCAAATATTCTTAAATTGTATGTAAATCATAAAAGACAAAAGCCCCGTTAGATTAAATATCAAAATTTAAACTTCTACTCTTTAAAAGTCACTATTAATGAAATTAAGAGGCTACCATTTACAATACTTATTTCAGTTAAAGAACTAGTATCCAAGAACATTATATATATGTATATATATATACATATATATATATATATATAAAATCTTCCATAGTTCAAAAATAAGGAAGCAAACAACCCAATTAAAAATGTTCAAAAAGATATTATGTGGACTGTTTTTACATGTGTAAAATATTTCCATGTGTGACTATATTTTTATAGTGATACAACTGTTTTAGATATTGATTCTGGAATTAGTTCTACAATCATTTTGTCAAAATTCACTGAACTGCGGCACCTAGGAGTCTCAGTTGGTTAAGCATCTGCCTTTGGCTCAGATCATGATCTCGGGGTCCTGGGATCTGGCTGCGAGTAGAGCTCCCTGCTCAATGGGGAGTCGGCTTCTCCCTCTCCGTTTTCATAATGGAAACTTTGGACAACTTCATGTCTTACATACGAATTTTTCCCTTCTCTCTGCTTCTCTGGCAAGGGAACTATGGATGATGTTTAATCAAAGTATCTACTGCAGTGGCTCCGGTGAATAGCTACCCTCCCCCCCAAAGTGTGACTGAGTTTGAACCTTTAAACCTTTCACTAGATGAAATATCACAAACAAGTTCTGTCATAAAAAATTTCATATTCACTGGATAAAACAGGATATAGAGAGTTTTTCATGTGTGAATACTACTGTCTTTTAAAAAAATCCAGCTCCAAAGACTTCTAAAGTACCCAGGAAATCCTGTTGGATAGCTTTGTTTTAAGCAGAAGACACTGAGCTCTTTTAAGCTGTTTTCATTGATGTGTTCTTTCTCCACCTCTACCTTATCGAGTGGAAGGCCTACTGAAACTGGATAGTGACAGTCAGTGCTTCCTAACAATTGAACATCAGTGGGATAAAAGGGGAATGGCCATGGGATAGGTTGATGGCAGTCAAACATTTACTTGTCAAAGAGTATTTGAGATAGGTTTTTATAAGATTTCAGCTTGTTGTAGGCATCAGTACTTGTATAGGCACTAGAACATATTTGTTCAATGTTAGTTTTGCTTTTAGAAAGTATTCTGATGTTTTAATAAATACATCATGGATTTAGTGACTAGAGAGCAATAAAGGGAAATCAGGACTGTGGTTGTTTTGGGACATCGGGTTTATGGGTAATTTTTTTTTTAAGATTTTATTTATTTGAGAGAGAGAGAGAGAACATGAGCAAGGGAAGGAACAGAGGGAGCGGGACAAGCAGACAGCGCTGAGCATAGAGACTGAGGCAGGGCTTGATCCCATGACCTTGAGATCATGACCTGAGCTGAAATCAATTACTAGATCTTAGCCAAAAGGCTAAGAAGCGATCTGAGCTGAAATCAAGAGTCCAATGCTTAACTGACTGAGCCACCCTGGCTCCCCTATAGGTGATTTTATATTGTGAATATTTAGGTATTAACACTTATCTGAGAAAAAAGAAAACAACCAAATAAATAAGTGTAGTTGCCTCAAAGAACAAAAATTAGGTAAGTGTGGCTTCTGGGAAAATGTGAACATTGTTAAATCCATTTAAATTCATTCACCTCCTATTCTGTTTGAAAAAATATATCGAATTCTTTAAAAAAAAAATAAAAGGCAAAATCTTGCATCAGGATATTTCTGTGCAAAAGCACACATCTAGGGCAGCCCTGGTGGCTCAGCGGTTTAGCGCCGCCTTCAGCCCAGGGCCTGATCCTGGAGACCAGGGATCGAGTCCCACGTCGGGCTCCCTGCGTGGAGCCTGCTTCTCCCTCTGCCTGTGTCTCTGTCTCTCTTTCTCTCTCTGTGTGTCTCTCATGAGTAAATAAATAAATAATATTTAAAAAATATATTTGTCAAGGAGTGACCTAACCCTTGAAAAAAATGAAGGGTATTTTATACCAGACAGACACTGAGCATGTGAGGGATGAATGCTAAAGATGGAGAAGAGTTGAGAAAATGACAGATAACTTGCCATTATTTGGCAGAATTAAAAGGGACTAGCAGTGGGTCATAGGAGCTCAGAAAATTGTAAATGTCGCAGGGTGGTGATGAGGATGTCATTTCAAAGTGAGCAGGTGCTGTTAGTCTCTGATCCAATATGAAGTCCCAGGGAGCAGTTGGCCCTTTGCAGTGCCACTTTATGGAGTGGCAGCCTTGGGGCTGGGTTTCCCTGGGGCCAGTGGTGGCATTCCTCACAGTCACATTGCCTAGCCACTTAAAGGAGGCCAAAGAAGTGCTAGACCACAGAACTACTTCCTGCTTGCACAAGCACAGCATCTTTTTGATATTGAGTCCTGACTTATCACCCATTTTTATGCTCAAGACAAGCCCATTCCTTTGGCAGCAAAAAGAAGCAAGACAAGCAGTTAAGGGAATACGGTGTCATCATTCCTATCATATTAAAAAATAATAGCCCTAAGAGAGAGTTCTACTGTTGTCACAGTACTGGAATTTTCTTCCAGGTAACCAGGCCTCCCAGGTGAAAAAGTAAAGTAAACCTGATGCATGTAACACTAAGTGTATTTACACTGACTCAACGAGCCACTTGGAAATGCAAAAGTACACATTGGCGTAAAGTCCAGGAAAAACAATGCTGTATATTCTTTCAGTTTGTAATTTACTCCCATGACTATCCTGTCTGTGTAAACCTGAAATCCTTTCCAAGGTAAAGCTGCCGAAAAGCATCTCTACTGCTGAATTATTAAGAAACACAAACTGTTGAGGAAAATGTTGACAAATCTAATCCATTAAATCTTGAAACTCCAATAATAAAAAAATATTTCATAAAAAAGATTAAAGATAATCAGAAAAGAATTTATATACAGAATTTTTAATTTATTTTTTATTATTTTTACATTATGTATACTTTGGTCTCAAACTTATAAAAAACATACAGGGAATTAATTACTATGATAACCAATTTTGTAACAATTCTCCCATTCCTTTTAAGTTTTTATTTAAGTTCCAGTTAGTTAACAGGTAATGTAATATTGGTTTCAGGAGCAGAATTTAGTGGTTCACCACTTACGTTCAACACCCAGTGCTCATCACAAGTGCCCTTCTTAATGCTCACCATCCATTGGCCCATCCCTCACTCTCCTTTCTTCCATCAACCCTCAGTCTGTTCTCTATAGTTAAGAGTTTCTGATAGTTTGCTTCCCTCTCTTTTTTTCTCCTTCCCCAATGTTCATCTGTTTTGTTTCTTAAATTACACATATGAATGATATCATATGGTATTTATCTTTCTCTGACTTTTTTTGCTTAACATAATACACTCTGACTCCAACCACATCATTGCCAGTGATAAAATCTCATTCTTTTTGATGGCTGAATAGCATTCTATTGTATATTAATACCACCTCTTCTTTATCTATTCATCAGTCAATGGATATTTGAGCTCTTGCATTCTTTGGCTATTGTTGATAATGCTGTTATAAATATTGGGGTTGCATGTGGCCCTTCAAATCTGTATTTTTGTATCCTTTGGGCAGGTGCCTAGTAGAGCAATTGCTGGGTCATAGCATAGTTCTATTTCTAAATTTTTGAGGAATCTCCATATTGCCTTCCAGAGTGGCTGCACTAGTTTGCATCTTCACTAATAGTAAGAGTGATCCCCTTTCTCCCCATCCTTGCCAACATCTGTTATTTCCTGTGTTGTTAATTTTAGCCATTCTGACAGGTGTGAGGTGGTATCTCATTGTGGTTTTGATTTGTATTTCCCTAATGATGTTAACAATGTTAAGCATTGTTTCATGTGCCTGTTAGCCACCTGTATGTCTTTGGAAGAATGTCTATTCATGTCTTCTGCCAATTGAAATGTATACAGAATTTTAACTCTTCTAAATCATGATTAAGAGGGCCTAATATTTCTCTCTTCAACTAAATTTATGAGATTTCTTCCTGACTATAGGCTCTTGACCTCCCTTTTCTTAGAACATTACTTTAGAAAAATTACCATTGTAAATTCTTTCTCAGCCTCTTTGAGATATAAATCACACCCCCCCCCCTTCCAGTTCTAGAACCAAGGGATGTCTTTCTCAAAGAAAGAGAGACATTCCTTTGAAATGTAATCATTCAAGGAAAGAGCACTTCTTCTATCTCCCAGTCCCTATGGGAAGGTAGGAACCTAAATTCTCTAAGCACCAGTTAGTAAACGCTAATGGCCTAAGTATATTGACCAACCCCTCCCATAATGTCCTCCAGTATTTTTCTACTAGCTTGTCCCAGGGCTTAAACTTCCCTATTTTGTTTCAGTAGGGTTAAGTTCAAACTTTTTTCCCCAATGCAATAATCATGAACAAAGTCTTCCTTGCTAGCTTAACTTGTCCAGTGAAATTTCTCTTTTATAAACCAATATAAAAAAAGAATAAATGTGCAGTAGAAAATGGTCAAATGACTTCTAGAGAGAGTGTGAACTGCTAATAAGATATGAAATGATGCTCAGTTTCACTAGAGAAATGTAAATTAAATTATCAGTGGCATACATTTAACAACCATCAGATTAGCAAAATTTACCAAGCCTATGGATATAAATAACATACACAGTTGATTTTAGGGTAAACAGATAAAATTACTTTAAGAGAAATGTTACAATATTAAATTGAGGTGAAAAGCCCATATTCCAAGGCCCAACAATTCCACCACAGGTGTGGAGACTAGAGAAATTTCCCACAAGTGAAACGTGGACAAGAAGAAATGTACAAGGAAATTTATTGAGGTATTCTTGATAATAGCCAAAAGTAGAAAAAAAAAATTTAAATTCCCATTAAAAGAATAACGGACTTCATATATTCAAAGATTGGAATATTATATTGTATTTAAAATCAACTGCATTTACTAATATGAAGAGTTTGTAAATCATAAGAATGGGAAAAAATTAAGGATTGTTGTATGTTAATAAATATATGAATTTTTAAAACCTTCTAAGCAACATGTTCACAGATATACACATATAATATAAAATACTAAAAAACATTTCTGAAAATTACAAACAATAAACTTATTATATTATTTAACAATGGTGAAGCAGGACAGAAAATAAGAGATTTTAATGATCCAATGTAAATAAATGAAGACAACCAATGACCTTGCTATAGAAGCAAAGTCAGTTGCCATCAAGTGCAGTTAGCAAAGATTCAAAGGGAGACAGAGGAGTGGGGAGATTTACAGTTATAAAAAGAGAGGGACAGACAGAGGAGAAAGCTTCAGGTATGCTCTGATTGGAAGCTGTTAGCATGCCACAGCTGGAGACAGGTGAACTAAAATCAGCATCCATGCCCTTGGTTGGGGAGCATATTTGACTTTTTCCAGTTTGTCCTAAATCTAATGTGGGGGCAAAACTTGGGGAAGCTGTCACTTATTCATTAAGTGGAATAACTTAATAACTTGGGGCCACTTGCTATAAGAGTTATTGTTTGGCTTCCTGGACTGGCCACTGCACATAGTGGTTGACTTTGTGGGTTGGCTGCTGAAGGTTGTGGGGCAGAGTTATGTTTTCATATATGGTCTGACCACTGTCCATTTGTCTATTCAGTCTATCAGCCTGCAGGGTTTATTCATTAAGGAATACTGACACTGTTCACTTAAGACAACATGTAATTCAATAGATAATTCAAGTGACAAGATGCATGACTTTATATTAATAGAAATAAAATCTAAATTAAGATATAAAACTGTATGCATTTTGGTGTTTTTTTTTTTTTTGGCATTTGCTAAAGGTTATCACTTATCTGCATGTATATGTAAGCACGATTTCTAAGCTAAAACTATATATGCGTTTCCAAAATTCTGATTCTTAAAACATGCAGCTCAAGATATTTTTGTCACTCATAATGCACACTGCTATATGATTGAAAATAGGTTTTTTAATATATATTTTCATCACTGAGCATTAAAATTCAGGCTGGACAATGCAACTAATGTATTATATTTCTCAGTTTTTTCTTTTATCTTCAATATTTCAATTTATGAGGCAGAAATTGATGAGATTAGATCTTATAAATAGCAATTTGACAATCATTTACCTCTCATCTACTATATGATAGGGATTGATATATAGTAGTAACTTGTTGGAAGACAAATAGAAAATTCTGGCGTAATAAATGCTATTTTTTAGGGGTCAAAGCTGTCTTTGAAAATGGGATTATTATTATTTCCTTGATTATTATTATTTCCTTATTTTCCTTGAAATAAGTCCTATTATTATCAAGCTGAAAAACAAGTATGACTTCATATCTGATAAAGTAGTATAGCCCATTTTGATTTCTTTCTTGATTTTGTTTTGATGTTTCAAACTTTCTTTAGAGCAGAAATGGCAGGGGTTGATACTGGGGAAATCACTATGGTTTATAAAGGAACTGACTGATTCGAGGAGGAGTCATAAGGATTTACTAATGATCTGGCTTTTTTTTTTCTGTTAGAAATGTCTGATGTTTGGAATGATTAAAAAGATAACTGTGGGTGATTGCTATTAGATTTTGTGAAATTTGTGTTGGTCCCATTTTGGGAGAGACAGTGCACTAGTCATCCAAATGGTATTAACAGAGATTGAAAATTAGCTCCTTCCCCCTCACTCAGCTTCAAAATCAGGTCAGGTTGTTCTGTAAATGAAAACCCAACTGAAGCAGTTTCTCTTATCCTCTTCTTTGACTAAATCAGGATTCTAGACTTCAAAGCTAAAAACGTAGTCTTTTTCCAGGAGCAATACAATCAGTGCAGACAAAAGTAAAACTCACAGATCAGCCTCTTCAAACTTTGAAACTAAGATGAAAAGACCCATTTTGAATTCTATGACAGTGAAATGTCATGCTAATCATGAAATTGACCCATAGGTATGATTTTCTTTGTCATGTTTATTTAAGACCAGTGGGCCTAATCATGCAATCTTTAAACTGAGAAAAAAATACATGAGTTTTACTTTAATAAAAGCTATAGAAAGTTTCTACAGGTCCATTCAGAAGTTTCAAAACATCTCCATGAATATGTGTCCTTTCTGTGCCATAGTCACCCAGTAAAAATCTAAAACTGTTTTAAAGGAAAATTTAAAACCCCGTGCACCATTGCTGAGTGCCTGTCTTGTAAATCTAGAGATTGGCCACATTTCTATTTTGTCCCTCACATAGAAAAAAAGGAAAAGAAAAAGAAAGTGGGAAAGAGAGAGAGAGAGAGAGAGAGAGAGATTTAAGTATCACATTGAGCATCTTTTAAATCTCAGAAAAATATAATGAGTAATACATTAAAAAAAATGCCCAGGTCCTCAAGAATTTCAAGTTCAGTATGGATGACAAAATCATAAATTCACAGTTAATAAACTACATACAACAGTGTCATAAGTGCTATCCTGGAGTTCATGGTACCACAGTCAAGAAAATAGCCAACTCTCCAAGAACTATAAGGCATTGCAGAGAAACCAATTTTTAATATGAATTTGGAACTATGAAAAAGAACCTAATAGACAAAGAAAATGGGAAAAATAACCTCTAGGCAGAGGCAAAAGAATTGTCCAAAAAAGCACAAAAGGATTTGAAAAGTTCAGCTTAGCTACAGCACGATGAACCTTTCATCACATGATAGAGAATCTGAACATTGGTTTGTAGGCAATGAGCAGCCAATACACATGACCACATTTTGAATTTTTTAAAAGATAATTAACAGTGGTGTCATGAGCTATGAGTGGAAGATGAGCTATGAGAAGAAGAAATCAGTGGCAGGAAGTTGGTATTGAGGCTGCTTTAGTGAGGAATAATCTAATTCAAAAGCTTCTTGAGAGGAAGTCAAAAATCCAGCCTCCATTTCTGAGGTACCAGTTAATGAGTGATTCGTCATGAATCTGAGAGAAATAGTTGGAGATCAAGATTTTAGTTTAGGTAAGGATAGTGGTACAAATTGACCCAAATGGGAGATATTGTAGGAGGGCCAGATTGAGATCTCTGGCTGAGACAGAGGATGAAAGTAGAAATACTTGAGATCTTTGTGGCCCTGGTGATTCTGAATTCCTAAAGGATGCTCACTAGAGTTAGACATAGAGGTCTAGGTCTTGACCCAGAAACCCGTAAATTCAGTAGCTGGTACTCTGTCAGCTAAGGAGCTCACCCAGAAACAGTACAACAAATGAGAAGAGGCAAGGTCAAGAATAAAACTCAATGGGGTTACAGCATCTGAAAACATGTGGAGGAAAAGGCCTTAAAGAGGAACGCTAAGAAAAAGTCCTACAGTTAGAAATTGTTGCTGCTGAGGAAAGTGTTCTAGAAGTCCAAAGATACCGTTTCCAAAGGCTCAGTCAACTCTGTCAAATGACAGCACATGCATCACAGTGTTGCCACCATGGTACCTTCCTTCATGGGTGTTTTGTTAATTTTTTGTTATTTTGTCAAACAACCAGGTGAGGGTCATACATTAAATAAAAATCCCCTTACTGTCATAATCTCCTTTTTCTTTTATCACACACACACACACACACACACACACACAAGTGTTGCATTTGACATTTTTGTTTCTTTTCTTTTAAAAAAAATTCAGCTCTCTTTCAGTTATAGATTGCATTTGACTAAGAGTAATAGAACACCAAAACATCAAGACATAAACATTCAAGGATTATATTCTCATCTTAAAAAAAAAAAAGTGAATGTAGTCCTCTCTGATCTACTATATTAGCTTTATGGGATCTTGGATCTGGCTCTTTCATCTAACAGACTATTTCACCAACTTACCATGTGGCTTCCATTCTCAAGGTCAAGATGGCTGCTGAAGTTTTGATTAACACATCTGAGTTGCCAATCTGATGAAAAAGAAAGAATAGAAGGATAAAAGTGATGTTTTTCTCATTTGAGTCAGATTCTTTGAAAGAACATTCCCGGAATTCCTTCCCAACACCTACGTTGACTTGATCATATCTTGCTTCATTGGAGGTTGGAAATGTAGCCTTTATTTTTAGCAGCAACAGACCAAAGTAAAATTTGGAGTCTGGTAAAGAAAATGGATATTTTGCACATTACTAGCTGTTTTTCCTTCAAGCTTCTTCTTCTTCTTTTTCTTCTTCTTTTCTTCTTCTTCTTCTTCTTCTTCTTCTTCTTCTTCTTCTTCTTCTTCTTCCTCCTCCTCCTCCTCTTCTTCTTTCTTCTTTCTTCTTCTTCTTCTTCTTCTTCTTCTTCTTCTTCTTCTTCTTCTTCTTCTTCCTCTTCTTCTCTCTTCTTCTTCTTCTTCTTCTTCTTCTTCTTCTTCTTCTTCTTTCTTCTTCTTCTTTCTTCTTCTTTTCTTCTTCTTCTTCTTCTTCTTTCTTCTTCTTCTTCTTCTTCTTCTTCTTCTTCTTCCTCTTCTCTCTTCTTCTTCTTCTTCTTCTTCTTCTTCTTCTTCTTCTTTCTTCTTCTTCTTTCTTCTTCTTTTCTTCTTCTTCTTCTTCTTTTCTTCTTCTTCTTCTTCTTCTTCTTCTTCTTCTTCTTCTTCTTCCTCTTTCTTCTTATTTTAAGTGGGCTCCACGTCCACCAGAGCTCCTGAGCTCACAATCCTGAGAATAAGATAAGAGTCACTTACTCTACCAACGGAGCCAGCCAGGTGCCTCTCAAGCTTCTAATAAATGGAAGAGTTTGGTTAGTTTGTAAACATAAAAAAATATTTAAACGCAGTCCCTTCCTTTCACCAAGTAACTAATAGTCAAATAGAAAAATGTGTGTAAAAACAAATATAGAAACTATTTTTGTGACTAAGGGGACAATGTACAAAGTCTAATAAATAGGATATAGTGGGAAAAGGGATCCCTAGTGGAATGCAAATTATGTAGGCGATTAAGAGTGGTACAGAACACAAGAGGATGGAAGACTGATGGGCAGGAAAAATATGATGAAGCACTAAGAATAAGATTGTGAGAGTAGGGCAGCCCCGGTGGCGCAGCGGTTTAGCACTGCCTGCAGCCCGGGGTTTGATCCTGGGGACCCTGGATCGAGTCCCACGTCGGGCTCCCTGCATGGAGCCTGCTTCTCCCTCTGCCTGTGCCTCTGCCCCTCTCTCTGTGTGTGTCTCTATGAATAAATAAATAAAATCTTTAAAAAAAAAGATTGTGAGAGTATCACTGGGCCTCAGAAATTGAAATAGCAACTTAAAATCTACATTAAAAACTTAGAAAGTTGGGGATCCCTGTGTGGCGCAGTGGTTTGGCGCCTGCCTTTGGCCCAGGGCGCGATCCTGGAGACCCCGGATCGAATCCCATGTCCGGCTCCCAGTGCATGGAGCCTGCTTCTCCCTCTGCCTATGTCTCTGCCTCTTTCTCTCTCTCTGTGACTATTATAAATAAAAAAATTTTTTAAAAAAGCTTAGAAAGTTAACTTAGAGAAAGTTAGGCACTTGAGTACATAGAAGCTTCTAAGTCCTGAGTATCAGCTACTGAGGAATTTTTCATGAAAATGATTCCCCAAAACTACAAGACAAATTCTGTAGTAAAGCCCTGAGTAGCACCTATATTTGATGTTAATTTGCTAGAAGTCCCTAAGGAATAACTGGCTATAGGCATCCTACCAAATAGGAAGAGAAAGAAGTCTTGTTTTGAAATCTTCAAGTATTCAGTTTAGAAAATTTTATTGTTTGACAAGAATTGTGAAGTTAATCAAACAAGGAGGCCATTAGATTGAAGTGGCTCTTATGCCATGGAGTTGTGTGTAAGCAAACCCAAATCTAAACCTGAGATCCTTCAAGGTGATAGAATCAAAATGCTAAGGACAATTAAATACAAAGAGCCAATGAGACTTTAAGCTATAACCAAACAAATAGCTTCTTTTTCCCCCTTTTTCTTCTGTACTTTGTCTATACAAGTCTTTTACCTGGCTCCTGTCCTCAGAACACTCCAAACCACTTCCGGTCTAATATTGCCCAATTCAAATAGAATTTTACTCAAAAAACTTAAAATTTTTAATATGCCTCAAATTATCTTTTAATATCATGAAATGCAGAATGTATTTTAAAGGCATATTAAATTCTATTCCAAATGAAGATATTAAAGTGATGTCTAGAGAAATTTAAAACACTTGCTTGAAATGATTTATGTTTAATCAGATTGTAAAATGTGTGATTGGTTTTCTGAATTTTATTTATAGAACCCTTGTACACTGATAATTGTCATTGAGTATTTTAATTAAATGATTGATTTTCAGAAATTACTTGATGAGTTACATACCTCTATCAGATAATCATACCAGCATTTACATTCACTAACTTCCTTAACCTTACAACAGGCCTTTGTAATACAGACCATTATGATTAAAATTTTGCACACACAAAAATGTAACCATTGTATGTTCTAGCCTTTTCTACAGGGGAATAAGGAGATATAACCTTCTAAATGTGGTAATTATTAGCTATTCATAAACTGTGGCACCTACTACACTGCAGCAGGATATTCTACAGGAAGGTGAACTTCCTTTGTTCCATGATAATTTATGTATAAAACCAATTTCAACCATTCTTTCAAAATCCAAAGAAACAAGGAGTTACGTAGGGATGAAATCATCACAATCTTTTCAATCTCCAGTCTGAGAATTAAAGTAGTCCTTATAGAAATTAGTTCAGGGGCCCCAACTCCTCTCTCTTATGTGTCTTTTCTTAGAACACTTTGCCTGTATTGAACACACCTCTTTATTGAGACAGATGGAGTGTCGAAGTTCTGCACTTACAAAGTGCCACACATTTGGTATCATGGCTGTTTTTGTCAATAACAGAGGAGCAGTCTCCAAGAAGCTGACGCAAACTCCAGAGAATCAAGATGCACGTGATTCTCACAACTGAATTGAACAACTACTTGAGGCATTTCAAGTGAAAGAGAGTGGAAAAACAAAGCCATAAGACTTTTAAAAAATAACATTTTTCTAGCAAGGCATTTTGGGAATAGCTCTCAATCTCAAGGGGGTGATGGTAGCCTTATTTACAGCTGCCAGTTTTACTTTCCTCCCTTCCTTTCTGATGCCTTTCCAAATCCAGACAGCTCCCATACCTCAAAAGAAAATTGTCTCACTACCTTAGTGAGGGGCGATATGCAGGAGAGTCAATAATAGGTTTTTACCCTCCCACTGCTGGAACCATTAAAACTTCAAAATCAAAACTGCTTCAAATAAAACTTATCCATTTCCAAGACATAATTTTTCAAGTACGTTGGAACATTGCTGAAAAAAACAATTTACCTTAAGTCAGCGTACGGCAAGGAAGAGATTTTTCTTACACTCTATCCATGATTGTTAGTTAATTAAGACCTTTAAGGCAGTTAGGTGTAGAAAATGACTTTAGACTTAGAGCATGAATTTTCGAGTCAGTCAGGTGTGCAAATTAACTGGCAAGTGGACTTTTTTGAGCTAAAGGCAATGGGGACCCTCTTGGCTAAAAAGAAACTTCTGCCTCTCCCTTAACAACCTAGAAGAATCTAAATTAGGGGTCTTTCCCAGAATCAGAGTTGTCACCGGAGAGAGAAATTTCATCTGAGTGAACTATCTGTATGGCAGGGCAAACATCTAATTACCAAACATCTGCTCTAATTCTTATTGTCCTGTGAAGTGCCCTCCTCTCCTTCGAAGCCTCAGGCCCACATCTCATTCCTAGCTCTGGATGACATATATACCATTTTACCTCTCTGTCTTTGAACCTCTCATATGTGTGGAGTTCCTGTAATACAAAATTAAATTAGATTTTCTTCTAGTAATCTGTCTCATGTTGGTTTAATTCTTTGAGGGTAGGGGAAAATTTTCTTCCCCAACAATACACACATCTCCAGTCAATTTAAAATATTTTAATTTTGCGTGCTTACTAAGCCTTGAAAAATCACAAAAGCATAGGACAATTGCTTTTAAGATGTTCTAACTTATTACTAGTTTATAAGAGCATTTTCCTTAGGTTTAAATGAATAGAATATTAAATTAAATGTGATTGCCTTTAATAACCTGAAGGAGAGTATATATTTCATTCTATTGCACTTTTAAATTATATTTTTATATATTTTATGCCTTTCACATCATATAAATGTGCATCAATTTTCTGCAAATCTATAAATTGTCCATATTTGCATTCAACCCTCTCAGAAATAATAAAATGAGTAGTTTATCAGAAGCCAGTAAGTTGGCATTTAGACTATAAAAAGTAAGTAGTAAAACCATAAATCTAGTGCACAAATAAAGGCATCTTTTCAAATAGCTTTTGTATTGCATTATTATTTTCAATTTATTAAGGAATATGTTCAAACACCAAGAATGGATATATTCCATAAATATATTATTATTTGCATAGTGGATTTTGAGTGATATATTTTTTCAAAAATCTTGTCCTTGGATAATATTTGATAATTGTTCTCAGACTTCTCAGTATTTTTATTTCTCTTTTCCCCAGGAAGCTCCAAATGTGCTTGCAGATTTTAACAATAACAACAGTAAAAACCATGACATCTATGAAGTAAGTCCCTAGAGGCTCCAGAATTAGATTTTCCATGCCCTGAAATATTGTGCAAAAGGGATCACAGCATATGCATTCTCTATGGAAACCTTCTTCTACCAGTCTGGTGAAGTTCTAAACTAAGGTAAGCTGGCTCTACTCAGCTGTGAGGAAGGATGGCGGAGGCTGAAGGACAGCAGCAATGACGGAAAACTTGAACAAGCATTCTGATCTCAGGGGGAGCAGCCTCCCAGATGGAAGCATAATTCTGGAAGAAATCAGTTTTAGGACACCCTTGAAATCCTGTTGAAGAACCTGTGTCTTACACCGTGATTTCCCTCTGCCCAAGACAGTCAAAAGAAAATAAATCCGCACAGCTGGAACTGAAGATTAATGAAATCCAGAACATGAATTTTGTAAAATCTCATTTAACCTACTGAGGAGATCTCGATCTCTAGTCAAAGTCCACATCTAGGACAAATCAATGAGTGGTAGAGAAAAAAAAGAATGAAACCAACACTCACAATTCTGTGATGTAGACGCTTACTACAAATGTCAGCAGTTGGTATTCCTGTAGCACGCTTCCCTTACCTCTTACCAAGTGTATTCTCCAAGCCCCGGTGGCCACCCTGCTGATTCCCCAGACCCCCCTGCCCTGCCAGTGTTGGGAAGCTGTTACTGAGTTCAAGATTCCTTGTAGCTCATTTTTTATTCCACAAACAAAATTTATCTATTTTTATTTTTTTAAAGATTTTATTTATTTGACAGACTGAGAGAGAGAGAGAGCACAAGCAGAGAGAGGGAGAAGCAGGCTCCCCACTGAGCAGGGATTCCCAACGAGGGATTCCATCCCAGAACCCAGGGATCATGATCCAAGCCAAAGGAGGATGCTTAATTGACTGAGCCACCCAAGAGCCCCTATTCCATAAACAAAATTTTAGTTAGGATTGATTAGCTAAGGGATTTCTGATGCTTTTTAATTTTTGGTCTGTTATGCTCTCTCCATTTTCTTTAAGGAAAAAAATAAAAATTCATACAAAAAAGCAGATGGAAAAGAGTCAGAAAATGCAGATAGATACATGAGAAACTCCCAGGTCCACCTGTGAAACTGGCTAGCTCATAATCCTAAACTAAAGTGCCTAGACACAGAAGTAATTAGACTTCTGGGAAATGAAATAAGTGTGTGTTAGAATGCTGCACGTCTAGGTAAACTGCCGGTGTGGCATTACATTCACTAGAAGATGACAAGGAAAGGGTGCAAGGGTGCCAGCACCCAACGTTCTCTGCAGAAGTGGTCATGGTCGTGGGCTGTGCCTCTCAGGACATAGAGTTCCCCCTTCCCATACCCCCAGGGTAGGGTAAGCCACCACTGCAGATGTCCCCAGACTCAACAGACTTATAAGGCTGTTACCTCATTCAGGTACCTCACATGGAAACATTACCTTCAGTCTGGGGCAAAGGTATGGTTTTCCTTATACTCTCTTTAAAGGGATTTAATTTAACCATGAATTCTCTGCTACCCTTGCTGGAAATCCTTAAAAACCCAGCGAGCAACAGCACTTGTGTCTGGAAGGTACAAACTCCACCACTTGCTCCCTTGGTTTGGTTAAGTGACACTCTGTTTTCTAAGTTCATTTTTTCCTTTCTAAGACTCTCCGACCTACCCATCCTGCCTTTCTGTTGGCCACATATCTTACTTCCTTATGACCTTTGGATTAATGTGTTTAGTTCCATTACCTGGATTTTTCTCTTAAAATCTTACCAAGCTAAGACCTTTATTGTTGCCCTCCCTCAGTTCTTAAGGGAGGGAAGTGGAAAACTGATGGAAGAATTGTGTTTCTCCCCTTAGTTCCATCAGTTTCTATGTCATGTATTTTGAATTCTGTAATGAAGCACATACATAGCTAAGATTATTAGGTTTTCCTGATGAAATGTCTGTTACCATTATGATATTTCCTTCTTTATTCAATTGTTATCTTTGTCCAAAAGCCCGTTTTATCAGATATCAATGTAGCCAACCTGACTTTCTTAGGCTTATTGTTTGCATGGTACATTTTTCCCCATTCATTTACTTTCAATTTGTTTCATTCTTTTTATTTATATTCATCTCTTTTAGGCAGCAAATAGTTGTTTTAGGCTTTTACCAATTCAGATATTCTTTGCCTCTTAACTGAAGTGTATAGTCCAATTATTTATGTGATTGAATTTAAATCTACTACTTTATTTGTTTTATATTCTCTGTTTCTCTGTTTTTCCCTTTTTCGTCTTTATGATACTTGGATGTTTTAGCATTCCATTTTAATTAGTCTGTAAACTCTTTAGCTAAACCTTTTTGTATTATATTTTCTACAGTTGCTTTAGGGATTATCAGTGCATACTTTTCAGTCTAACTACAGTTAATACTCGATCACTACATTTAATGCATACAAACACTGTGAATTTATAGGTCCATTAACCATTCTCTGCTGTTCTTTATGCCATTACATTAGCATATGTTATAAATGTCGCAAGAACTATGAGGAGGAGGAAAAATAATTTTCCTTTACCCTTCTGGGTTAAAGGTGGCTGAGGCCCATCCCCCACCTTGTTGTAGTAAGAAAGATAGATTAACAGGAGAAAAAAAATTTAATAACATGTATACCTCCTGTGTACAGGAAACCTCAGTAACTCCCCAAAAGGGCTCAAGCCATCACCTTAGGTAGCAGCTCCAGCTAAGGACAAAAATGTCAGCAAAGCAGTTGTGGGAAGCTGGCAGGAAAAACTCACAAAGGCAGGGTTGCTGTACAAATTTAAGTCATTGCCTTCTCCTTTGATATGAGTTTCTAGCATTTTAGTCCTCTTTCTCTTCCTGGAAGAGAGAGGGAGACACCCTTACAAATGGAATTCTCATTATAAATGGACATGTCTGCTCTCCTTCAGTGTCACAATTTTTGCTTTAAAGAAAATCAGAGAGAAATTACTTTATATTTACCATAATATTTAATTATCTGGTACTTTTGATTCATGCTTGAAAATCTAAGTTTTCAAAAAAAAAAGAAAAGAAAATCTAAGTTTTCTTGTAGTGTTGATGTAGAAATGTTGTCTGACATCGTTTATATTTTGCCTAATAATTGGAAGATATTTTGATGGATATTGAAATTTAGTTGACATTTTTTTTCCTCATGCTTTGAAAGTCTCCTTGTGCTTTAAAATCCATATTCTGGGGATCCCTGGGTGGCGCAGCTGTTTGGCACCTGCTTTTGGCCCAGGGCGCGATCCTGGAGACCCGGGATCGAATCCCACGCCGGGCTCCCGGTGCATGGAGCCTGCTTCTCCCTCTGCCTGTGTCTCTGCCTCTCCCCCCCTCCCCCGCCGTGTGACTATCATAAAAAATAAAATAAAATAAAAAATAAAAAAAAATTAAAAAAAATAAAATAAAATCCATATTCTTTTTGCTTCTGTAATTTCTGATGTGACATCTCTCTTTATTTGAATTTTTGTACCCATTATACTTCAGATATCATTTTTATCTAGATGCTTTTATGATATTCTTATATTTATTTTTAAATAGTTATAACTCGATGATGATGTACATGCATATTGTTTCCTTAGAATTTATCCTGTTTGAGCACCATCTCTGAAATCGCTAAATCTGTAAATTTTTAAATTTTATATATTTTACCTAATTTGGTAAGTTTTAAGTTATTATTTCTTCAAATAATTTTTTCCTCTCCTCTGCTTCTGGAATAACAATTACATATACTTTAAAATTCTTCCACAAGTCACTTAGTCTGTTCATTTTTTTAAAAGTCACTTCTACCCTTCTTTAAATTGGATGATTTCTATTGATGCAACTTCAAGCTATGTGATTGATTCTCTTTTGTTTTTCAGAGCCTGTAGGACTATAAATCTGTGGGGGTTTTTTTGTTGTTGTTAATTGCTCTATTGAGATATAATTTACATTTCATAAAATTCAACCATTTAAAGTGCACAATAAATGACATTTAGATTATCCACAGTTACCTCATCAATTTTAGAACATTTCATCGCTCCCAAAAAACCTTTTATTTAGTAAGTGGAAAGAGTTAAGGGGTCCCCAGTAAAAGAAAGAGAGGTCATTTTAGGCACCCACCTATTGGCTCCACTTGCCCTAGCTAGAACTTCCTAGGAGGTGTCAGAATTACAAAGAAATGCAAAAACTTCAGTAGTTAAGGATTTTAAGAGAACAAAGGGAATGCAAAAGCTCCACCTTTATAAGTCTACATCTTTATAAGACTCTGCATTCCTTTTTTTAAAATATTTTTTAATAAATTAATTTTTATTGGTGTTCAATTTACCAACATACAGAATAACACCCAGTGCTCATCCCATCAAGTGTCCCCCTCAGTGCCCGTCACCCATTCCCCCCCACCCCCCGCCCTCCTCCCCTTCCACCACCCCTAGTTCATTTCCCAGAGTTAGGAGTCTTTATGTTCTGTCTCCCTTCCTGATATTTCAGTGTACGTCCTCATTCATTTGGGGAATATAAATAATAGTGAAAGGGAATATAAAGGAAAGGAGCAGAAATGCATTCCTTTTTCTTAACCTGTAAGGTTTTTTTGATTGCATTAAATCTATGGATCAATACATTGTTCAACATCGAGCTCTTCCAATCTTTGTTATCTTTTTCTATTTATTTTTTTTATCAGTTTTATATAACACCCAGTGCCCATAACATCATGAGCCCTCCTTTATATCCATCACCCATCTACCCCATCCCCTTACCCCTTCCACTCCAGTGACCCTCAGTTTGTTTCCTATGATTAAGAGTCTCTTGTGGTTTGTCTCTCTGCATTATTGACCTGAGATAAGGAGCCCAAGACTCCATCAGTTTACACTGAATCTTGGAGCATGCCCAGGCCCCTTTTTCCTTTCTGAGTTTCCTGTGCTTCATGATAATGTTAAAGGTTCTGCCAGAAAAGAAACATAAATTTCATTAACATAAAATAGGATGCAAGTGTAGGCATATTTTTTTTAAAAGATTTATTTATTTATATTGAGAGAGAGTGCACACAAGAGGTGGGGAGGGATGAAGGGAGAGAGAGAAGAGAATCCCAAGCAGGCTCCACACTGAGTGACTTGGGGCTTGATCTCCAGAGCCTGAGAGCCTGACCTGAGCCAAAATCAAGATTCAGAAACTCAATCGACTGAGCCACCCAGGCACTTCTAGGCATGTTTTCTAAGTGTACCTGCACAAGCTTATGCCTGCCTTTACAGGGTATGATGAAGCTCCCCTTTCAGAATATCATCCTAACTCTAAATAAAAGGAACCCAGTCATCCCTACTCAAGTCACAGAATAGTTGCCCCTTGTATTTTCCCTAAATCCTCAATCCAGACTTAAAAGATATAAATTTTCCTTTGTTATTCAGTTCTGATGTAGAACTGAATTCTACTTTGTCGAGAGAACAAGCAAACCCACAAAAAGATTCCACTTTTTTTCCTGAGCATTAGCAGACAAGGGACATAAAGTTTCAAAATAAATAACAGTTTTGCCAAAACACAGTCCACTATTCAGGGAATGACATGTTTAAATAGAGAAAAGCACTCTCTCTTAGACCATGCACAGACACACAGATACACGCACACACAGACACACAAACATACAAAGTGTTAACCTTTATTCAAAAACTACACTTTATTATCCTCTGCAATCTCCTGGAAAGGTTGAAATGACAATGATATCTTTAGGTTAAAAATAGCAAAACTTTCAGAAATCTTTGAGCTCCCTTGGCCAAAGGTACTCCCACAATCTGTGATGGCCACTTGGGTCACTGCCACAGGGACATGTAAGTTATCTGCCTATGAATTTGGAAACCAAATGCCCATGCCATTAGGGAATTTACCTCTGATACAAGGCGTTGTCACACTGCATGCAGAAAGGCACTCATGAGTGCAAAACTATACAAGAGTTCTGTACCTATGCACTACTACACACATAAAGGCCACCTACTACACACATAAAGGCCACAGCATCTTCCTAAACAGACTCTTCATGATTGTCAACCAAGACATATCATATATTGGAGGAGAAATCAGAGAAAATATGCTCTTGAAATTTGTCAGGAGATACTTTATCAGGTATTATAAAGAACAAATTCCAAACAAACTCCAGGGAGTCAAACCTTTGGTTTGCATTTCACAACAAAGAAATTTAGAATTCTACACAAACTGTAAGTCTTACCAATATGGAACCTCAGGTTGAACATTCTCAGAGACGCCCTAGAAGCAGCTGATATTTGAAAGCAGACAATTGATCCAAGACCTTTGGAATAAGTGAATGACTTCAAGTAGTAAACACTTCTGCCCAAGATGTGGGACCAACATTCCTAGCTAATTCCTGTTTTGTCTTTCTTATAATCATTCTTCTTCCCATTTTCTATAGAGCCCTGGTTGTCATCCACCCATAGTAACCTTTTTCCTCTTTTCTTCCCTTCTTACTATAGTTGTTAATTTAGAATATCCTCATCCATTGCAAGGCCTCAGTGATAAATAAAAACCTCTGGGCAATACTGGACTTATCAAATGAGACCATAAGGAATTATAGACAATGGCATTTCTATTTTTATTTACATGAACAAATGATAAACAAATCACTTTGCTAGTGTGTCTCTCTCTCCCAGAAAAAGAACCAACTATTCAAATCTATTGATCAGACCATAAGGAATTTTCAATTTGAATTCAACAATCTTCATAGAACAATGGGCAAATACTTCCCACCTAGAAAAGACCAATAGAGATCTACGCATATAACCTAGCTTATATAAAGCCTTGTCTGATCTTACCTTGTAAATGATTCTTTTTCCCTTAAATCTCCATGTGCCCCTACTAGATAACTGTTTCCTTTGCGGCCATGGCATCTGTCCCGTTTACCTCATCATAATACCTTATGCACATTAGCAATAATATTCTAAAACATATTCATACACTAAGATCCTAATTTTATAAATCACGAAGTCTAGAAATTCCAATTCAGAAGCAAGATCCACAATGAGGCCACCTTGATTATTCAGGCAGTCTACCTGGGGAAATACTGACCTATTTTTTTATGTGAGGAATCAGGACAGTCTTCCCATCAGTAACAAGTATTCAAACTGAAAAGTCTACAAGAAATGTACCACTAACTCAGGGAGAAGTTATTAATGATACCACATCTGCCCTACCTGCAAAAATGAATAGTCTCAACTCATTGGCACAAGTAGTAATGGATAATCACATTGCTCTAGATTTTTGTGTTGGCCAGTAATGGTGGCTTCTGTGTCACTGCAGCATTACTTGTACTTAAATCAATAGAAAAGACATAGTAGATGAGGCTATGAATCATCTTAAGGAAAATCTACTTAGTTCTCTAGGGTCTGACTTCAGGGCTCATGGAATGTGTTTTCTTCATTTGATTTGGGAAGTTGAGGCTTCTGATTCTGAGGCATCTTATAAGATGCCTTATAAAATTATTTTATGTTTTCATATTATTCATGATGATGGTCCAGTGGATTCTATTTAGTCTTACACATTTCTTCATAACTGTCTTCTCTGATGATCATTAGGATAATGCAACAAGAAGATATAGCAGATATAGCAAAGCAGACTATGGAAATCACTGAACAATCTCTGAGCAGTGAAGATCAGTATCACTGGCCTTCCCTAAATTGTTCAACTTCTCCCAAACTGAAGAATAACCAAAAGAGATACTGAGAGACTGAATATACAAATGGAAAATTTCCAGATCATATGTGAAAATAGAACTCTGATCCACTATCTCTACAGCAACAATCCAGGAGGCCAAAGCACACATCTGCAGCAATTGGTTCACTTTGGTCAGGATTTGGTCAAAAATTGCCAGCTACCCTAATTTTTGGCCCTGCCTCTATTTCAGGACCAACCAGAAAAGATGATTATATACACCAAATCAATCATATCAGATGACTTTCCTGCTTCTACCGAGGTAGCAATCTTCAGAACACACCTGAATCCTTGCCTGTTTTTCACTCTAAAGTTTTCCAATTCTCCTGTCTACTTTTGAGCCTCTGTCAGACACAAGTGATGGTGCCTAACTCCCTTGCTATCACAAGCTCTAAGGAATAGCCTCAGCCTACCCTCATTTAAATGGACTTCCTTATTTGCATATTGCATAACAAATACCTTTATCCCAAATTTCAAAATTTAAACTGGATGAAAATTGTTTTTGACATTGTTAACCTGTATCTGGAAAAAGATACAAGAATTAAACCTTTCAATGGATTTGTTAGGGAAAATTATTGTACATAATTTATAGTATTATATCTGTTAGAATTGTATACTTTTCTACAAATATTGTTATTCCTACAAAAATCACATATTGGACACTTATTATCAGTTAATTTGATAATGATATATGTGTTTTTATGCACACATCTCTTTGTATTAAATGGTCACTTGGTGAAAGTTGTATTAGTTCATGGCTTGCTTTCTCAAATTTTATTTAGTTATCTTTTCTCTACTTTGTAAGCATTACAAAAATGACAAGTAGTAACTAAATTTAAAACTTTATAAAGAGCAAGCTTAGAGACATAATATTTTCTTACTTTCTTGGGTTTGTTTTCCACAAAGTCTTTATTTTCCACCATTTTCTAGGAACTCTGCATGTTTCCACAATAGAAAGGCAAAAGGACATAGCCCTGAACTTGATACTGCCAAATTCTAGTGGGAGACCTATGTATGTAATAAAAGTCTAGCAGTGAGAAAATTACACTGTATAAAAAGAAAGAACACACAATTCTAAAGAAGCACATTCAAGGAAGATATACTCTCTCCCCACAGCATCAAAGATGGCTTCATGAAAAGATTGGCACTTGGAAAAAAAAAAAAAAAAGAAAAGCTGCAAGTTTCACAATTCCAGATATCAAGTTATATTATAAAGCTGTAGTTATCAAAATAGTATGGTACTAGTACAAAAATAGACACAGAGATCAATGGAATGGAATAGCAAACCCAGAAATTAAACTCACAATTATATAAGAAATTAATCAATAAAGCAAGGAAGAATTATCCAATAGAAAAAAAGACAATCTCTTCAAAAAATGGTGCTGAGAAAACTGGACAATTACATGCACAAAAATGAAACTAGACCACTGATGTACACCATACACAAAAACAAATTCAAAATAGATAGAAGACTTAAATGTGAGACCAGATACCATAAAAATCCTAGAAGAGAGCAAAGGCAATGGTATCTCTGACATTAGCCATTGGAACAATTTTCTAGATATGCCCCCAAAGCAAGGGAAACAAAAGCAAAATAAATTATTGGAACTACATCAAAATTAAAACCTTCTACACTGCAAAGGAAGCAATCAACAAAACTCAAAGGCAACCTATAGGATGGGAGAAGATATTTTCAAATGACATATCTGATAAAGAGTTAGTCTCCAAAATATATAAACTACTTGTCAAACTCAACACACCCAAAAGAAATAATCTAATCAAAAATGGGCAGAAGACATGAATAGACATTTCTCCAAAGAAGACATGCGGATGGCCAACAGACCATCTGAAAGATGCTCAACGTCACCCATCATCAGGGAACTGCATATCAAAAGCACGATGAGCTATCACCTCGCACATGTCAGAATAGCTAAAACCAAAACCACAAAGAAGAACAGATGTTGACAAGGATGTGGAGAAAAAGCAAGGCTCTTGCACTATTGGTGGGAATACAAGCTGGTGCAGCCACTGGAAGACGGTATGGAGGTTCTTCAAAAAGTTAAAAATAGAACTACCCTACAATCAAGCAATTGTTCTACTGGATTTTTACATAAAGAATATAAACACTAATTCAAAGGGATACATGGACCCCGATGTTTATAGCAGCATTATTTACAATAGCCAAAATAGGAGAGCAGCCCATATGTCCAGCAATTCGTGAATGGATAATGAAGGTGTGATATATATTTTTACATTGGAATGTTATTCAGCCAGAAAAAGGAATGAAATTTTGCCATTTGCATGGATTAAACGAGGCAGTAATATGCTAAGTGAAATGTCAGTCAGGAAAAGACAAATACCAGTGATTTCACTCATACGTGGAATTTAAGAAGTAAAACAAGTGAGCAAGAGAAAAAGAAAGAGAAAATAAGAGACAAACTAAGAAACAGACTCAACACTAGAGAACTGAGGGTTAGCAGAGGGGAAGTGGGTGGGGGCATGGGTGAGATAGGTGTCGTGGATTAAGAACTGTACTTGTGATGAGCACCTGTGATGCATGGGAGTGTTGAATCACTGTATTGTTTATGTGAAACTAGTATAACAGGGTATGTTAACTATACTGGAATTAAAATTTTTAAACAGGTTGGTACTCAATCCTATCCTTAGTAAGAATTTGTAGGTCAAAAAAGAAGAGAGAATATGACAGATGCATGGATTCGGTTGTGTATACTTATGGGGATAGGAGGAAAAAACAGTGCTTTCGGTGAGAAGCTCCCGTGTCAGTGCAGCCATAGCTAATACTATAGTGGGAAGTAGGGGAAACCTACTCCACAAAATATGTTGAGTCCGACTCATAAAGGACCTCATATACTGAGTTAATTCTTCAGTTTAATGGGAATATTTAATCACTAATGCTTTTGTAGTGGAAGCACAGCACAGCCCCATTTCTATGTTAGAATGGTACTGCTAAAATTGTGTAGTAATTAGTAATGTAGAATCTCAGAGACCTCAGTTTATATCTGCAGTGGGCAGAATGATGTCTATGTTCTAATCCCTGGAGCCTATGAATAGGTTAGGTTGCATGGCAAGAGGTAATTAAGATTGCTAATGAGCTGATCTGAAAATAAGGAGATTTTTCTGGATTACTAGATGGGCCTGATGTAATTACAAGGGTCCTTTTAATGTGGAAGAGGGAAGCAGAAGAGTTAGCGTCAGAATGACTGCAATGTAAGAAAGACTTAACTGGTCGTTGCTGTCTCTGAAAATAGAAGGGGGCCCTGAGCCGAGGGATGAGGCCAGTCTCTAAAGGCTTGAAGAAGCAATAAAATGGATTCTACCTTACAGTCTTCAGAAAACCTGAGCTACTGAGCCCATTGAGACCCATTTGCATGTCTCACCTCCAAAACTTTAAGATAATGCATACGGTATTGTTTTAAGTCACTAGGCTTATGGTAATTTGTTACATTCGTAATAGTAAATTAATACAATATATGATCCCATGTACAAGATACACGTGACCTTTGGTAAGTCACTAAACTTTCTATGTATCCAATTATAATAAGACATAAGGATATTATCCCATTTGTCTTTGAGGAAAATTGAAATAATGTACATAAGGTGCTTTTCCTATTGTTAAATAAATAGTAGTACGCAATAGAAGTAATAGCAACCATAGCGTTATCTTCATCTTTTTCATGAGCTTTGAAAGTTCTATGAATTAGCTAAGTCACATTAGACAAAAGAAGACAAATTCTGAACTATTTCAATATATGATATTAGACAGGTATAGGTTCTTTTTTTAATATTTTATTTATTTATTTATTTATTTATTTGAGACAGACACAGAGAGAGAGGCAGAAACACAGGCAGAGGGAGAAGCAGGCTCCATGCAAGGAGCCTGATGTGGGACTCGATCCCTGGTCTCCAGGATCACACCCTGGGCTGAAGGCAGGCGCTAAACCGCTGAGCCACCAGGGCTGCCCCAGGTATAGGTTCTAAACAAAGGTAGTGGTGTTGGGGTTGGTGAGGAGAGGATGATCTGAGAAGTATTTAAGAAAAGAGTCAGACTTTTTGGAAATTGGCATAGAATGTAGAAGAAAGACTTCTGTTTGGATGATTGAATAGAATCCTATCGACTATCATCCATATTCACAAATAAAAATATGGTTTAATAAATCATGCCATGTTCTGATACGTGAGTGCCTTTGTGACTTAGGTTGAGAGCCATATGAGAGGCCGTTTCAAATGCACAAGCTTTTCCCAGTTTCTTAGAGTATTAAAGACAGTGAATATCTCTGTGCTGAGCTTGCAAGATAAACTGATCCAGTATCAGAGATGCCCTGCTGTCCATTGCACCTGCTCCGCAAGATCTTTGGTAGCATCTTAAAATCTTCCTAATAACTCCATTAACACCTTTTTGTCCCTGGCAGGCTGATTCTCCACATCTTTAATAAAATGCTTGCCTGCAGGGTGATCACACTGTCTCTGCTTGTTGTAGGTGCCTGAATGTTCTAGCCCAGTAATTATCTTCTCCAAATAGCTCCCTTTTTAACCGAGGCTTCCAACAGCAAAGTTTCTTTGTTGCTATGGATTCTGGACATATAATATTTTGTCAACTTTTAACCAAACTCTCTCCCGCCTACCAACACTTATTCAAGTGGGTATTTTCCTTTACCTTATTTCCTTGTTCATAAACAAGGACTTACATATTGAGAACATACTTATCTGGTATCCTGCTGAAATTAGTCCTTGGACTTCCGCTGATTTTAATCTTTATAAATGATCTAGAGAAAGGAAATGGCTGTGAACTAGCTGGAATTACTAATTAGCCAAAATTGTGGGGGAGGAGAGAAGTAAGGAAGCTACAACCAAACACAGGCAGGGTTCAATATGCCCCATAGCTAAGTGGGTATGTGGTAAACGGAACATAATAGAGAACCTTATGAAGAGCCCCGTACATTGGGCCAAAATGATTAAGGAATAGGTAATGCCATTCCGTTGAAATGCATGAAGTTTTTGGGGCATAATTATGGATCAGTCACTCCAAAAAGGTATGAACCATGTGAAGCTTCAATTAGACCAGAAAAAAGGATAAGACTCACTAATACGGCACACTTGGGAAGAGATTTGCATTTCAATTTATTTTAACTTTCATAAAAAAAAAAGAGAGAGGAAATAAGGTATCAGGATTTGCTGTCAGAGACTCTCCTAATAAACTGAAATGTGTGTGTGTGTATTTTTACAAATTTAAGTGTACAATTTAATAAATTTTGATACATGTGTACACCTATGTAACTAGCACCTCAATCACCACATATATAATTTCATCAACCTAAAAGTATTCTTGATTCCCCCTAAAAGCAATCTCCCTTTCCCCATAGGCAACTACAGTTCTTATTTCTATCTCTATGGATTTGTATGGAATATTCCATAATTTCATATATATGGAATCATACAGTATGCACTCAGTATTTGGCCACTTTCACTGAGCATAACGCCTCCAAGATTCATGCATATGGTTAGGTTTATCAGTATTTCCTACCAAAAATGTTTATCCATTCTCCAACTGATGGATACTTTGTTTCCATTTGGGAGCTTTTTCTTTTTTTTTTTTTTTTTCTTTGAAGCTCCTAAGAACTTCCTTGCACAATTTTTTTGGACATGCTTCAATTTATTTTAGAATTGGGCCATAGGGTAGATATATATTTAACACTATAAAAAATAGCCAAAAAGATTGGCAAAGTAGTTGAACTACTTTATATTCCTACCAGCAAAGACAGAGTTCTAATTAATCCATGTCCTTGCCAACATTTTATGTTGCAAGATTTTACATTTTAACTCTTCTACTTGATGTGAAATTATTTCTCATTTTAAAATTTAATTAGTATGTCTATGAAGACTAGCCATGTGAAGCACCTTTTCGCATGCTTTGGGAACCACAAGTCTTACGCTTCTTATAATTGAGTTGCTTATGTTTTCATTATTTATTAAAAAGGGAGAAATATATATGTATATGCAGTACTTTGTCAGATATAAATATTGAAACTATTTCTCTAGTCTATAACTTGCATTTTCATATTCTTAACAAAATGTCTTCAGATAGAAGGGGTTTTATGCCCTAAATATATATACTTTTTTTAAACTGTGCTTTTTGCATTCTAAGAAATCTTCGTCACAAAGATAATCTCCTATGCTTTCTTCCAGAAGCTTTATATTTAATTTGTATTTATATCTATGATACATCTGGAACTAAATTTTATGATATAATGATGGATCAATGTTCATTTTTCTTTCCCCTGTGTTTATCTACTTTTTCCATCCACCTCTGTTGAAAAGAGGATCCTTCCTCTTTCAATTAGTTTGGTACCTAAGTAGAAAAAAAAATCAACAACATATCTGTTTCTGAGGCCTCTATTCTGTTCCATGCATCATTTTGCCTATCCTTATACCAACGGCACACTGAGTAAGTTTACCTTCACCATGTAAGCGCTCCTCTCCAACATTATGATTGTTCTCAAATACTCTTAGAAAATTTTCTGATTTCTCTTTTCTTTGTTTTCTCTTTCATATAAATTCCAGGAACAATTTATCAATTTCTATTTTTGAAGAGCCTGTTCGGATTTCTACTAAGATCGTGTTGAATCTATAGATTAACTTCTGGAGACTTCCATCTCCAAATCACAAGCATGGCATATCTCTCTATTTACCTAAGGCTTTAATTTCTCCTGGTAATAATTTGTGTAGTTTTCCATGGAGAAAATCCTCTAATAGATCACCTCTGCTCTGGAGTTCTTTTTGCCTGGAAAGACAAGTTTATGTCACCATTTGAGATCTCTTCTTGCCAGATATTGGTTCTCCTGTTATCATTTTCTAGGTATATAAATATACCTTTTGTTCTTCTAACTCTATCTTGGTGTCTGTGTCTCAGAAAATTAACAGATACACGTAGAGGATATGAGTTGGGTGTCTCTTGTGTAGCATGATAATCTCTGCTCTTTAATTGGAATGTTGGCATATTTACATTTTAGTTACTTATTAATATATGGGTGTGTTGGCCTATCATTTTGCTATTTATTTCTGTTTGTCTCTCTGATTTTTGTTCCCATCTTCTTTCTCCAAATTTTTTGGGATGATTGAATATTAGTAATCATTTAGTATCTCATGTTATTTCATCAGTTTATTATTTAGCTACACTCATTCATTGCAGTATTTCTTAGTGGTTGGTCTAGACATTACAATATTAATTCTTAACTCCTCACAGCCTATTTGGAGCTAATAGTGCACCAGAGTATAAAAATATAAAAATCTTAAATCAATAGAACTCCAGTTTTTCCTCAGTTTTTGCACTGCTTTAGTACATACTTTGCAGCAGAAAGCTAGTTGTCTTTTAAATATTTTTAGAGGATACTGAAAATGTTTGTTTATCATTTCTTATAGTGCAGGTCTGCTAGTAATGGTTCTTACCTTTCATTTATCTGAAAGTGTCTTTATTTGGACTTTCAATTTTGTAAGGCATTTTCACTGGGTATAAATTTTTTGACAGGTTTTTATCCCTTTCATCCCTTTTAAAGACACCATTCCATTGTCTTCCAGCCCCTATTGTTACTAATGAGAAGCCAGCCATTATTTTTACCCTGTTGAGTGATGTATCTTTTTAGTCTGGTACATTTCAATTTTTCTCTCTCTTTCTCTCTCTCCCAGCTCTCAGCAATTTGCCTATGATATATTGAAGTGTTATGTACTTCCTATTTATACTGCTTAGTACCAAGAAGGTACTAAGTGGTGAGGTACCTTGATTCTTATGTATATATTTTTTACAAATTTGGGAACGTTTTAGATATTCTTTTATTTCTTCAAATATTTCTTTGGGCTCTTTTCCTCTACTTTTTTTTTTAACGGATGCCAATTATAGGAATATTTCCTAACTGATATCATCTCTGTTTAGATGCACATTGAACAATTTGTTCATCTGCCGTTAAGATCACTGACCCTTTTTGTCCATTCTTTTTTTTTTTTTTTTAGATTTTATTTATTTATTCAGGAGAGACACAGAGAGAGAGAGGCAGAGACACAGGCAGAGGGAGAAACAGGCTTCATGCAGGGAGCTGGATGTGGGACTCCATCCAGGGTCTCCAGGATCATGCCCTGGGCTGAAGGTGGCATTAAACCGCTGACCCACCCGGGCTGCCCTTTTATGTCCATTCTATTAATTTTACTTATTATAGTGGACTTTTCAGTTCTACCATTCCTATGGGGCTCTCTTTTACAATGTCCTTAGTCTCTCCTCTGACATTCAATAGGCCCTTTAATGTTAAGGTCTTTCACTTTTCTTTAATTCCAGGAAGTTTATTTTACATTTCTCAAATATTTCTTCCTATGAATTAAAAAAAAATTTTTCACTTTCTGGGACTATTGTTATCTTTCCTCTTAGATTTTTCAATATTTCTTTACTTCCTCGTTTCCTTCTGGAACGATTCTTCAATCTAGTCTTATTGTTACAAATACAATTGCATTCATCCCTCCAGTCCCAAATCTACTCTATTATCATTCCTACTCTTCAATTTTCATTCCAATATTTCCACCTGATCCCATTTTTGTTTTATATTGTCAATCTTTTTCTATCTCTTGTATTATAATTATTAGCCTATATATTATATTTATTTTTAATTCTTGATCTATATATTCTGATGTTTTTGCTTCCAACATAACCCTTTCTTCAAACTATTAGAGAGATTCGGGATCTGAGAAAAGAAAGTCTTCTTAGGTTGAACTTTACCAACCCTAGTATTTTGGGGGAGAGTGAGGGATGCTCAGTCCCAAGTGTTTACCCAAACTCTGCACTCCAGCAAGATTCTTCTAACAACATTGGCTACTGAGCAAATTTCTGCAATGAAGTGGAAGAGGAAGAATGCTTTACAGAATATTGGAAAAGAATGATAAATGAACATAAGAAGCTTTCCTGCAATTTATGTTCTCATCATCTTCTGATCAACCTTCTGCACGGGACTAGAGCATTCAACCCCTAGTTTGAAAGAGCTTTCTCTTCCTAGGAAATATTCTGTAAGTGGTGATACTGTTTTCTGGGTTCTGTTTCCTTTTATAATTTCTCTAGGGTTGATTTTGGGGGAATAAATAGCCATTTACTCTAATTTTTACCCCTAGCAAGTATCAGATCACCATCTTTCCATATCTTATTCTTAAAACTAGCACATTTCCTGGAATATAATAGAATTGGAAGTGCTTTTGAGTGAGTAAATTGAGTCATAGCCCCTTTTCATCTTGCTTCTTAGGGAATTTGGCTTCTTTAGGGTTTTCTTTCTTTCTGACTGTTCTACTCTCCCTACATCAATCCAAGCCTCCCTCAAGCTTAACATATAGTTTCTAAGCAAGGTTCCATAAATTTTACACATATTATGCCTGCCTCACTGATTTTATAACACAAGATTTACTATGGTTATTCCCCTGGGTTTATATAGAACAGACTGTTTTAGCTAGAGAAAATATGATTTTAATCAATTAGGTCTGTTGCTTGCTTATGTTAAGTCCCACGACAGAGTAAAATTGATATTTATTGTTAGTTGTTGAAAATGGCATTTAGTACCAGGGAATAAATGCAGGTTTGGTGTGTTTGTGCACATGTGTATGTGGAGGAGGCAATTGATGAAGACAAGACTCATATACCTGATGTTCCTTGAAATTAATTTGTGAAAAGAAAGTTGCCTCTAATATATTCACAGCTTAGAAGGTCAGAAACTATTTTAATTTCTTAACTGTGAAATATCCATAAAAAGACCACAAACACTATACAAATAATTTTGAGAACACTCGCATATGCCTTAGAGAGGTAATGATATAGAAAATTATATTCTTTAGATGCTCCCTATACTATTATTCATCCTGATTTCATCCCCTTACCTACCCACTCTGTGTTAAGCAGTATCCTAACTTCAGTGTAAATTATTTCCTTACTTTATTTTACAGTTTTCCACCTGTATGCATCCTAAGCAATAGTTTAATTTGTAATGCTTATAAAATTTAAATTGATGAAATCATATTGTAAATATTCTTGTATGAGTAACATCTTTAGCTTAACATATTTTTAAAGTAATCTCTACACCCAATGAGGGGCTCAATTAACATGATTTTCTAATTCATATTAATGCAATAGGTGTAGTTTTTTCATTTTTATTGAAATGGGTTATTTTCTTTCATGAATATATTATTTATTTATCCACTCTGCTATTTATGGACATTTTGTTACTGGACTTGTGCTAATATGTATACTACTACTCTAATCATTCCTCTTTGTGTCTTCTACACAAACACAAAAATTTTTCTAGGGAGAGCTCCTGTTACATCATTAAGTTATCTGCATGCTCCAATTTACTAGAAAGTGCCAACACCAAAACAATTATTTCATGATTTGCTGTATCACCTCCTAATTTCCCAACCCATCTCCTCCATCTTTATTCTTAGTCTAGAGGGTCCAAATAAATCATTAAAACAGAATTCATTCCTTATCACTTTTTATCACTTATGCTATCCCAAAATCAAAATTCTATTAGGGAGAAGTACTGCATAATTAGACATGATTCTAAAAATCAATGCATGGTTAATTTGATCATTTTGGCATTCTTTTACAACTATGCCTCACTGACCAATTTATCCAGCTATAGCAATTGATTCTGATAACACAGACAGCTAAATTAGGTACCCAAATATGTCTCAATGCTTCAATCACATTTCTCTTCCATAGATATGTAGACATCTGGTCTCTATAAAGCAGAACTGAATACATTTTTTACGTTTATTCGACCATAATTTTGTTTATGGATTTTCACACTGAAGGAAGATTTCTACTAGCAAAGAGATTTTTCATATTGACATCTATCATTTATGGGGAGAGATTATGGAAGAGAATAATTTATCTTCACAGACTCTTTCAGAGATCTATAAATTTAGCTTTTTGTCTTTTTATTATATTAAATGCTCAAATTATGTTTCTCTAAACATTATTTGTATATATTAACAGTATGCTTACTGCATTCCAAAACCCATTTACTTGTTTTTAAAGATTTTATTTATTAATTTGAGAGAGAGCAAGTGAGACAAAAAGCACAAGGCGGGAGAGGCAGCAGGAGAGGCAGACTCCCCAAGCAGGGTGTCTGACTCGGGTCTCGATCCCAGAACCCTGAGATCAGTACCAGAGCTGAAGGTAGATGCGTAACCAACTGAGCCCCCAGGGTGCCCCCACAGAACTCATTTAATTTGAAAGTTCACTGTCAGATTAATAACATCTTCAAGAGGGTGTGGGAAATATGATATGCACACATGTTTACTACCTCAAAATTTCATTTGTATCCACAAGATTACATATTACTTTTTCCTTTAGTAATGCAATTAAGGCTCCAATGTAGGCCTTGCTCACATTCTAAAGATCCTCTTGGTCTATGTTTGGCCATTAGCAGATATCTCATTTGTCAAAATATGTATGGGTTCTTATTACAAAGGTCAGCAAAATACTGCCTGTGGACCAAATCTGATATACCATCTGTTTTTGTTTTTGTTTTGTTTTCTTTTTTACCATATGTTTTTGTAAATAAAGTTTTATAGGGATATAGCCATACCCATTCATTAACATTATCTATGGCTGCTTTTGCGTTTTAATGCAGAGTTGAGAGCTAAGAAAGAAGCCAGACGGCACACAAAGCCTAAAATATTTACTAACTGGTCCTTTATAGAGAAAGTTTGATGATGTCTGCACTGGCACATCAAGATTGACAGCATAATTTAAAGAATACAGGAAGAAAAAAAATGGTTTCTGAATATCCTTCTTAATCTTGTTTCCTTTCATTGTTCCTTTCACTTGTTTTCTTAATTTAATTATGTGTCTCTCGATATTAAATTGCCCTTCTTAAAAGTTAGTGGGATTTTGACTGATTGATGTTTGAAATCTGATTAATAATTAGTTTTGTCATTGTAGTAGTCACTTGAGTTATTCACCAAGTATTCTGATTCTTTCCCTTCTGGTAAGATTCTACTTCTTCACTGACTTGAAATAAACTATTGTAATGTAACTTGGGTTGTCCAAGAAAATATGAATAGAAAAAAGACATGTTTTTTTCCTAGGCAGAAGTGCAGAATTTTCTAACTTAATTTTTTCCCATTTTGGGGGGCATGTAAATGACCATGAGAATCAGAGTCCCTTTAGCTGATATATAAAAATAACAAGTGAAAAAATAAACATTGTTGTTTTAAGTTCCTGAGATTTGAGGACTACTCATTATTGGGGGTATAGCTGAATTTATCTTGATTGATATGTAATTGGTTCAAGAGGTGGGATGTTACCATTACAACAAATGGTGGATGGCAAAACAATAGTTTTTAGAAAATGGAGGCTAGTAATTACAGATTAGCAGTTATAAAAGACTTAGTAAAATTCTTACCTATAATAACTTGAGAGGCAGATAATATTCCAATGACCTTATTGCTTTAGGTACTCCTGGTAAACAGCATGCTAATACATATAAATTACTGATTATAAGATTCTTTCGATTCGATGAGAACAGATACATGCAAATTCAGATAACAAATGGTTTTCAAACAATATTGAAAGAGAATATAAGAATATCCAGAGATTTAGGGACATACCGGTGTCAAAATTACAAAATGATTATTAGAAATAATGTAAATTTTAAACATTTAAAAAATATTTGTAGTGTGACTAGCCCCATTTTATATTTTTAGGACTTAAAAAAAATATTTTATTTATTTATTGAGAGAGAGAGAGAGAGTACAAGCAGGAGAAGCAGCAAAGGGAGAAGGAGTAGTAGGCTCCCTATGCAGGGCTCAATCCCAGTACCCTCAGTTCCAGAACCTTCGATCCCAGGGCCCCAGGATCAGGACCTGAGTGGAAGGCAGATGCCAAACTGATTGAGCCACCTGGGCACCCTTATTTTTTTAGGACCTTTTGACAGTATTTATATTTCAACATTAAAGTCCGCATACTCACATTTATTTTTCTCTTTCCCTGAAATTTCATTTAAAGGATAATAAAGGGCAGCACCTGAGTGGCTCTATCAGTTGAGCATCCAACTCTTGATTTTGGCTCAGGTCCTGAGATGGAGCCCCACCTCAGGCATGCTGACTGAGTGTGAAGCCTGCTTAAAGACTCTCTCTCTCCTTCTCCCTCTGCCTCTCCGTGCTCATGCTCTCTCTCTTTCTATAAATAAATTTTAAAAAATCATAAACAGAGGCAATCTGAAGAGAGATTCTAGTGCTTTTAGAGCTTTCAATACATTTATTGAAGGTAGAAAGTAAACTAAGAAAGGAAAGTGCAGTATCTCCAGGGGTGAGAGGAAGGGCTGCCAGGTAAAATATAGGATGCCTAGTTAAATTTAATTGCAGATAAAAAACAAATTTTGTTAGTATAAATATGTCCTGTACAATACTGGACATTATATAGTTTTAACTTTTTCTTCATATATTTATTTTTACTTTTTTGTAGATCTGACAATCCTAGCCACAAGAAAGCTACTATTCTTGGAGAGATTTGTGAAGACAGACAATTCTATGTCCCAAAAAGATAGCATTGAGAAAGTAACACTCACAGAATAAGAACGTAATCTTGAGAGTGTAATTGGAATTGGAAATAAAAAGTTGAATAAAAGGCAAATAAATATAAAAAGGAAATTCTTCCAGAACATGACAAAGAAAATGTAAATATGAGGAAGAAAATGAAGGTCTATTGCAGGGGCTGGAAAACTACAGTGCACGGGTCTAATTTAGTTTACTGCTGTTTCCTGTTTGCTTGTGAACACTGTTCAAGAATGCTAGCTCTGTAAGTCCAGAAGCCAAGTCAAGGCATCTCCCTCTGTCCCATACCTGCCTCAATTCCAGCTCCTGCCTGCCTCCTCACTGGCAGGCACAGCAGTGCTCAAGCTTTGGCCTGGTCACCCTCCCTGCATGTGGGTGTCTCTGCAATCAGCAATTACCAGCACGTAAGGTGGAAGATCAGTCAGGTATTCAGAGACTAAGAAAATGTCCTCATTTCCAGCCAGGTGTCCAAGCTGAGATAGCTGGGCTTTCCTGAGGGAGAAAATGGTAGACCTTGATCAAGTGTCACCAAGGCAGTGAATAAAACTGATGAGGGTGGATTCATGCCCCACCCCTCACCTGCCTCATCCATCACATTACTCTCCTTCTGGATGGTGGCTCTTTCTTCTTCATCCTAAAAGTGTCACTAGCACAGAGCAACTAGGTGCAAAGCATGCCTGTTACTTCATGGGGTCCATCACAGGAAAATGGGAGCAGGCAGTGCAGGATTTTCTCTCTTATCTTGTAAGCATCACACAATACCCTTGATTCTTCCTCTCCCCTAATAAAATCTAAAATATTTATTATCTGGCACTTTACCCAAAATGTTTGCCAACCTCTGAGTTAGTGATCAATCAAGAGAGTAAAAAAAAGTGACTAAAAATAGTTTCCTGTAGAAGAATGGGAAAGCAGAAAAAGATAGAATAATCAAAGAAATGAGAGAATCTCAAAACTGAAAAAAAGGAAGACATCTTCAGTTTGAAAAGAACCTCCAAGTGTAGAGAAAAGTGAGTGGGGAAAAAATCCATATTATAAAGAGAAAAGCCTGTATGTTTCCTAAGATAGGGGAAAATGGGAGGGGAAAAACAAGAATCAACTGCCAGCAGAATTTTCTTTAGCAACATCCGATGTTGAAAGCTACAAGTCTGAATGCCTCCCAGTTGCTGAATTAAATTATTGTCATCCTAAAGTTTTGACTCATCTTCATATTCATTAAAAATCACAACCAAGTACTATGACAAAATGGAAATATTTTCAGGCATGCAAGAATACCTCTTTAATATTAATAAATTTCTTAGGGATGCAAGGCATAAGAGAAAAGCAGCAAGTATACATCTTAGAAGAACAGTGTGGCAGGAGTTATCCAGGGATCGTAACTCTGCCATAGACTTATGCTCCATGAGCCTGGAATTGGTGGAGGATTGAGGATTCAAAAAGAGAGGTCTCTGCATAAGAAGATTATATTCTATAGAAAAATTAGTACAGTTGAGAGCTTGGAAAAGGTGAGAATATGCTACAATATAATAAGGGAATGTAAAAGAAGAAGAATTTATTTGAATTTGTCACTTGGCTCATTTTAAATTGAGTAAGAGTATTTAAAATGTAGATAATCCAGCACACTGCTCCCACAGCAAGGAAAAATATAGTATCGATATACTTGACATTGGGACCTCTGGGTGGCACAGGGACTGACCATCTGCCTTCGGCTCAGGGCATGATCCCAGGATTCAGGATGGAGTCCTGCATCGGGCTCCCTGCAGGGAGCCTGCTTCTCCCTCTGCCTCTGTCTCTGCCCCTCTCTCTGTCTCTCATGAATAAATAAATAAATCTCTAAATATATATATATATATATATATATATATATATACACACATATATGTATGCTTAACATTGTTTATTTCTTTTGTAACTTTCATAATCAGGCATTAGTAAAACACAGAAGAATGAATTATAGCTATAAAACAAATAAATAGAGCTCTTTATATTATAAATCTCTCTGTGGAGAGATTAATGAAATGAGCTGAATATAGACCGGACTACTAGAAACCAAAAAGACTAGTAGAAACCAAAAAAACTAAAATAGAATTAGGAAGACACAGGAGTTTCACTTAACTTTCTCAAAGAAAGAAAAGGTTGTTTCATTCCTAACATCTGAGTGCTTCAGAGAAGGGATATGGGGGATGTGTTTAAGGCTACTTTTTCAGTATCCATAAACTTTGTCAATATTTTAGAGACAATAACTTCCTCCTTCAAGTACAGCAACTTGAAAAGGAGAATCTGCTCATTAAAGCTCCTCAAAATGAAGTTTTAGAAGGACATCTTATCATGGTAACAGCAACAAGAGCTTTTACCAGTGGATTGGTTGCTATATTCAAAGCATACAGTGATTTCTTTTTAAATTTCATGTTACCCTCACAATGGCCTTACAAAGTAAGGATTCTGGTGTTTTTAATTTTATGTGTGATGAAACTAAAGCTCTGACAGCAATCAACACCTTGCCCAAGATGACACAGTCTATAAGTAACAGAGTCAAGATGAGTCAATCTAGGTTTGTGTGATTCCTGAGAGACTGAATACCCAAATGAAAAATGGCTAAACCATATATGCCAATACAGTGCCAACCCACAACTTCTGTAGCAGTAGTCCCCAGCATGATCGGGACTTGGTCAATGACTGGCAACTTCCCTATTCTCCCCACTTTCATCTGTGTCCAATTTAAACCAATCAGAGAAAGCCAGATATGCTCCCAAGCCAATCACATAGGCTATCTCTCCCACTTCCAGTTGGCCCACCTCAGTTTCCCCATGCCACAGCCTCCGAATCAGAGCACTCCTGAAGCCTTCCCTTTCTAACTAGAACGCTTCCCCACTTCCCTGCCTGACTTTGAGTCTCCGCCAAATACAAGTGATGGTAGCTGAATCCTTTGCTATAGCAAGCTCTGAATAAATATCTTCTGTTTGTTCTCATTTGAGTGAGTTTTATTTATTTCCATGTTCCAAATGCTATAATTTTAGCCACTATACAGTAAGGTTTAGAATCCCAATGCAGTAACTAATTGCTACTTTTCTTAAAATTAGCTTTTGGAAGGCAAAGTTTTCTAGGCAGAAATAAAAAAGAGGAGTTCCACTACCTTCGGTAACTTGAGGTGGCAAATTATGTTAAAACTGAAAATCATTGCTCTAATCCTTAAATCGACTTGTGTTTTGTATTCATAGTTGGAGAAAAAGATCCAGGGCCAAATGACCTTTTATACTGTATTTCTTGGTTCTGTCCTACAGCTGATACTGTTACAGATCAAAAGAATCAGCAGTGCCCAGATTTAGCTACAGACAGTATGTTAAAGAAAAGTGTTTTCTGGCTTTCTAATGGCTTTCCTTCTGTTAATGGAATGAAACACAGCAGGGACTAAAAGCAAGCACCTAAATATTTCTAATAAAAACAAGGTATGGGAAAATACATGTTTAGGGAAAATGCTTAAAATAGTATCAAGGGATGAGGTATGACTCCAGCACAGTGAGAGAGGGCCTATCGCCATCCTTTCCTAGTACTTTGACTTCAGAGTAGGCTACTTTGGGCCACTCAGCATTTGATCTATTTCCAGAGACCAGTGTTTATTTCACAACTGAAGTTTCTGGGAAAATCCGTTTCTACAGAGCTTATGGGGTGTTCTTCAAAAAGTAGGGGGCAGCCTCTTTTCAAATGAAATGTGAGCAACTGGGTTTTACACAGCATTGTACAACTGCCTTTCTTATACTACTTCCATGAGCTTTTGATATACAGGAGGACGTGACCTGAAAATATTTCTGAACATTTTCACAGCTCATTTTATGGGACTAGAGTTCAAAGAAACGTAATTGAGCTGATAGACTCTTCCTAGGAAGCCATCTTAAAGCCTTAATGCGTTTCCTTATTACATTGCAATGAAGATATACAGAATGCCATCTCTAAGAAATCTCCAAGGAGTTATACTTTTGAATTTTTGAACTAAGGTAGGTGAAATAAGGAAGGTTCTTGCATAACAAAGTAAAATAATGATTAAAGGCTGAGGACATGGAACTAGTTTGCTAGGTTTGAAATGCTGGATTTGCTGCTATGTGGCTTGAGGCAAATTCTTACTCACGTCATTCCTTAGTTTGCTCTTCTAATGAGTTATTGAGAGGATTAAGTATGTTAGTATAGGTAAAGTGCTAAGAATGTTACCTAGCTCATAATATTCATTTTCATCAGCATAATTATTAATTACCATTTTCTGGGAAATTTGAGTGGGAAACCAAGTATTATTCTAGCCTCACTCTTTCTTCCATTTATTGTAAACTACATTTAGTTTTTGATGATACGAGAAACTTGGGGTGAAAAAAATGAAAAAAATTAATGCGTGCTATTGGGGAAGAGTATCAAAGAAGGTGGGAGGTCATAAGCAAGTCATATATTTTGGTTACTTAGCACTCTGATTCCCAGTAAGGAGATGTTAAATTCTCTCCAAAATGAATAACCACCATGTTATGCCTCCCTTCTCAGGATGTCCCTCACTTCTGTAGAACTATGCTGAAAACTGGAGCAAGGTGCAAATTGCTCTCTTCCTCCTCCTTCAGAGTTCAGGGGTAGCTCTGAAACCATCTTAAGCAAACACACCCTCTACTAAGTCTAGGAGATTAATTTCTTCACTGCTGTGTTTGCAAATTGGTCCCTCCCTTAACTGACCAGTGACTCACCTTTCTCTTGATTTGTCTTAATTTATAGATGCCTAATGGAATGATTATATTTTAAGTCAGCAAAGCATTTAAAATATCATATTCTCATTGTTTTCCCATAGATCTTCCTTCGCATTGGTACATCAGGATGAGTATCATTTCCAAAAAATTGAGAGTTCATTGGTCTAGCACGCTATTGAAATCAGCACGAACTTCATAATCTGACTTATTCAGTTTCAATTTTAGCTATAGGATTAGAACTAATGAGCAACATTCAGATTGCGTTTTTGAGATATTGTACTATAAAAATTCTCATCCTCCTAACATATTGTAAGCTATTTTTGTGTCTATCTGGACTTTAAATATGTTCTTCACTGGAAGCTAATCCATTATAGCTATTAGCTTCTTGCTCTGTCAAGGTGCAGAAACTAATAAACCTTGAAGGATTTAAAAAGCTACAGATTCTGAAGTTCTTTCATCAAGTTTGTTTGGCAGGTTAAATTACTTATTCTTATTAATATCAGAGAGGAGTTCATCCCAATAGTGAAAGGTCACCTTCAGTGTCTCTGTAAATAATTATGTGACTCTAAAATCATGCAGTTGAAATTCCTGTGTTTAATCATTCTGCTCACTTTTAAGGACATATCAAGGCAATAAAATAATTTAAAAGGTGATATTTTTAACATCTTCTCCAGTTTAATCATTGCTCATGGTAGGAAGGTCAGTAACCATGTTCAAAACCATTTTTAAAGAAGTCTCTTAATTTATTTAACTGTTACCTCTTTTTTATCTGTTCTTTCTGGTCACCTCTACTTTCTAAAGAAGAGGTTTCATACATACTTCTGTGTAAAACTTCAAAATGTTTCATTGTTACTTCTGTGTAAAAATGTGTATTTGCACTTAAATTTTAGCAATGCAGTTAGCCTTCACTGAAGAGTCAACTAAGTATAACCAGCGTCCTCACCTTGGTCTCTGTGTTTTATATTTCTTAAGTTTAATAAACATTTGAAAAATAATAAGTCATGCTTTTTTATATCACAACCATATGATACTACCAAGATTATAACTTCATCTGCAACTATAATGTTTTGTTTTTGTTTCTTTGGTTTAAGGCCTAAAGTCCAAAACAATAACAAGACATGGAAAAGTACCTAGCACATCACAGGAGTGTAAGAATTTAGAAAATAATATGTATTTGCAAACTACAAATACAAATAATTCTTTATAATTATATTTACATTGCTCAAGCAAAACTTAGGTATTTTAACCACTTTTGTCCTATTTAGAAATTGCTCTGAAGGTGGATAAAAGAAAGAAAATCGGTTGTTATACATGCCCCATTTAGTTCTTTGTAACACTATGATGGGAAAAGAGATGGGATAAACAAGTAAATTTATGTTGGTATATTCCCAGTTTCCCTTAATATACATAGGCTGAGCTTCATTACTAGAAAAAAAAAAAAAAAAAACAAGAATATTCTGCACTGTAAAAACCAGAATCCTTTCTACTGAGAACCACAGTGGATGTGATTCTTGCCTTCACCTTGAAAGATCAACCTAAGCATATCTGTATTCTTATGTCTCCTCTTGAATTTTTCTTTTTTACTATTCCCTTTCTTCTAACTCCCATCAAATCAAGTGGGAGTTACTCTGCCAAATCAGGCAGATTTCTCTAGGTCTCAACACTCATTTGCTTATTTTTTTCCCTCACCCCATGGGCATTCTCATCTAAAGTTAATGCATTTATCTAAAGTTATATCATGTTGTACTTTTCTTCATTGTAAAAGAGTCTGAGCTCACACACACAAAAAAGTCTTTAAAATAAAAGGCTGTAAAATTAATGAGTATATTATTAAGTTAATTTTAGAATGTAGTATAATGATCTTAGGAATTCAAGCCTTACGAAAGGCATTTGCCCTCAGGTCTACAAAAAGCTTGAAAAATTGTCTCTACAACAGTAGACTATTTGGTTTATAGTTAACAAGTAATTTCACATTATACCTTTACGGAATGAGAAAAGTATACAAAAACTTATATCCCCAAGACATTTATAGGACTGAAAAATCAATCTATAACCTTGTATGCTAATTGAGCATACTCTAAAATATGGGATAGTAGCATAAATATGGAAAGTATTCTAGAAATTTTTTTTACCAGGTATTTAAACTTACTTACAGTGAGTTTATTACTACTGAATTAACTTGCATTTTTGAGATTCTATATTCTATGGAATAGACAGTTTTTTAAAAAAATTTTTTTATATAATTCAAGCTCAAATGTATTGATTATAGTAAGCCCTTAAATAACAAATACAATCATAATAGTATAATATGATTTTAGCACTTCATTCATGATTGTAAAGTTTACATTCAAAAGTACCTAGACACAATTCTGCAGGATCTTAAACAAACCTTGATGAAACTAGTTACAAATCAGTCAATATCACAGCAGCTTATGTTGATAAAGGTTGAAATGAAGCCTAGGATGTCAGACTCATAGCTTAGTATAAGAAAGCACTAGAAATCATGTGTTGAATAAAAACAAGTAATTCACATTCTCCTTCTAAATGAGAACCCTCGTTCATGCATTCCTGAGTGTCATCATCTCTGATGACCCACGCCACAATTTAAAAATAATGACTTAGTGTCATTGTTAGATCTATAAGGCTAATCCAGTTTTAAGTGATGGTGAAATGAGTGATCTAGAATAACTGCCAATCTCATTTTTTCCAACTTTTGCTTTGGTGAGAAAGTAGAGAAAATAAGGCATATCTCTCTGAAATTCTGAGGCCAAAAAGAAGATCAAGTTTAACCAACAATAAATATATCATTTTTGTAGTCACCTCAGAAAATACTGGCAAAGCAAGTATAAAAGCCTCATGAAAGCTTAAAATAGGGTATTAGTACATGGAAAATTGTTTTATACCAATAGACCAAGACCAGAGACATCTGAGCTGATGGAAAAGCTACTTTGTGTTAACTATGCTCTAGTGACATACTGTGAAACAATGAGACTGAGATTCAACTATATTTAAGACCGCACTGAGAACTCATTACAAAGCCTTCATTCGTTTCTCTTTGTATTCCAAATTTTACCTCAGAAAGTCTATAAATATATATATATTTATATACTTATCATTTGAATACATATATATATATATATTTGATGATAAGTTACCAGATATAAAGATAATAAAGGACTCAAATCTAAGTAGTTGATTGACATAAAGTTCATCTGTTACTTATTTATTTCTTCTATTAGGAATTAAGTGATCCTTTTATCATGATTGCTATAAACTGAAACAATATACAGATTAAGTAGAAGATTAAAATTATATGAACTGGAGAGATGTGAGTTTAGAATAAGAAAAGCCATACTTGTTACATTCTAAAATAAATTTTAATGCTTGTTTCAAACTTCAATTTGATTATTCACTTAGTGAGTATTGTTATATGTCTCTTTTAAGTTCCAAAGATACAGCAGTGAACAAAACACGCAAAGGTAGCTATCCTTTTGGAGCTTACATTCTGGTTGAGGACTATATCCAACTGTACTTGAAACCAACCTTGGATGCCTGCTAGGCTTATCAAACTTGACAAATCCAAATAATTCTCAATCCTCCTCCCCTTCAAATATATTTCTCCTCCAGTCGTTCCTAGCTCAGTAAGTGGCATCTCCATTTACTCTCTTGCTTATGCTCAAAACTTGAGAGTTATTATCGTTTTTCCCTCATTCTCTCACTCTTCCCATACAATCTATCGTCAAATGCTGTTGGCTCTACCTTCCAAATCTTTTTCAACACCTGCTACCACCCAAGTCCATCATTTTTCAACTATACTGACACAGTAAATTTTGTGACTTTCCAGCATTGGAGGCAGGAAAGAGGAGGAGGAGGAGGAAGAGGAGGAGGAGGAGGAGAGAGAGAGAGAATACAAAATAAAACAAAGAAGAGGGCAACCCCAGTGGCCCAGCAGTTTAGCACCACCTGCAGCCCAGGATGTGATCCTGGAGACCCAGGATCAGGTCCCGAGTCGGACTCCCTGCATGGAGCCTGCTTCTCCCTCTCCCTCTGCCTGTGTCTCTGCCTCTCTCTCTGTGTTCCTCATGAATAAATAAATAAAATATTATAAAAAAAATAAGAAAAAAACTATTTCTAGGTGGTGAGTCAAGAGTTAGGAATTAAGTTGAAGCTGATAAGATATAAATGTAGATTACATATATATATATATATGATTTATACATATATAGAGTGTGTAATTGTATAATATATTAGCAATTATAAAATACAATTAAATTAAAATGCAATCACTAAATATAAAATTTAAAAAGTGATTTTCCTATCATGTTCGTTGGAAAGTTCTTAAAACAATGACAGCCTAGTAGCAAAGAACATTCTCATTGCCCAGGTTGTGGTCTTAATATATAATTTTCATATAGAACAAACCATGGTTCCCTGAAAAAAATGGAAGGAACCATACAAAGTCTGCATGGAAACAACTTTTTATCTTATATAGCCAAAAAATATCTTAAATACACTGTGAGGGTCATGTTAAAGGACTCAGTAGTAACTGAAGAGTCTTACACTCAGTGAAGATAAGAAAATTTAAGCATTGAAAGTAAGATAATTTGAACACCTAAAATATATTTAAATATATGAGTTCATCATGATGTTAAAAAATAATAATTATCTTCAAATGCAGGTAAATAGACTCATTATGCTGTGAAATAAATGTAAAAAATTAGGCATGTACCCTACTGTTTTCTACAATAACTGTTCTTTTGGATAATTACACAGCAGATTACAAGTTTAGTTTTAAGGGAGAGCTGCAGATAATAAAATAATGCAACAGATAGAATTATAATATCATTTTATATACTCAAATGAATCAATTAATCTAGATACTGATCAACAATTACTGCTAACATCAGCACACAAGACAAACACACATTATGCACCTCATCTGAGACAAATACAACACTATCTATGAACTAAAAAACAGAAAAAGAAAAGCTAATAAATCTGAATCCTATCATGCCTCCAGTTCTTCTAATCTATAGAAAAACACACAAGAACATTGGCTCACAAACTCGAATTTCCCGGGTGAAATCTGAAACTGGCCCCCTACACAGAGGCCAAGGAGAGACCAAAGAAAGAGGTGAACCATTTCAGATTGATAGATGGAAGATTTAATAAGCAAGAAAACTCACTTATGAGGTCTGTCTTGGGTGGCCACCAGATGAGTAGATCTCCATGCCTGTCCACTAAAGTCTTAAAAGTTTGTGCAGAGGCTTTTACTGGGCTCAGACATGTATACCCTCCAGATGGTCTCAACAACACAGTACTTTCTATCAAGGCTATATCCTTGAAAATGGTTCTGACTCTTGGTTGGAATGGAGGGCAGAGCAACACTTCAAGGACAGAGGACAGGGCAGAGAACCTCTGATTGCCCAGGTCCAGCTCGAAGGTCAACTTGCAGTCATGTTCTTCCATGGCCTCCTCTAAAAAAGACACATGAGGGATGCAATCAGCAAAGATTGAACAGTAGAAAACTACTGGGCAAAGGATCTTATTTCTAATTCAATAAATAAGTTACAAATCATTTTAAAAAATAGTTGAGAGAAACCTTATACACCAAAAGGGAATTAAGAGATATATGAACTAACTGCAATATTTGGTTGATTCCTGATTTAAAAAAAAACAAAAAAACAAAACAAAAAAAAACAACTAAAAGCAATTGTGGCATTTGTGAGAAAATTGGGATAATTTGAACAATGATTGGATCTTTTCCAATTTTAAGGATTGATTAATTTTTGGAATAATAATGAAAACATGGGTATCTTTAAAAAAGAACTGTATATTTCAGAGAAACATACTGAAGTATTTATAGATGAAATCATAGAACATCTTAGATTTGCTCAGAAATGATTTAAAAAGAGGAAATAGGAGTATAAATAACACAAGATGGGCAAGGTGTCAATAACTGTTGATGATGGGTAATGGTGAAGGATTTTATTTTTTTAAGATTTTATTTATCTATTTATTTGAGACACAGATTGAGAGAGATAGAGGGAGAAGCAGGCTCCATGCAGGGAGCCTGACGTGGGACTCGATCCCGGGACTCCAGGATCACACCTGGGCTGCAGGCGGCGCTAAGCCGCTGCGCTACCGAGGCTGCCCTGGTGAAGGATTTTTATTATGCTTTTCTTTCTATTTCTAGATACAGTTGAGTTTTTCTACAATAAATTAAAAATAAATGTAAAAATACATCAACATGATATAAAATATTTAAGCAAAGTTTTTGAGACAAGAAACTCCAACTGTATTACATTAGTTCTCAGGTTTTGTTAAATGTTTTGAATCATTTTAAATCAGACAAAATGTTATACAGCTTCCATACAGGAAGCTTCATCTTTTTAGCATATATTTTGTTGGTAGAGATGTTTTTGCAGGGGCAGGATTTACTTTTTAGCGGACAAAAACTGTCATGTGTCAGTATTTTCAATGTTGTGTGCATCAGATTATAGTAAAAAGACAATTATGGGGACACCTGAGTGGCTCAGCGGTTGAGACTCTTGTCTTCAGCCCAGGGCATGATTCCAGAGTCCTGGGATTGAGTTCCACATCGGGATCCTTGCATGGAGCCTGCTTCTCCCTCTGCCTGTGTCTCTGCCTCTCTCTCTCTCTCTTTCTCTCTCTCTCTCTCTCTCTCTCTTTCTCCCCCTGAATGTGTGTCTGTCTCTCATGAATAAATAAATAAAATCTTAAAAAAAAAAAAAAAGACAACTATGGACAAGAGGTAATTCTTCTATTTTCATGAATGGCTCAACCTAATTATGGTAAACCAAGTTCACATTCTATCATCAAGTGGGGTTCTCCTATTTTTTCGTTTTGTTATGGATCGTTAAAGATACCTTAAAACCCAGTAGTTTCATCATTACTACTCAAAATATCCAGTGAAAGATTTGAGCTAGGAAAAACTGTAAGGTACTATACATACTGCACTGCCTTGAAATCCATTTGTAACTTGTAATTCTAAAATTAGAGCTTATTAAACTCAACACCAAAGAAACAAACAATCCAATCATGAAATGGGCAAAAGGCATGAAGAGAAATCTCACAGAGGAAGACATGGACATGGCCAACAAGCACATGAGAAAATGCTCTGCATCACTTGCCATCAGGGAAATACAAATCAAAACCACAATGAGATACCACCTCACACCAGTGAGAATGGGGAAAATTAACAAGGCAGGAAACCACAAATGTTGGAGAGGATGTGGAGAGAGGGGAACCCTCTTGCACTGTTGGTGGGAATGTGAACTGGTGCAGCCACTCTGGAAAACTGTGTGGAGGTTCCTCAAAGAGTTAACCTGCCCTACGACCCAGCAATTGCACTGTTGGGGATTTACCCCAAAGATTCAGATGCAATGAAACGCCGGGACACCTGCACCCCAATGTTGATAGCAGCAATGTCCACAATAGCCAAACTGTGGAAGGAGCCTCGGTGTCCATCGAAAGATGAATGGATAAAGAAGATGTGGTTTATGTATACAATGGAATATTCCTCAGCAATTAGAAACGACAAATACCCACCATTTGCTTCAACGTGGATGGAACTGGAGGGTATTATGCTGAGTGAAATAAGTCAATCCGAGAAGGACAAACAGTGTATGTTCTCATTCATTTGGGGAATATGAATAATAGTGAAAGGGAATACAAAGGAAGGGAAAAGAAATGTTGGGAAATATCAGGAAGGGAGACAGAACATAAAGACTCCTAACTCGGGGAAACGAACTAGGGGTGGTGGAAGGGGAGGAGGGCGGGTGTTGGAGGGGAATGGGTGACGGGCACTGAGGTGGACACTTGACGGGATGAGCACTGGGTGTTTTTCTGTATGTTGGTAAATTGAACACCAATAAAAGTTAATTTAAAAATAAAAATAAAAAATAAAAAAAAATAAAATTAGAGCACATAGACCCTGGGTGTATCTTAATGTGCATAAATTCATTTCATTTTTGGTTGAGCTGTATTTTAGTCAGGTACGGCTACTATTACAAAAAGGGTACCACAGACTGAGGAGCTTAAACAACAGAAATTTATTTTTTCAACATTGCAAAAACAGGAAGTCCAAAATCAAAACACCTGCAGAATTGGTTTCTCCCAAGGTTTCTGTCCTTGGCTCCCAGACAGCTGCCTTCTCTCTGTGCCCTTTGTACATGCAAATATCTGCTGTCTCTTCCACTTCTAATAAAGACATTGATGAATTAGAGTCCCACCTTATGACCTCATTTAACCTTAATTACCTCATTAAAGGCCCTATCTCCCAATGCTGTCACATTGGGAGTTAGCAATTGCTTTCAGTAATTATGCTCCTTGGTATTTACTCAAAGAGCTGAAAATGTATATCCACACAAAAACCTCCACATGGGTGTCTACAGCAGCTCTGTTCATATTTGCAAAACATGTAAGCCACCAAGATATCCATCAGCAGGCAAATGGATAAACTGTGGTACATCCAGGTAATGAAGTGTTAGTTAGTGATAATAAGAAATGAGATATGAAGCCATTCAAAGACATAAAGGTAACTTAAATGCATATTACTAAGTGAAAGAAGCCAATCAGAAAAGGTTAATTACTATATGATTCCAACTATATGACATTCAGGAAGGACAAAACTATAAGTAAAAATATCAATAGTTGTCACAGCTAAGAGGAAGGGAGGAATGAAAGGGTGAAGCACAGGGAATTTTTAAGGCATTAAAAATACTCTGTATGATACCATAATAATGGATACATGTCATTATATACTTGTCAAATCAATAGAAGATAAAAAAACACCAAAAATGAATCCTAATCTAAACTATGGACTTAAGGTAATTATAATATGTTAATGTGGATTCATCAGTTATAAGAAATGTACCATGCTGGTGAGGGATGTTGATAATGGGATAAGCTACGTTTGTGTGGGGACAGGCTATATGGGAAATCTCCATATCTTCTGCTCAGTTTTGCTATGAGCCTAAAACTGTTCTGAAAACTAAAATCGATTTAAAAAATAACAATAATAAAACTGTTTAAAGTTTAAAAAATTTAAATCCCATCTTTCATATACTGTGTGATTTTAAACAAGCTAATTAATATCTTTGTGGTCCAGGGGTGCTTGGGTGGCTCAGTCAGTTAAGCATCTGCTTTTGGCTCAATTCATGATTTCAGAGTCCTGGCATCGAGCCCTGTGAGCAGCCTTGTGTCAGACTCCTTGTTCAGTGGGGAGCTTGCTTCTCTTTTTCCCTCTGCCCCTTCCACTGTTCATGCCTTCTCTCTCTCTCTTAAATAAATAAATAAATAAATAATAAATAAAACCTTAAGAAATTTGTTGTAGTCCAGTACACTTATCAATAAAGTGCAATAATAAAGGCAACTGCCTCTCAGAATTATTGCAAATAATTAAAAATGAAAAATAAAGATTTTACAAAATGCTTTCAAATACTGATATGTGATAAATTGAATAAGAGGCTTTTAGCTCAGACACTAATGAAAAACAAGTACTGAAGAAAGGAGGCCATTAATTCCTATATACTGCTTCTCTGAGGGGAATCATAAACATGATCATTTCAATTAATTGTTTTATAGATTTCCAAGATCTATGTTTGTAAGTTTGCTCAATTTAAGAAAAAAAAATCACTGTTTTGATAAGACAATCGTATATACTCATGGTACAAACTTAACTAAATCATATATGGTGAAAAGAAATTCCTCTTCCCCCCTTCATCTAAGTTCTATCCCTAGTAGTAACTACTGTCACCAGTTTTGTATGTTTACAAAATGTCTTATGCGTCTACAAATAATGAATGAAGAGTGCTTGATTCTGGAGGTATTATTGGTCATATTTGAAAAATCAGTATTGCACAGACACTAGCCAATCAGAATAGACTTGGCCTTATCACTGGTCAGGGTCTGTAGTCCCCCAGTTTGAAACTGGCCCGTGATCAGTAGGTTGGTGAGTGAGTGATGTCAGGATAGAAACTAAGCAGTCATTACCCATACTCTGCACTCGGTGTGTACTGGTTAAAGTAAAAAATAATAATAATAATTAAAAAATAAAATTTTTAAAAAGGGGAAAAAATAAAAGGGCCAGCAAAAAAGGAAATGGTGTAGGTTGAGAGGTGATAAAGGTGTATGATATCTATTCCATAGCTATTCTCGAACAAAAAAATTTTTTTAAGATTTTATTTATTTATTCATGAGAGAAACAGAGGAAGAGAGAGAGGCAAAGACACAGGCAGAGGGAGAAGCTGGCTCTACGCAGGGAGCCCAACGTGGGACTTGATCCCAGGTCTCCAGGATCACACCCTGGGCTGAAGGTGGCACTAAACTGCTGAGCCACCTGGGTGCCCAAAAAATTTTTATATTGCAGATATACATAAGGTACTTAAGGTACTACTATAAAGTATATATATAGTAATTGAGGAGCCACCCAGAACCATAAGCTAGAATTTTTCCCATATCTATGTAATCATGATTCTAAAGTCAAAGGTTTTTAATTTGACTGATCAGTATTTTATTGCTAATTCTGAGTAAAGATTTCATTTATTCTCTTACCTAAAATTAACATTTTCTAAGCTTTTTTAAATTAAATTTTTACTTTAAGTTTCTTTGTTCTGTATACCTGTCTTCCTCCCTTGCCCCCTCCCTAAACTCCTAACAATTCTCATTTTCTAGGATTTCAGGATGAGACTTATTATACAATCACATTTTTCACTTTTTCTAACTTAGAAAGGTGGCAGCCAATGAGAATTTTGGAAAGTCTTTCTTCAATTTAGATGATATATATGCCTTCCCAGCCCCTTTCATGAACAGGCTCAGAAGTAAGGCTCTTCAGGTTTGATGTATTTCAAGTCTCATATAATGCAGTGTTCACTTTCAAGTATATTCATTCAAAGCCTTTTTCTTTCTATACCTCAAAGTCAAGAGAAGTATTCCTATAAAAGAATTTCCAAAAAAAAAAAAAAGAATTTCCCAAACTACCACTGCTAATTCCATGTGAATACAGTGAGGAGGTAGGGAGATATGCCAAAAGGAGGCACCATTTGCACAGGCTAACACAAAATAAAATGTCAAATCATATTTGTCTCCCTCTTTTATTTCATCCACTTATTATTAAGCAGGGATACTGAAAAGGACTTAGGAGTCAATATATAGTTCCTGAACTTTCTGTCTTTCAAGTAACTTATGCTAATTGGTGTATTCACAGGACAATACGAAAGAGTAGAAAGTGGGGTTAGCTAGAGGAGCTCCAACTTTCACTGATATCCATTCTCTGAGCTCCAGATTCAGCTTCCATGAAATCATCATAATATCTATTTTTAGGGCTATTTAGAAGATAAAGTGAAATGTGTAAAATGTTTTGGGAAGTTTAAACACATTAAATGGAAGTTATATTTACTATTTCTGACAAGTTAATGTTTCTTGATGAGAGTTTTTCCCCCAAACCACATTCCCTGTTCACTACACTTAAGAATATATACAAATATTTAAAACTGGTTTCAAATTTGGAATATGAATTATATTTATGGCAAGGAATTTAGAAAGGCAACACCATGATAGAATCAGTCAAGGTCCAGGCACAGTGGTTCTGTGAACTTCGACGGCATCTTCTTTAATACTAGGGATAGAATGATAAAATCGAAGAAACTTCAGAAGGGAAATGGAGAACAAGAGATATAAATTGGTATGTCTGAGGCAACAAAAATAATCATTGGTAAAACATTCTACAACCACAAACACACGACTCTGATAAGCTTTGTCTCTTCTCATCATGGATAAATATTATCTCCAAAACACTAATGCTGGGAAGCCTGGGTGGCTCAGCGGTTGAGAGTCTGCATTCGGCTCACAGCGTGATCCCAGGATCTGGGATCAAGTCCCACGTCGGGCTCCCTGCATGGAGCCTGCTTCTCCCTCTGCCTGTGTCTCTGCCTCTGTCTGTGTGTCTCTCATGAATAAATAAATAAAATCTTTAAAAAAAAATAAAACACTAATGCTGGAGTCCCAGGTAATGGGCAGTGGGAACAGGGCAGCTCTGACCAGCCTAGTTCACTTCATGCCACATAAGTAACTCTCAAGAGCAGCTCTGGTGCGGACCGAATTTCTAAGGCTCTCAGCTTGGAAATACATGCCTGATGATCTATCTATAAATAACATGAATCCAAGTGACAGCTGATCCTTCTTTTTTTTTTTTTTTTTGCTTCCACATTAACATTTTATATATTTTTTCTGTATTATTTTCTACTTTGATGGACATAAGAATAATATCTTTCAATAGAGACATTTAAGAAAATCATGGCCAGGCCTAAAGATAACATTCATTCACTGAATGCTAAACTGGAAAGCTAATGAATAAGAAACTAAGGCGCTTTGTAGGTTAAATAGTTTTTGCCTCTGTTCTAAAAACAGCAAAAAAAATTCTTTAAGTTATAACTGATGTCTTAAAATTAAAGAAAAATCCAAACACAAAATCTCCCCTCATTTTTTGAAATAAATGTGTTTCTGGCCTGTGAAACTTACTATTTTATGATTCAAAGTTTTTTCCCAAATTAATTAAAGCATCTTGATATTCACATTTCAAACTTGAGTAATTTTTAAAACGTGAATAAATATAATTAAAGATACCTTGTTTATAAATTTTTATTTTTTCCCCTTAAATTAGTAGCATCTGGTGGCTTTACTAATTCTTCAATATGGACAAGCAAGACTATCTGTGATGGAGCATTTTGTCACTGCTGTATTTATTCAATGTAACGTGGACTGGCAGTATGACAAAAGATAGGTAAAATAATTTTGACATTCATCTCCACATTGCATAAACACTGAGAAAACAGAAACTTCCTAGGGAAGGTCTAATTCAGACAGGATGCCCAACAGTTACCGATTTCCGAGGAATGAAGCTCCATTTTTATAACTGAACCACAAGAAAGGAATATCGAAAACCTGACAATGCCCTAAGTTGTCATCTTGGCTTTTCCCAAACTGTGTGCTGTAGGTAAGTCCTTTGATATATGGGGGCCTGTCATGTGCAAAATGAAGAAGCTTAAGACATCACGGGTCCTCAAGAATCTACTTCAAAGTCCCTTTTAAACATTTTTTCAAACACTTTTTAATCTAATTTTAGACTTACATAAGTATTCAAGAATAGTACAAAGAGTTTCCTTCTATCTCTCATGTCCCCTCCTCTAATGTTAACATCTTACAATACCATAGTAAAATTATCAATATCAGAAAAGTAACATTAGTACAGTATTAAACTACATACCTTATTTCAATTTTACACATTTTTCATGTTATTTTTTCTTTTCTAGAATTCTACACAGTGTCCCACATTTTATTTAGTGGTTTGAACCTGTTATACAATCAATGGCAGTTTCTCAGTCTTTCCTTACCGTTCATGAAGATGACACATTTGAAGAGTGTTGACCAGTAATTTTGTAGGATGACTCTGAATTTGGGATCAGATGTTTCCTTATGTTTAGATTGAGATTATGCATTCTTGTCAAAAGTACCACAAAAAATAATATTGTACCTTTCTCAGTGCATCATATCAAGAGGTTCGTGATGTTGGTATCTGTTATTCTTGGTGATGTTTACCTTGATCGCTTGGCTAAGATGGTGTCTGCTGGATTTCCCTACAGTAAAGTTACTCTTTCCTTTTGTAGTTCATTAGTATTTTGGGGGGCATGCTAGAGACTATGCAAATCTTTTCCTCCTCAAATTTTTCTCCTATTTTTAGTATTCATCAGTGGATCTTCTCTGCAATAATTATTGCAATAGTGATTGACTTATGAATATCCTTTATTTCTCTTATTCCTTCACATACATATTCATTTGAATTTTACTAAAGGGAAGACCTGTCATGTTTTTTCCATTTACTCATTAATCTGATTATTTATTTATATCAGTAAGTTTCCATGAACATTTATTTTGTTCTGTGAGTTATATTCCAACACTATCATTATTTACTCTTTTTAAAATATTTATTTATTTATTCACAAGATACACAGAGAGAGAGAGAGGCAGAGACACAGGTAGAGGGAGGAGAAGCAGGCTCCCTGCATGAGGCCTAATGCGGGACTGGATCCTGGAACTCCGGGATCATACCTTGAGCCGAAGGCAGATGCTTAACGCTGAGCCACCCAGGCATCCCTATCATTATTTATTCTATTGAAAAATTTGGTTCAGCTTTGATCATTAGAGGCTCTTTCAGGTTGGTTCTTATGTTGTTTCTTTCTTTTGCTTTTGCTTTTGCTTTTTCTCTTTCTCTCTTTCTCTTCTCTCTCTCTTCTCTCTTCTCTCCCTTCTTTCCTTCCTTCCTTCCTTCCTTCCTTCCTTCCTTCCTTCCGTCCTTCCTTCCTTCAAGTTTTCTTACACTCTGGGACCAGAAGAAGTTTCAGACCACTCATACTTTCCTGCCACAGTTCTGAAATCAAGCACTTCTTTAAGGAGCTCGAGTTCTTTTTACTGGAGAATGGTGTTTATAAGCAAAGATCTGGGAGCAAGGTATGTCATTGTTACCAGGATGTCATGGTTTCTAGGCCATGTAGACCAACAAAACTAGGAAATAGATGTTTGTGTACTAACCCCATATGAGCTCGTGTGTGTATAGCCCACATCTATTTTTCTATTTATCCATCGAAAACCATGAGTTTATACCGATGCCTCCAATTCAAATCCGACACCACCTGGTTCATCCTAGCCTTCTTCCTTTCCTTATTCATAATTTCTTTTCCCAAAAGTGAGAAAGCTGGATCACTGTATTTATACTATATTTTCTAATTTGTCCAGTTTTAGCACACACATAAAATAGTTTCAGAATTTCTAAATCATACTCATGAAAAATATTTTAAGGACTAGAGTTCATTTTTATCTCTAGTCTGACAGTATTCAATCAAGATACTGTTTTCCACAGTTATTTATATCAGTTCTTGACTTCATCATCTTGATTTATAACTGAAGATTGGTAAGTCCCATTGTCATTTTGGTAGAGTTACACATGTATCCTGGCTCAGAATTTGGGATCTCCCACATAGATTGTGTTCTAATTAAATACTGAATTGCAATATCTGTCTGTAACTTATGATTTGGCTAAATTCAGGTAGATCTGAGGTGCCAGTTAAACTTACAGTATTGTGTTGAACCAAAGCCCTGGCATTTTTTATGTTGCATACCCATTAGGGAGTACTCAACTAATGATCCAATGGTGCCTTTTTAGAGTGCCCTCAGCTAGTACACAAAACTAGCAGTGATTATAGCAGATCTTCTGATAGTAAAACATGATATTCCTAATAAGGATGATAAATATATTCCTATAAAATATCTCAAGTGTGAGGATTGTGTTATACTGGAAAACATTAGAAGTAATCGAACAAAAGTGCGGATAAGAGAATATTTCCACTGAAATACCAAGCCCTACAGTAATTGTTTTCTTTGAGATTAGATAAGATGACTATTTCTAATATAGATTTTAAATGGGGAAAATGGCACATTTTCTTATAAGTTGTGATTTTGGTTCAGAGAGGGGAAAAGACACTCGTAAAGCTAAAAAAATTGATTACCTAATGATTTTACTTTTCTGAATTATCATAATTTCTAAATAATATCTAAAATATCCACAGTTTGCTGATTGGTACTCATAATGAGATTATTAATCCAGAGAGTCATGATCCATTAATATAGTCTTGACAGGGGGATGTATTTCTTTTTCTCCTTTTATTGGTATATAAAACAATTCACATTCATCATCTTAAGTTTATTGACTAGGATTTTAATGTTAGGAATTCAATGTTAAAAAACCTTTGGTACTAGCATTATGTTCAGAATAATATCATACTCTCTATATTCTCACCAGAGTAATGGGAACTCTATAAACTTTTAGTAACCAACAGAGTCACTTACATTAGCACAACAATCTATAATTAATTTCTAATGTAAAAATGTGCCTGTTTAGGGCATACTTCATCCCTTTCCTATCTTCTGTTAATCACAAGTTCAGTGAATATTTTTTTTTCCTCTCACAAATGAAGTTAAATAATTCCCATAATGGATTTCTACCACTTTCTCAAGTGTGATGTTTAATTTGCTGCTGCAAACTTCTCACCCTTAGCCACATTCACACACTCACTAAGGTGTTTCCATAAAGTTTCTGAGATTTTTGTTCTGGAATATATTACTCTGAAGTTGACTCACATCAATTATCTTATGTCTGATTTGAACTCTCAGCAATAAAATTGCCTTAAGAAAGGGGCTGCTTAAGAGAAAAAGAAAAAGAAGGAGCTGCTTAGCCCACTCTCATCCCAATACTCCAATAAAAGGAGCTAAATCTCTCTGGGAAGTGGCTGATGTCAGAGCTGGTCACAGAAATGTACAGTATGATCTTGGAACATCTCAAGTTGCCAGTAAGTAAGAACATACATAAAAAAAATGGGGACATATTGAAAGAACACTGGAGTTAACTCAAAGCTGCCAACTGCTAAAGTTGGCACAAATTTAGCAACAAAATAATAATAATATTGAATTCTCAGAAATAGAATAAGATAAATATATGTGAATCCATACCAGCATATGAATGAGTGACTAAATAGTCACATAAATGTGGGAGAAGACATGCTCCTCTTTTACTAGAAAATTCTAATTGACAGTGTAGCAGAAATAAACAATAGAAATTCGCCATTAAACATATACCACAAAAATAGTTATGGCAGACATGAATCATCTATAATTTTAACCCATGCTAAAATTAGTGGATAAGAGTATTATGAGAAACAGGATAGCCTTAAAATATCCTCCCAAGTGACTCGCTAATTACAAAAAGAAGAATTATAACTTTATAGTGAAGAAAAATGGCTGACGCCGCATGAGGCATATGCTCAAAGTTAACATTACCAGCAAGAAGATACATTTTCCTCATGCACTTCATGATATGATGCAACGAGAAAGGCAAACAATTCCTGTAGTATTCTTGCCCAAAATGTATAACATCAGTGGACTCATGAGAAAACATTGCACAAACCCAAACTGAGCATCATTCTACAATAAAACTGGCCTGGCATCCTCAAAAGTGTCAAGGTCATGGGTGACAAAGAAAAACTGAGGAAATGAGGAACTAGTCCAGAAGTAAAGTAAGGAAGTATGACAACCAAATAGAGTGTCAGATTCAGGTTTGGATCCTGATTCAGAAAAAGGGCAGTGTGGGGAGACTGGCAAAATTCAAATAAGGTCAGCAGATTATTTAACAGTATTGCTTCAAAGTTAATTTTCTCTTCTTGATAGTGTTACAAAGGCTTTTAAGATGGTAACCTTAGGGAAAGCTGGGTGAAGAATATATGGGAAGTTTCTTTACTATGTTTGCAATTTTTCTGTAGGTCTATAATTATTTCAAAATAAAATGTCAAAAAGACAAAGGTCTGCTTATGCAGGTTTCCTTCCCATACTTCTAGAGTTGAGACAGGATACCAGAAGGTGCCTTAAGACAGTAAATCAGCTGAGATAATCCTTTCAAGTTTAAGTAACATGAGGAGAACCGCTTAAAAGAGAAAACAAAATCTGGAAATGTATTAATCCATTCTTGTGCTCTGTAAAATGCTATGTAGCTGACTTTTGAACAATGTGTGGGTTAGGGTGCTCAACAACCAGGGCAGTTGAAAATCCATGTATAACTTTTGACTCTCCAAAACATAACTAATAGGCTACTGTTGACTGGAAGCCTTACTGATAAACAGCCAATTAACACACACTTTGTATGTCCTAAGTATTTTATACTGTCTTCTTGCAACAAAGTAAGCTAAAAAAAGACAATGTTATTAAGAAAATCATGAAGTGGGAAATATCAGTGAGGGAGACAGAACAAGAGAGACACCTAACTCTGGGAAACGAACAAGGGGTGGTGGAAAGGGAGGTGGGCGGGGGGATGGGGTGACTGGGTGACGGGCACTGAGGGAGGCACTTGATGAGATGAGCACCGGGTGTTATGCTATATGTTGGCAAATCAAACTCCAATAAAAATATATACAAAAAAAGAAAATCATGAGGAAGAGAAAATACATGTATGGTGCAATACTATTAAAAAATCCATGTGTAGCGGTGCCTGGATATGGCTCAGTTGGCTGAGTGTCTGACTTTTGGTTTTGGCTTGGGTCATGATCTTAGGGGTCACAAGCTCAAGCCCTGTGTCAGGCTCCCCACTCTGCAAAATCCAGAGTCAACTTATCCCTCTCCCCTGCCCTACTCCCTCACAAATAAATAAATAAAATCTTTTAAAAAAATCAACATGTAAATGGACCTGCACAGTTCAAACTCATGTTGTTTAAGGGTTACACTTATTCATATACACATATGTATGTATATATATACAGATATAGGTGATACAGATATAGGTGATACAGATATAGGTGATACAAATATAGATATCAGGGATACAGATATATATACACAGATATAGGTGATACAAATATAGATATCAGGGATATTTCTGCTTTCTTTTCATGCGAAATCAATGAAAAATAAAGAGCATACTTTAAAGACAATCAGTCTTTTACAATCCATTGCCATCTTGTATTCAATTTAATAATTATGTAGTTTAGCACAACCCACAAGTAAGAAGAGACATGGTGCTTATTGGGCCTTTTTGGATTTTGAAGGCAGTTCAAAATTGCCACATTTGGGTGTGATACTCTGACCCATTTACCTGACTGCCCATTCTGAATAATATTCAGAGCATAGACTGCAGCAGTTCCCAAGCCCAGATGTGTGTGAGTGCACACATATATATGAATACATTATATGTGTGCGTGTATATATGTATGTGTATATATATTGTATCTTCAGGCATTATAATAATTAAATGATAAAATGGTAATCAAACTGTGTGAAACAAACTCAGATATATATAGAATATATGGAAAACTACAATATGAGAATCACAGCACAAGTTTTGGCATGAGGTCATGCCTGCCTGTGCTTAAAAACATTTCCTCTATTTGAAAAGCTATTGGGCCCTAGTAGAGACTTAACACTGACTCTGAAACAGCAAGTGTTAAATGACCCACAATGCTTACTATGACTTGAGTTTTATATGAGCCATCAAATTGTAGAATTAGGTATGCAGAGCAGCCTTATATTCGAAAATGAAAATGGTGTATATGAAAATAGTATATAGAAGCCTGAGCAAGTCCGGAAGCTGCATGAGGAGATGGCTCAGGCTCCCATGGTACTTGTTCCTACTGCTTTGCTGCCTCTACCTACACCAACATTTATAGCTTTGTGGGAAGTTCTCTATAGTCAGTTAAAGATGAAGTAGTATGGTCCTGTTCCTAGATGAGTCTGTTGGTGCAATGGTGCCACTCAGAAGTGAATTTATAGAATTACAGTCATTCCCAGGGCCAATCTTGATTAAATCCTCCCAGTATTTAGAATAATGTCAGTTGATATCCCCGCTTATCCACTTAGAGAAATAGAAGAGAAATTCTGAAGCACAGAGCTACATCAATTTATGAATAGTACCTAGTAATTGGCAGCTCAGAATAGGAAAAATGACATCAGTAGACTTAGAAGTAGGAATTTAAGGGGAGAGGTAGATGGAAAAACTATAAAATGACCACAGAGTGTGAAGATGTTTGTGTCCAAATACATGCCTACTCAGATAATATGGAAATAAACATTTGTGTTACTCCATCAGGTCACGATACCAATCAATCTACTGTGGGAGAGTCTCTCAATAGATAAGTAGAAGAAATTTCCCATTCTTTGGATGTCACTTCCTCAACCACTCTCCTGCTCTCCCAGTAGACTGTACACAATAGACTGACATCATGAACTTCCTATTCCAAGGCTGATTTGTTACCACCACTGGTGAGTGCCTACCTGCCAAAGGCAGAAGCCAATGCCATGCCCCAATAAGCCACCCTTCCCTGATGAGACCAGAACACCCCCACCATGTGGTGAGCAGTTGATTTTAATCACCGTGGAGGCAGCAATTTTTCCTCTATGGAATAGAAATATATTCTAGATAAGGATTGTCTCCCTTGCCTATGCCACCACAGGCTTTCAGAATGACTTAGTCATCATCATATGACACTCAGCATTGCTTCTTATTAAAGCAAAACAAACAAAGCAAAACAAAACAAAACAAAAACCCTGATACTGTGATGAAGATAGGACGGCAATTGGCTGTCTCTGACAGAATTCACAAGTTTTAAGGTGTATCCCATCATCCAGACACAGAGAGCTTGATAGAACTGTGTAATGACTGCTGAAGACTCTGTTACCAGCACCAAAAGGGAGATAATACACTGTGAGACTGGAATGCTATCCTTTTTTAAAAAATTTTATTTATTTATGATAGTCATCACAGAGAGAGAGAAAGAGGCAGAGACATAGGCAGAGAGAGAAGCAGGCTCCATGCAGGGAGCCTGAGGTGGAATTTGATCCTCGGTCTCCAGGATCGTGCCCTGGGCCAAAGGCAGGAGCTAAACCGCTGTGCCACCCAGGGATCCCCTTGCTGTGCCACCCAGGGATCCCCTGGAATGCTGTCCTTTGAGATACACTTAAAAGTATATGCCTTAAAACAGCAACCAGTACGTGGTGCCGTCTTTCTCAACATCAGAATGCATGTGTTCAAGAATAAAGGGGCAGGGTGAGAATGGCTCCTCTAACTTTTCACCTAATAATCCATTTGAGGAATTTTACTTCCTAACCTTGCAGCTGTTAACTCAGTAGATTTTAGGTTTTAACACCCAAGAACGAATGTTCCACTAAGAAACACAATCAAATTTGGTAAATTGGAGGCTAAAGCTATTTTTCATCCATTATAGTCTCCTGATGCTGTGCTGCTGAAGCAAATGACAGGTAATGGTGCTGAATTGGACAAGGTGATTAGATTACCCCAAGCCAATTGAAGCAACAAGCTGTGTAGCCAGAACCAAAGGAATTCACTAAGATTGTTAATAGTTCTTTATCCAAAAGACCACCAAATGCTCAGATTATGTGGAAATAAACATTTGGGTCACCCTTTCAAATAATGAAATTCATTCAGAAAGATTCTGAAAGCAATTGAATAAAAATTGGAATAGGTTGTGAAAGAAAAAAGGTAATTATCAATCCAGCCTAGTGGGTTCTAATCCATAGAAGCAGGCCTGAATCAGCTAGGTTTTACATTACTTTTTACCTATCAATTACTTGATATTAAGAGCACTGGTAACAGTTAATAGTTTAAGTTTTAGGGGCACCTGAGTAGATCAGTGATTGAGCATCTGCCTTTGGCTCAGGGTGTGATCCTGGGGTCCTGGGATCAAGTCCTGCATTGGGTTCCCCATAGGGAGCCTTCTGTCTGTGTCTCTGTCTCTATGTCTCTCATGAATAAGTAAATAAAATCTTTTAAAAAAAAATAGAGGGATCCCTGAGTGGCTCAGCGGTTTGGCTCTTGCCTTTGGCCCAGGGTGAGATCCTGGAGACCCGGGATCGAGTCCTGTGTCAGGCTCCCGGCATGGAGCCTGCTTCTCCTTCCTCCTGTGTCTCTGCCTCTCTCTTTCTCTCTCTAAATCTATCATGAATAAATAAATAAATAAATATTTAAAAAATCTTTAAAAAAATAGTTTAAGTTTTAGGTGACAGTACTATGAAACTGACATTACATTATGATTATATAATCACTAATAGGACTTGTATTTTCTCTGTGTTTAGACAAAGCTTTCCATTTGGTTAGAAGGAAAAAGTGGATGTGAAAGGTATGATAGACTAATACTCTTCATTTGTCCCAATAAGCTCACTCTCCATCCAGCTCTGTGCCCCTGGGATGCTAATCCCTATGGTTCACATAAACTGGGTTACCTTGTCCTCTGACTTCTAATTGGTTTGGGCCATTAAGAGGCATCTAAGCAGAAGATCAGAGGGAATCCGAAGGAATCAAAAGGAATCAAAGTCATCTCTATCCCTGCTGGGCAATCAATTATCGGTACCATAAACCACAGTTCCTAAGAAGGTTCAGAGCCTAAGCTCAATGGACTTGCCCAGAGCCCTACAATTCAGAGGCAGAAACCTTCCTTTTCCTCATAATATTCTCCTTCCACCACTTACCTTCTCCTTTCTCTATGTCTTAATATAAATGTTGCTTCTTCTGGTTATCTTCTCTGAGGCCCCAATTAGACTAAGCCTTCTTATATATGTACTTGTAGTAAGCTGTATATTTACCTTTGTATTGGCTACTATAATCTTGTCTAGTTGTCTTTCTGTCACTTTTTGGTTAGTATCCGTCTCTCCCACCAGCATGGCCTGGAGGGAGATAGGCACTGCATCTGTGTCTGGTTAACTTGGTATTCCTAGCACCTTGCACATAGTAGGTATGCACCAAATACTTAATAAATTATTGGATCCCTAAAAAAAAAAAAAAAAAAAAAAAAAGCTACTGGTCTAATCAGTTTTTGATAACTACTAGTGCCATTTGCATATTTGGGTCTAGTGAAGGTAATAGAATTCAATCAACTGTTTTTTGACTCAAGATTCTTCTTAATTCTGCCAACATATTTATAAGAAGTTATTAAAATTTCTTAATCACTCATCTATGGATATCATCTGTTTTCTTACAGAAATGCAGCTGATTCTGTAATGTATGTTAAAATATATCTCTAATTGGGTAATTTCTTAATATTTTTGTTGGTATTTGATATACTTGTGTTAAAATGTTTTTAATGTACTTGCATCAAACATCATTTTCCTTGTAATTTCAATTTTTATTTTAATGCTTAGAAAGCCATTTTATCCTGATGTCATTTTTCAAAAAAGATTTACTATTCATTATGAGAGGGAGAGACAGAGAGAGAGAGAAAAAGAGCATGGGCGAGAAGGACAGAGGTAAAGGGAGAGAGAATCTCAAGCAGACTCCACGCTAAGTGCAGCCCCACATGAAGCCCAATCATATGGCCATGAGATCACAACCTGAGCCAAAATTAAGAGTCCGTGGCTTAACCAGCTGTATCACTCAGCCACCCCCATTTAATGTTATTTAACTATTCATCTTTATTCATTTTAGTACAGTTATAGGTTTATTTCATAATACATATTTCATCCAACTGAAAAAAAAACTATGTGAAGGAAAATAGTAAGGCAGAAATCTGATTTTCTTTCTTTTATCTTCCAAATGGATCTGGTTACTTATCAAGTATTTCAGCAATTACTGTTTATCAAATTATTATGTTTTGGGATACATTCCTTGTTTTTTTTTCATTGGGTTATTGGAAGAATCCAGTACCACAGTAGCTTAAGAAAGCTTAAAGAAGTAAAAAAATATTACTCCATTTGGTTAGAGTAATTCTCAACATCAGAATGCATGTGTGCTCGAGCCCCACAACAGACTCCCTGCTAAGGAAGTCTCCCTCTTCCCCTCCCTTTCTCCCTCTTCCCCTGCTCATGGATGCTCTCTCTCAACTAACTAAATAAAATCTTTTTAAAAAATCACTCAAAAATGTTTAACCCATTAATTAGAGATTGGCCCCAAATTGCTATATGATCCATTTTCCTTTTTGAAGCAAGTGAATATCTTAATGATCCAAGTCAAATTATTATCCATTTATTTAACTTAGCAATTTTGTTCAAATTTCACAACAGTGGACCACTTGGGTTTTCACTTTGCATACCAGATTCATGTGTCTCTATAACTGAATACTGTTTTATGACCTAAAAAGATAAAAGTAAGTAGCATATGTTTATTGAAGGATTAAAGAAAATAGTCTACAGATTAGCTTGGTTCAAAATTAAGCTTCAATTAGAATATAAATCAGAACCAAAATTATAAAGCAGAGTAGGACATGAAGTGGAAACTGAAATATTCACTTATATTCTAAATTGTAGTTTTATCATACTTTAATCAGCAATTCTTGCTCTTTATAAGGAAAAGTCCAGGGAGGTGATAGTTGAACTTCTCGACATAATTTCTCTATGCAAAGAAGTATGCGTGAGGCAATAAAAACCTGGTAACCAATCCAGATGGTGGTTGAGTAAATTGTAGGAATTACTGTAAATCAAAATTAAGTGAAGAGCAAAGTATAGATTGAGCAATAAGAAAATTGTCTAGGCTACACGTCAAGTGATAGTCTACACAACATAATAACTTCTTTTCTCTACTGACTGACTTTTTTGGTTTTGACTTTTGTTTTCTTTTTTGATTATAAAGTGTAGCACTATAAGAAAAGTTATTATTTATCTGTAGGTATCTTGCTTTTTCACTAGAAAATGCATTTTTTTAGCAAAATGTATTCAGACCCCAAATCCTTCACATCCTAAAAGATGGTTTCATAGAAGCTGTCTGGCAGCATGCTGATTGTTTTTTATTCTTAAAGAAGACATCAGTATAATTCAAACTTATCCAGATGGAAGTAGAATACATACAAAGAAATTTCACTTATAGGTCACAGGGGTGATTGAAATTTCATCAGCAAAATAAAATTTGGGGAAAATAGTAATTTTAGAAAACAATCGGTGAATCCTTTTGTATTTGGAAAATAACAAATATGCTAGAATAAATTGATAACTCTTTTGTTTGGAAAATTTTATTTTGTAGTCTCAGGAAAAGTTGGAAACCTAAAGGAATAAAACTGTCTTGAGTTTTTGTAGGTATACGTACTAATACATGCTATAATAATACTGTAGGGCAAAAACCCTACTACGGTGGCTTACAATACTAAACATGGATTTCACATTCAGATGACTACCGGTTGGCAACAATTCAATTTATTTTGTCTGAGCTTAAATAGGCTGAGTGACATTCTGAGATTTGGATTCAGTTCAGGTCACAGACAGTCATTTTAGGATCCAATATAAAAGAGTAATGGATACATGAGGTGTGCTCCTCTACTGTCTCAGCTCCAAGCTCACACACTGTCACCGCTGTTCAAATCCACTGGCCACTGCTAGTCACATGGCCAAATCCTAAACCCACAAGGACACCCTCCATGAAGAGAAGGCAGAAAATATTGGATGAACAGTAATCGGAGCTAGTTCAAATTCCCTACTACAGGAAGATAAAATGACAGATTCCACTTTAGTGATCAATATTCAGTTAAGTCTGAGGGGAAATGACACTATAGGATACTTTGTGTAGTCAAGGACTTAACACTTTCTTTTGGTACAGAAAACAGCACCATATTCATAGTAATCTCTTTATTCGCCAAAAGGTCTTAGAGATTAAAATGAAATTTATGATGGCAGAATCAGAGTCAAAATAATGCACAATGTTCTCAATTAAGAGATGGTTTGACAAGCTTTTTATTGTCAAATGCGAAATGAATAAAATTGCAGAGGCTATCATATGCTATCAATGGAAAACTCTTTCTTATCAAATTATTTTCCTAAAAACAAGAAAAATGTCGTCTACATTATGATATTTGTTAATTCAAATGTATTTAACTTATAACTTCTCTGGTTTATAAATGTAACATATTTTATTTCTCATTATAGATCCAATGTTTGGCCCTTCTGCATGGCCCAAGTACAATCTTTCTTTTCCCTGTCATTAGGACAATGTGGTCTAATATGATTCAAGGTAAAATAATGATTCCAGATACAGAACGACATTGTTAAAGTTGTTTACAAACTTCTATATTCATAATTCTTTATTTTTTATTCATAATTCTTTAAATTATCTCCTCTAAAAATTATTAAAGTTTCATTTTTTATTTGGTAAACTGCTAATCCACGTTCTATACCATGTACTTGATTTTATTAATTGATATGTCTTGTTGAATAGATTTTATACTTATTCCGCTTTCAATTTCCAGCTAATATGCCACTTTCTCCATGAAACTTTTTCCAGATGCAATGACCTACCTGGAATTCTCCTGCCTCTGACATCTTTTGTTTTTTGTAAATGGGGCATGTGTTATTGTTTTCTGATGCTTATGTGCAAAGATGTTATTCTATCAAGTAGAAAGGCTTTGATTATTTAGTGCTAATTCCAAACTTACCAGCAAAAACAGTAACAATTACTGTTTATTCTTATCTCTCATCATTCTGGAGTGACTGGCCTTAGCCAGGTAGTTGACTCATGGGGTCAGTTGTGCAGTTGCAATCTGACGGCACCTGGGGAGTGAAGTCATCTTACAGGCCACCTCATTTAACTATCTGGTGGTTGGTGATTGCTATGAGCTAGGATCTTACCGGGAATTCTCAGCCGGAACCCCTACATATGGTTCCTACATGTGGCTGGGACTCTGACACAGCAGGGCAGCTGGATTCCAAGGGTGGATATCTCCTGAGTGAGACAACACAGATGGAAACTGTGTTACATTTCTGAACTAGTCTCAGAAGTCACACACCCAGATCTCATTTTAAAATGACATTCTAGGGGCACCAGGGTGGCTCGGTGGTTGAGTGTCTGCCTTCAGCTCCGGTTGTGATCCTGGGGTCCTGGGATGGAGTCCTGAATCAGGTTTCTTGCGGGGAGCCTGCTTCTCCCTCTGCCTGTGTCTCTGCCTCTGTCTCCGAGTCTCTCATGAATAAATAAAATCTTTAAAAATAAAATAAAATAAATAAAATAAAATAAAATAATAAAATAAAATGGCATTCTAACCTCATCTGCCTGCACTAGGCTCCTCATACCCCCTCTATGTCCCACTATCAAAAAGGGCTAGGCAAATAAAGATTTTTTATTTAATAGACAAATGAAGCCAATGTTTTGATTCTTGTTAATTATAGTTGCCTAAGGTTTATGTTATTCTTTCAATGTTTATAATTTTTTCATAGTTAACTTTTTAATTAATAAATATATTATAAAATGAAACTTAATTGGATATTTTACTTCACCTAGATTTAATAATTTAAAAAAGGAAGTTGGGAAAAGCAAGCTTAAATCCTATTATGAAGCAGATACCAGGCATACAATTAACAAGGTTGTGGAGAATTTGTCAGGATATAACAGAAAGCTATACTCTGAGTTATGCCTGGGGATAAAATTTAACATTCAGAATAATCAAATTCACTAGAAAAACTAAGGACTTATTTTTGCTTTATTGCAATTCAACTTGTTAATGGTTTTCAAATATAAGTAGACGTGTTTCAGTTGAGACCACTTATCAATATAATTTCCATCATGTTTGAAGTCCTCACTTGTGGTTGTGTACATTGTTCACATCCCCTGAGTCTTGGTTGAGAGTGAGTGGAGACTGAAGTTCAGCATGTGCTCTGTTTGCTAAGCCATATTCTTTGGCACCAGGCTGCATGGAATACATACGGGAGGTGCTCTCTTAAATTTGCATAAAAATGATGCCATATGGGTTAGTAGAGTCCCTGGTGATGAGATAGGATATTATAGAAATTTCCTTCAAAGAAAATAGTGTAATAGAAAAGTTACTACCATCTTGGCACAAAAACAGATGCAGTTTTAATCTTGGCTCTGCCACTTAAAGTTCTGTAACTCTGAGAAGGTAATGCACCTTCAGTTTCCTCAAATACAAAATGGAAATATCAATTCCTATCTTGTCGAGTTGATATGACAAATGGAGCTAATAACCCATTAATAGCATGAAACACAGTGTCTAATACAGTAGGAATGACTTAAATAGCGTTCATAATAAATTTTAAGAAAAGTATTGTCATATACAGAATCTTTGGTTCTGTGTTTGTTTTTGATAGATACAGAACTCTGCAATTCTATTTCTATTATGTACTTATATAACTCACTGGTTAAAGCCACATAAAGAAGAATAAAGGAAAGCAGTATGTTATAGTTCAGTTCAGGAAAAACACTCCTACATTAAATATTCCTAAATATTTGTATAATAATTGGTCAGTTTGGATTTTCAAAATTTTCAAATTTTCAAAATTAGTTTTCTAATTTTCTATGTTGTTCTCAAAATCTAGCCTGTACAGAAGGAACTGTCTTTGTAAAATCACATAATGTGATATCCTTCTGTAGGCAAGAGACTTTACCCACTGACAGGATCCAATTAGGTCCTGGCTCTACCCCAATTCTTGTTGAGCCACACCCTGCTACAAATGCAACAGATTTTTGAGAACTGATAAGAGTCATCAAAATAAAAATGAGTTAAAAATAAAGGTGAATTTAAATAACAGCATACATGCCTGTTTCTACTATATACAGGTAAAAAAAAAACCCAGACAAACCCAAATATGTGTTTAGAACATTAAAATATTCCTCAGGCAAATTACAAATATGTTTCATTGATGACTACAGTTTTAAAAGCTGTGCAATGTAATCTCCAGCACTTAAAGTCCTTGCCAAAGCCTACAAAATGTTGCTTTATCTCTCCTAGCTCATCTTGCATGATTGTTTCTGTTGCTCATATTGGCTCTAATCATGCCAATATTTGAGGTCTTCAAAAATATGTAGCCTTAGAACATTTGTAGAAACTGTTTCTTCTTTCACTAATGCTCTTCCTCCTACACTCTGCATATATCATGTTTCAGCTTAAATTTCCATTCATGAAGACATCTTCCCTGACTATTCACTGGATTAACTATCTCATAACTCTCATTGCAAACATAAAACATTTATTTATTGTTCTGATTACCTGTGTTTTTCTATGATTCTTTCCACTAGAATGTTTAGTCATATTTGTTATCTTCATTTGTGTCAACTAAGTGGGAGGTCTTAAACTGTTTATTAAATGAAAAAATAATTAAATAAGAAGATGTAATACTCTGAAGAATTTGGATATTTCCAAATTAATACAAATGAGAGTCTGGAAAAAATCTTTATAAATAAATATAGCATTCATATGGAAAAAACATGAAATAGAGATAAAAAATATAATGAAGTATGATCTCAAAAAGAAAGCAATAAGCACCACACAACCAATTATGGAAACCAACGGCTTCCCATTACATCATTGTTTAAAATAATAATAAAAATTCACTTAAACGGCTAGTTTAATCTGTAAAATATTTAAAGCAACGAATCATGCTGTGCCATTAAGAATATATGTAGATTTGAGTCTATTATCCAAGAGGGTTTTTTAGGTTATACCTATAATTATAAATCAAGAGTATAACCATTATACCTCATATAATTCCGTAACAATCAGTAGGGGCAGGTGTGACAAAACTTTAACAGGGAACACATTTGAACAATAGAATTACAGGTGATTTTTCATTTTTTAATTGATTTTTGTTTGCTTATATTTTCTAGAGTTTTCTATGGATATTGGATAAGAGAGAGAAGAAGATCAATTCTAGCTGTGGTTGCCTTTGGTATATCTTTTTTTTTTTTTTGCTACCATATTTTTTGTGCAATTCAACCTTTTTAGATGTGTCTTATCTCACCACGCATTTTACCAAGTATACTGAGGCACGGTGTTTACCCTCAAGGATTTCACAACCATATTGTTTTTTAAAGATTTTATTTTTATTTATTTGAGAGAGAGAGAGAGAGAGAGAGAGAGTGAGAACACTGAGTAGGGGGAGGAGCACAGGGAGAGGGAGAAGCAGGCTCCCTGATGAGATTGGAGCCTGAAGCAGGGCTTGATCCCAGGACCCTGGATCATGACCTGAACCAAAGGCAGACACCTAACCGACTGGTGCACTATGGATCTCACAACCATGTTAAAAACAAAGGTATATAAAGGAACTTTGATATATATCATAAATCCAAGGTATGTGATACAGAGGCACTGGGATAAGGGAGTTTCTGGAAAACAGTTCTCAGTTCCTCAATGACTTTCCCCTTTCTATGCTTCTTTTCCTGCACTGCTGACTGCATATGAGAGGGAAAGGTGGAGCTTATGTGAATTTGTTAGGGATAAAAGTAGGTTTTCTGATCATTGGATGATGTAGTTTGTACACCTATGACACTATATTCCTAGGAGTCAGCAGCTGGTGTAACTCAAAGACTTCGTCTTTTTCTTACCAATACCTCAAATTTGCCACCAAAGGAAAGACCTCAACCACTTCTTCATTTGGTAATACAGACCCCCTCTGCCTTCCCATTATGGCTCCTCTTGGCTTTGCTCAGGTGCATTCTTCTGTAACCTTCAACCCAGGGTCATCTTACTATTAAATGGGCCCCCTTAGCAAGTTCTCCATTAAGATACCAGTTACTTCTGGATCATTGTTACTTAGAAACCAAGAGTAGCTGAGAAAGTTGAACCTCACAGCTCCTCCTTAGCACTGACACATTTGATTTAATGAAATAGAACCCCTGGGCAGCTTTTCAAGGAAGCCATTTCCCAGATTTCCAAATGAGAAGGCAAGAAAATCATCATTTATCAGATTATGCCTCTCCCACTCTAGTCTTTGCAATCCATATCATAAGCCTTAAATTGTAAATATTCTTCTTTTTAATTGAAAGAAATTATTAAAAAATATTTTAAAAAATATAAATAAGTAAATAAAAGAAATTATAGATCACAGTGCTGTTTGTTAAAAAGACATCTTTTTTTTTTAAAGACATCTTTTTTTTAAAGATTTATTTGTTTATTTATTTATTTATTTATTTATTTAATTATTTATGATAGACAGAGAGAGAGAGAGGCAGAGACACAGGCAGAGGGAGAAGCAGGCTCCATGCCGGAAGCCCGATGTGGGACTCAATCCCGGGACTCCAGGATCATACCCTGGGCCAAAGGCAGGCGCCAAACTGCCAAGCCACCCAGGGATTCCCTTAAAAAGACATCTAAGTGGAAATAATCTTGTCCTTAATACAAACTGAGCTAATTATCATCCTTTTCTGTGAGATAGGAAAGAGAAGGTTGCCATGCTACAGTGAAATGCAAAAATATGAAGATGCAGAATTGGATTGTGAAATTAATTAATTCACTAAGGCAAACCTTTATAGTTAGTTGCCCTGGTATTCTGAACCTCCTTCAAAATCCAAATCCATCTTTGTTCTTGTTGCAGTTTAGAATGACTAGGTGGCATTGTTTTCATTTTTATTTTTTAGAAAAGTTGGCAGACATCTTTATTGCTCGGGGGGTAGGGGTGGGGGTTGCTCAAGATCTCTTGGTGGGTGACTCACTTCCTTTTCATAATCACATGGTTGTGGCCACACAGGCTGGTGCTGGCTCTATGTGGCCATTTGCAGATCCGGTGGTATTTGTTCTTGCAGATCATGTGCCAGATGCTGCTGAGGGTGGCCTGAGTATTCTTGCTGATGGCCACGAGTACGCTTACTGGCCTCATCTCCTGTTTCATGACCGACAGGACACCTTTGTGGTCCTCTGCCGGTTCCACAATCACACACAGTCACAAGGTGAACCAGCCAGCTGCAGAGGTAACGGCAGGCCTTCAGATAACTGGTTGGTGGTATACATTTGCTTGCTCTTCTTGATCAGGAAGCTGGAGTTCTTCTGCACGGCCGTCCATTGCAGATGTGCAGAAGTGGCCAGAGCTTTTCTGCCTGGGGTGGCTGGAGGTGGAACGAGATTATTGATGGGATATTTATGAGCCTTGTAGCTAGCTGTAATTTGCAGGACAGGGCCAGTAGTCCTAAGAATCTTTGGTAGGTTGGCATCTAAGCAGGACTGCCAGATAAAATACAGGATGCCCCATCAAATGTGAATTTCAAATAAATGACAGATAGATTTTATATTATATGTTCCAAATAACTTCATGGACGTATTTATATTAAGTAGTCATTTATTGTGTATCTAAAATTTAAATTTAACAGGTGATCCTGTGTTTTTAAGTGTTAAACCTGGAAACCTGAACCAAATTCATTAGCTCTGTCAAGGAAATTGGGCCTGGAGAATTCTGGAGATCTCTCTTTGACAAGACTAAATTGCCTGTCTTACTCTCCTTCTCATATCCTACCCCCTAAAGTAAGAACATTAGCCTGTTTCCAATCCTCATTCTCAGAACTGGCAGGGGACTGGAAGCAATGACAATATACCCTAAGTCTATGTTCCTGCTTTGTAAGTTATAGCAGAGTTTTACAGTATAAACAATCTGATGATCCCAGAAGCACAGAGAACAAAGGGTACTGCTAAAGAAAATAGTTTAAAATTAAAGTGAAGCATGCTCCATTTATTTTTATTGTGATTATAGTTCCTTACATATTCTTTCATTCAAAAAGAAAAGGGCAAAAGTTCCTTCAAGTCATTTAGCAGTTAAATATCAAGATTTTTTTTTAATCTTCTGAAAAGTAATCTTAACTGCGGGACATATGATAGCCACAAAAGCCTGTACATCATATCTATTTCAGAAAACTGAATCTGCTTATGCAAACTTGAGAAATGGGCTCACCAGCCTTGCAGTAATCAAAAGACTACTCCACACATGAACTCACCAGCACCCACCTTCCCACACACCAGTACGGCTTCTTTTATTCTTGAGGAAGCATTTAAATCTTTGATCTAACTTTCTCCTTGAATACCTCCTTGTAATACACGGTGCTTGAAATTTTATCCAATTCTTATCCTCATTACATGAAATGCTAGTCTTCTTATGGGACTTAAACCTTAAAAAAAAAATTAGAATGTTTCCTAAGGTAGAGCAAAGGATACCTATGTCATCTCCTCTCTCCTTCCATCTTCCCATAATTCTCAGGAATGGAAATTGGCTTTCCCTTTTAATTCTCCTAAGCTGTGATTTCCTTCAATGAGACAAATTGTCTTGATGCCATAAACAAAGGGGTATCTTGTCTGCATTGTGGCTCAGATCTAGATATCCTAAAAAGGAAAGGGAAAAAGGAAAAAAAAAATTGGAAAATCTACCCAAGGACAATAATGTCACTATTAGTATTTTTAAATATTTCTCTATATATTCTTTCCTTAATAAACCCATTTCTTTCTTTTATATCTTCACTTTCTCCGGAAGTAATGGATGTCTTTGGCAGGAAAGGTCCAAGGTTGTAAGTTTACAAAGGCAAGAAAATCACATTAATGATTTTAAAATGTCGTTGCTGCTTTATCATCAAGGAAGAAAAGAATTTTTAAGATATTTAAAAAGCTATTTTTAAAGCTTTAAGGAGACAACAGACTTCTGAACCATCAGTAGTATATCCACAGACTGCAAGCTTAACTCCCCATTTCCCCTGCCTTGAAAACGCTGTAGACTTAGAAATAAATGTGTTCTCAAACTTCCTTTTAGAACTTAACCTCTTGGAAGTAGAAGGACTTCTGTGTTCAATAATGTAAACAATTTTTAAAGGAAATACAATATATATTATATATCCTTATTAAGGCTACCTTGAGAATTTGTGGTCTTATTCTGATGAAATGAGTCAAAGTTATAATGAAAAAGAGTCAAAGTTACAATCCATCCAAAAGAAAATAAAATATGCAGAGAGGAAAAAGATAGAAGTGAAAGTTTAACAGTGTTTCACTGAACAGCTGTACCGATTCTGGAACTTTTCTCAATGTATTCAAATGAGAACCTCATTAACAAGGCAAAGAATTCTGGGAAGATAAGAAGATCTTAAAACAATTTCAAGAAACAATATACAATTAAGCTGCCATATGTGTTTCTTCTGTATGAGTGATACACAATACATAATGAGGTAAGGGCTGCAAACATTTCACAGACTTTTTATTTTTACCATGAAAGTCTTCCATTTTAAGAGATGTTAAAATTGGTTTGGAAAACTATCTACTTCTTCTCTTAAAAGTTTTAGTTATTGGCTTTGAGGAAGATATTCCTTCATTGCTAGGCATTGAAGCATCTACTCCCAGTCATGATGAATTACTATCACATCTGTTGTCCCTTTTTAGGTTCAAGCAAAGGAAAAGAATGACACATTCTAATTGGCAATCAGGTGATCAGGTTTAACTCAAGTATTTCAAATTTGTCCCTAGATGACTTTGGACTAGAAGTACACTTTTGCAAGGAGACTCATTCTGTGCTTTATTCACTTCACAAGAGTTTCCAGGCATTTGCTCACTCAATAAGTATATATTAAGTGCCTACTGTGAGCCAGGAATTTATATTTTATATTATAGAACAATCCACCCTACAATATCAGAATACACTTTCTTTTTAACACATATGGGAAAAACAGCAAACATTCCCAGCTATTCATGGAGCTCACAATCCACTAGGGGGAATAGAAAAACTGACAAGTACATAAACTCTCTGGAAAAATTAAGGAGTAGGGGAGATAATGTTGCTGGTGTCTGGCAAGGTGGATGCTGAGTGCAATTTAAAATATGATGGAAAAGAAAAGCTGCAGTGACAAAATGACTTTTTTAAAAAAAAATCAAAGTATAGTTGTATTATATTAGCTTTGGGTGTACAACATAATGATTCGACATTTATACACATTATGAAGTGATCACTACGACATGTTTAGTTACCATCTGTCACCATGCAAAGACTGGAAGTATGTGAGTGCACAATCCACATAAATATCTGAAGAAAGAATGTACCTGACAGATGACACAGAGGGCCAAAATCAATGAGATGGTGTGCATCAGATGTTGGAGAGGATGTAAAAAATTGGAACTCTGGTATACTTTGGTTATAAATGTTATAATCACTCTGGCCAAAATCTTATACACCTGTTTTGTAATCCAGCAATTCGAATCCTAGATGTAGATGAAGAGAAACAAAAACATGTATCGACAAAAAGAAATTGTAGAAGAAGGTTCAAAGTAGTTTTATTCGTAATAGGGCAAAACTGGAAAAAATACATATGTCCATCCACTGGTGAATAGATAAAAATAATCTGTGGCATATTCACGCAATGAAATATTACGCAGCAATATGAATAAGCAACTATTGATACATGCAAAAGCATGAATGAAACTCAAAACCTGTGCTGAGTAAAAGAAGTCTAGTCCAAATTATTCCATTTAAGTTCTAGAACAAGAAATGTAATCTATGTGGGGGGAGGGGGCAAGTGGTGGGATACTGAACAATGGCTGTTATTAGGGAGTGGGGTAAAGGTTGACTGCAAAAAAGGGAATTTGCGGTAGTGGTGGTAATATTTTATATATTGATAGGGGTTTAGGTTACATAGTTGTATGCAACTGTCAAAAGTCATTGAACAGCATATTTATAATTTTTGTATTTCTTCGTAAGAAAACTTTACATCAAAAGAAAAAAATTTAAAAATGCTAATCAGATACTGACATGAAGTTAATGATATTCATGCTGAAGTGTTTAGGAGTGTAGAGTGCTGGTGTCTGCAGCTTGCTTTGAAATATATGTAAAACAAGATGAATGATGGATGAACAGCCAGATGAACTGAGTATGTGGTATGTATAGAAATGTTAATAGAAGAATCTAGCTAGTGAATTTTCAAGGCAAAAATACTTTCAACTTTTATGTAAGCCTGATAGTTTCATAATAAAACACCGGGGTGTCGGCATAGCGACGGATGGTCTCCGTGGTCCAATTTGGGTAGAGGGAGCATTGCAGAGCTTGCCAGCAGCTCTATTACATGAGCGCATGCGCGCAGGGGCAGGAGCACAGGGAAGCTGCTAACCCAGAAGAGTATGGGACAGAAATTGAGGAGTTGGTGCTCAGAGAAAATCATCCCAAGGCCACGTTCACTCTGCATATCTACTTAATTAAACAACGTAGGGCATGGATAGGTGGGCTAATGTCAGAACCAATGCCAGGAGTTGTTAATAAGTAGTCCAGGTTGATGCCCTCCAGGTGAAAGATGTTTTCAAGGAAGACCAATGCAGATTCAGCAAACACTTTTAGACCATTAACGGTTTCCAGTTATTTTCCTAAGACCTATACATGTGCTCACGCATCTAATCCCCACAGTCACTTCAAATGGTAAGTATAGATACTTACAGGAGGGCAAACTGAGATACATAGAGGTAAAGGACTTGCCTAAACTCATGAAGTCTGGAAGGAGGGTCAGAAATCAAACACAAGTGGTCTGGCCCCAGATTGTCAGCCCTTTATTCCAAGTCTAAGCTTTTTTTTGTGTTTGGGATACTCTTATTGCTAATCACTGTTCTGGGCTCATTTCATGACACTTTTCAAGAATCTTTGCCACAGACCTGCTGGGTTAGTATGTTCATTTTTTTTTCTTTTCTTTTCTTCTTTTCTTTTCTTTTCTTTTCTTTTCCTTTTTCTTTTTCTTTTTTTCTTTTTTTTTTTTTTTTTAGGAGGGAAAGAAATCTGCCCTAACTAGATCCTTCTGCTCCCCTGGGAAACTGAACTCAGTGTGCATCAGCTGCTGCAACACCCCTCTTTGCAACGGGCCCCGGCCCAAGAAACGGAGCAGTTCGGCCTTGGCTCTTCGGCCGGGGCTCCCCACCACCATCCTGCTCCTCCAGTTAGCCCTCCTCTGGGCTCACTGCTGAAGGTGAAGGAGACCCCCGCGCCTCCTGCATCGTGCTTGGGGCCCTCGCTCCCCTGCTTCTCCTGGGTGTCCTTTGATTCTGGGGTGGGAGGGGAGTAGGATCACCATCTTCCGTTCCTTTGCCAGTGAAAGAGCTCCGTGTGAAACATTTTTGTAAGCCCTGAATAAATTCGGTCTGAATTTTCAAAAAAAAAAAAAAAAAAAAGAAAAGAAATCTTTCCCAACTAGAGAAACTGGGAATCTAATGGACGCTATTGTAATATTTCATTTCATTTCATTTATTCCTGGTTTTTTTTCTGTCATTCAGTTATTCGACAAATATTTGTGGTATACATATTCTGAGGCGAGGACACCAGGATAATACGAGTCAGATACAGTCTCTGCTCTTTAAACTCGAAAGTCCAACAGAGAGAAGAAATAACAGAAACAATGGATAAGAGAATTTTGGTACACGATACGTGCTATAAGCAAACAAAGTGGGATTAAGCATTAGATAGTGTTTGTAGAGTGAACAGCTTTAGCTGGGCTGGGTCAGCAAGGCTTTTCAGGAGCAATTACTTTAAAATTGAGGCCTGTGAGATGAAAAGGAACTAGATGTTGTGAAGATTAAAGGGAGAAATGTTCCAGCCAGAGGGATCAGCAGGCACAAAGTTGTGGAAGCAGAAAAGGGTGTGTTCAAATAATGGGGGTAGGTTCGTGGTGGCTGGAGTGCAGTGAGTGAGGGATGAGGTCAGAGATAGGCAAAAGTCACATCAGGTAGAGTTTTTACAGGCAAGCATTTTGTATTTTTTGTGGAGTATCTTTCCAGTCTTTTGCCAATACTTTAAGCTGGGTTGTTTGCCCTTTTATTATTGAATGGTATAGGTTCCTTTTATATTCTGCAAGTTCTTTGTCAAGTATATAAATTGTGAAAGTTTTCTTGCAGTCTGTCGTTTGTTTATCCAGTTCATTGATGGTGTCTTTCAAAGAACAAATGCTTTTAGTCTTAAGTCTAATTTATCAGTTTCTTTTCCTTTTAAGTGTGGCATCGTTTGGATCCTGGCCAATATATATATATACCAAACCCAAAGTTGGAAAGATATACTCTTGAGTTTTATTCTATAGCATCCAGAGCTTTAGTTTTTTGTTTTGGTCTATGATTCAACTTGAATGAGTTTTTATGTAAAAAGAAGTAGAGAGCAAAGTTCCTTTTTTATTTTTTGCAATATGGTTATCCAGATGTTTCAGCATCCTTTGCTTAAAATATTTCCTACTTTGTCCTTCTTAAAACTCTTATTTCTTATTTCTAAATATAGATATTCTTCAGGAATTAGCCTTAAGCCCTCTTTTACTACACTCTCTTCTTAAAGGGTTTTGCTTTTCCCCTGACTTTCAATGAACTCAAAATACTGATTATGCCCTTATGTATATCGGCATTTGAACACTCTCCCCTTGGCCTCAAGATAAATCAATTCAACTGTCTATTTAACGGTGCCCATTGAGTGTTTTAAAGACATCCTAAATTTAACATAGCTAAAATCAGTCCTAATGTCCCTAATTCCAAAACTGTTCTATCTGTATGAATTTTCCTCATTACCAGAAATATCACTATGCTTTCAGAAACCTAGGAATTATGCTTAATTCATTTTTTTTTCTTTATCCTTCTCAGCCAATATTGGTAAAACTTGCAAACTCCCCCAAATCATCTGTAATTCAACTACTTTTAAAGATCTATTCTGCCATTGCTTCCATACCACCCACATCTCTGTCTCACCTGGTCCCCTGCAGCAACCTGTGAACTCTTTTCTCCTTCACTTTAGCCCCCCTCCATTTCATTCTTCTCAAACCTGCAAGAGTGATCATTTTCAAGTATAGATTGTATTATGTAACTCCTCTGCCTAAAATTCTTCAACAACTTTTACTCAATGCATGAAATAAATATGTATTAACCAACTATTTTGTATCAAGTATTGTTCACAGCACTGGGGGATATTATGGTAATTACAAAAAGACATGGTTCCTAACTTTGTTAAATTTACCCTTATCCAATATTCACACACACACACACACACACACACACACACAAACACACAAACACACAAACACACAGGCCTATAAAATGTCAACTGTGCTGTGTGTGTCTTCAAATAGGAATTTTATATGGATAGGAAATAAGGATTTTTGTGATACTAACTCTTTAGCACAAATTATCTAACAAAAAGGGACCCAGGCAGAAAATGAGGCACATAAATGTGCAGATTTAAAGTATGATAAAGCATGACAGAGGTACAGAGATGCAAGGACAAATGACTAGACCAGAAAGCAAAACAGAACAAGATGAATTTTGGGGAAAAGGCCTGAGCTAAACTTGCATGCCTTAAGAAATAGTCTTCTCTGCTTTAAAATAACAGAACAACCTGAGAAGGAAAGATCACTGTGACTAGTGTTGAGAATATATTGGAAAAAAAAAAAAAGAGAATATATTGAGAAGTGAACAGAGTAAAGGTGGACAGAACACTGGAAGCAGCGATGTAGAAAAAGTGGGTTGGTAGAGTTTTCCTGCTTCAGGATCCTTACATGTTCTGCCTGGATGATCACGTCTCCTCACTCCTGGATTCAAGGTTCCAGGTCCACTTGTTGGCTCTCAGATGAAATGAGTCCTCTTAAAGGGAGGCCTTCTCTGACCACTAAGAAAATAAAACGTTTCTTGTTTATACCCATTATCTTCTGTCATCATAGTATTTGTTTCCTTCTCAGCACTTTCACATTTTGTAATTATCACTTCTTGTTTACTTCTATCTCCAACAATTAGAATGTATACACCAGCAGAGCAGGTACTATGCCCGTCAGTTTTCACCAGCTTATAATTCAGCACCACATGTCATAGCAGCTGCTTCACTTATACTCAAAAATATGAATGAAATAAGATAGTTGGCTTCAACATGATATTAGTTTTCCTCCTTGCATAGTACACATGCTACCTTAGCTCAGACATGCTCCATTACACCTTTCAACCACTGTCCCTTGTCCGCATGTGATGTTCTGGGCAAGGTGTTAGAGATTGAATAATGACCTCCCAGGTAGCGTGCTATCGATCAATGCTGTAGTACCAAGCTGCTTGGATTTGAACTTCAGTTTTCTACTTCCCAGCTGTGTGATGTTGGAAAGTTTACTTAGACTCTCTGGATCTCAGTTTCTTCATCTCAAAAGGTGATATTAAGAGCTCCTTATGCCACTGTATGATTATCAAAGGCCACCATGCCTTGTAGCTATTATTCATCCTAGTGGGCAAAGCAGAAATCTAAATGAAATTAATAGTGTATTACAAATGTGATATGTGTCAAGAAGGGGATTTATGCAATCAATAGACGGACACACTTATTATTATATAAGAAGCACTCTTGCTACTTAGAGGAAAGTAAATGAAAACTTGACTTTACTTCATATCTGGGTTCATAGCATCAATACATGTAAAGTAGTTAAGTTGAAAAAAAAAAGCTCTGAAACCTCAAGTCAAAATCCTGCTGGCATGAAAACACAGTAGTTGCTGAGTGTACGTAGATGTGTGTGTGTTCATCTCATGGATCAGATTTCATGTATATCTGCTGTACAACATAATCTACCGGCCAAAACACTGTATAACAAAGTACTCGAAGGGTAGTGACTTAAAAGAGCAGTCCCCAATGCTCGCTTATCTTGGCTTCAATGGGGTTGGGTTGGCTGGGGTAGCTCTCTACCTCACGTTTTTCTTTCTCCTTCTCCTCCTGTATCCCATCTAATGAAAGTTTTTCTCATGACAAGGGCCAGAAGTGAGACCACACAAACAGAAGCCCACATGAACTCTTGAGGTCTGAGCTCTGAAGTGGCACACTGCTACATCTGTCTCATCTTATTGAAAGAAAGTCTTCAGGCTAAATTCAACTTCATTGGGTAGGGAAATAAATATCATCCCCCTTTTTTTTAAACAAACATCACCCCTTTTATGGTAAGGGCTGCAAAATATATGGTGAAAGACTTGGATGCAGAAGGGATAAAACATTGGGGCATGGATAAGGAGGCACGTAGAATAACTCAATTTACCAAATCTGCTCAGTTGCTTATTCATTTTCCTGTGTAGAGGTAGGGATGCTGAATGTTGATTTAACAACGACGTACGGTGCAACATATACCACCCTATCACGTGAGAGTTTACATGTAATCATCAGTGGACTTTTAGCTGAAATAGACAACTAGGAGAAATGACAAAAAATGGTAAGGCAATATTTTTTTCTTTGAAACTTTAAGATAAATGCCACTATTTATAACAGATATTTTATAGGTATATGACAGTACAAGGAAATAAAGCATCTTAGGTATCTTATGATGACAGCTGTGATTCCTTTTACAAAATGTTCCCTTTTTGTACGGGGCATTTTTAGTAAGATAATGCTATTTTTTTTCATTTTTATTCCTTATCCCAATTCAAGTTCTATTTCTTATGGGATTACTTTGGGCAGCCAAGTATCTTAGAGTTTGATGGTGCCCTTTCAGACCTTTCCTTACATAAAAGACACTTTTTTTAAGAATAGTTTTATTCTGTATTCTGTAATTGCCTCGATTTAAGGCTCGTTTTCTCAGGCTGTAAAGAAATCTAATCAAGATTAGAAACTGAATTGTGTGCTCTAGCTTCAGTCTTAAAATAACCATTTTTCTGTTCTTTTCATTAGAGAAGTCCTATTTTTGGTCACTAATTTTTCCTGGTTTCTATCTTTCCTTTAAGTTTTGTAAGGCCACTGTATAGGAGAGTACTTAAGATGTGAATTTGAGGATAAACATGTACCAAAGTCAGGTTATTCTAATATCCTCCTTCCCCAAGAACAATTGCTTTATGCCCAAACGAAAATCTCTATATGAGATTTTAATTCTGTTACAGTGCCCAACTGTCCACTCTGAAAAACTGCTTACTTTAGAATGTAGTAGCAAATTTTAAATGTTCAAGATTTTCTCTTTCATTTCTTTCTTATTTTATAGAACCTTTTATTCTGAGGCACTCAGTACTTGGTATAACCAAATTCTAGGGTATGAATAGAATTAGAGTCAAAAAAGGGAGTTAATAGTTCACATAGGTTACTGTTTCTTGGGTTTTTTGGGGTTTGTTTGTTTATTTGTTTGTTTTTTGCTTAAGTTAAGATGGAATTGAATTGAGGGGAGAGGAGAATAAGTTTATCAAGAGAAGACTTAGAGTTATGGCCTTAAGGCAGTCATAGGTAGAAACACTATCTTTGCCACTTGGAAACTCTGTGACTTGGAACAAGATAATAGCTCATCCAAGCCTCAGTTTCCTTATTTGTAAAATGGGGATTATAACATCTCCCTTGAAGTGTAATAGTGTGAATTAATTATGAAAACATATTCAAGGGTCTTGACCACAGTCAATACTTCTTAAGGTCGTATGGCTAGTTAGTTTCAGATATGAGAACTCAAAAGTTACTTACTTCCAGTCCAGTTACCCTTCCCATTTTTATGCACACCCTGTTCAAGGAATGTACAATTTATTGGTAATAGAGGAGTCATATGTAGATATTTTAAACCATCGTTTACACAGACTGTACAGAATAAGAAATTAAACAGAGATTTGCCAACGCATGTGAAAATGAGCTGAGATACCAGTGCCAACAACATAGACATTCCTGGTGTCTAAAAAAGACTGTAAATGAGCATATTCAGATATCTCTCTTTCTCTGTCTCTCTCTGTGTCTCCCTCTCTTTCTGTTTCCCTTTCTCTCTCATAATAAGATATGTTATCACATTGTGTCATATTTCAACATGTCAGGATTGGAGGAAAAGAAATTGAATGAGAGCTAAGAAAGGAAAAATCCAAGAGTTATTTTTTTTCTTGCATTCACTTACAGATCTAGTCTTTCTAATTCAGAGTGTTCTGACATCCCAGTAATAACTGTAATATCCTGTTAAAGCAAATAACTTTAACTTGATTCTGCTGAAGACCTAGCTAAAATGAGGTGTCCCTTCATGATAAGTGAATTTCTACTGAGGAGCATTTGAAAGAGAGGTTCATTGCTATCTTTCACTCATTTCAATGCAACAAAAGCCATACCCCAAAACTCGTTCATATTTACCACCATCTTCTTTGGCTTGATACATTTCACCAGATATTGGAAAGTGCTCTTCACTACTATATGACTGTACCACCAGTCTGCATTATGAGGCCCTATTCATAGGAGTATTTATTAAGCACTAACTCTATACCAAGCCCTCTGCTAGGAACTTTATATGTGTTATCTTATTTAGTCCTCACAATAGCCAGAAGGGTTAAGCATCATGATGTTCATTTTACAGAAATGACAGTTTTAAAGAGCTCGAATATCTCACTCTAGTTGATAGAGGTTGTAAGGAGCTAAACCACGATGTGAATTGCGCTTTATCGGATGCCAAAATCCATGCTCAAAGATTAAGTTCCTGAAAAAATGTTATCACTTACTACATATCCATAAATTGCCAAACATTTGGGATAGCAATTCAATAGACTATTTCATTCATAGATAAGCTTCATTCAATGGGAGGGTCTATGTTCCCTGACAATTTGCAAACTAAAATATCCCCAATGATTATATAAATCATGGTCCTTACTGCCTAACAATATATGTTTTATTAAACTTTATTCGCAAAGAGAATTTAATTGCAAATCAACGTAATTTGGTTGTTTTCTAATCTGCAACCATATTAGAAATTTCTTTTTAAATATTTATGCATATACACACATGTAATTTTATAAATGCATAAAATAACATATATTTTGGGTATTTTATATTATCATTCTTTAAAATTTTCTACTTGTTTATGCTTCTTCTCTTCTTCCCTCATTCTACATCATCTCATTACCCCACCTCAACCCCAGATACCTCTAAGCCCATATATCCCATTTTTTTCTGAAAATATATGTACACATAATATCTATTTATCTATATACACAAATATACTCAAATAATTTCTCTCACACATACACACAAAATATATCATCAACATAATTAACCATACACACACATGCATATGCATATACAGGCTTTATTGTTGCTGTTTGTTTATAAGAAATGGTACCACAAGGGCTCCTGAGTGGCTCAGTTAGTTAAGCATCTGCCTTTGGCTCAGGTTATGATTTCTGGGCCCTGGGATCAAGCCCAGCATCAGGCTCCCTGCTCATTGGGGAGTCTGCTTGTCTCTCTCCCTCTGCCCCTCACCCTTGCTTATGCTCTCTCTCTCAAATAAATAAATAAAATCTTTAAAAAAAAGAAATGGTATAATACTATGTGCATTTTTTCTGCATCTTGATTTTCATTCTTATAAATATTTTTAGAAAATTCCTCTAGTAAATGACCAGAGCTGTAATTCATTCTTTTGTTATTGATTTAATATTCTATCGTATAAGTATACCATAATGTATTCTAGAATTTGTGTTTGATGAACACTTTGTTTCCACATTTTTATCACTGGAATATATCATTGGAAATGTTGAAATAATCATCACTGTGCTGATGACCTTAAATATTAGTAGTTTTTTTTTTCCCATGGATTGGGCTCTCAAAAGGGATATTAATAGATTAAAAGATATATATATATGTTTGAATTTGAATAAATCTTTCCTGATAACACCCTAAAAATGTACAATTTGCAGTTCCATCAGTCAATGTAAGAATATACATTTCTTCACATCTTCCGAACAGTACTTGTTACCAAGAGTACTGTCTTTTCTTTATATTCATCAATATGTTTGTTGATAGATATAAAGTGGCATGAAATGATACATTATGCATTTTCATTTTTCACACAATTGGCTAGAGAAAGAATCTTTTCATTTGGATATTGGTCATTTGCTCTTTCCCAAATTGTCTCAGCTCCCTGCCCCTCGATCTTTCTACTTCGTTATTTCTTCCTGTCTTCATAACTGATAAATGCTCTTGGTATCAGACATTATTTAATGAAACTGGAATTTGTTTCTGAATATGTTTTCTTCCCAAGAAATTCCCCTACCATGTTAACACTATTTATTAGATAAACCACACATTCTTCACTGGAAAAAGAAATCAAAATTGTTATGTATTAAATTCTCACATTTATATCCTGGGATCTATTTTTGAATACTGCTGGACTCCACTGAATAATATACCTATTGCTAATTTACATCAACACCACACTACTTTTTTAATATAGCTTTAAATTATATTCTAATATCTAGCTTTTAATATACATTGCTACTTTTTTTCTTTCCCACCAAATATTAGGTATTTGTTCTTTCTTATAAATTTTAAAATAAATTTTCCTGTTAGGAAAATTATTTGATTTTTTATATTTATTCCAATAAATGTCAAATAATTGTGATTCTGACATCTTGAACAATTTCTGATTTTAGTTGAGGTAAATCCACATCTTATTTTTGGGGTAGTATTTGCTCCTATTGTTGGTAAACAGTTACAGATAAATATGTTTCACTTCTCTGTTGCAGTTATTTTTTTTTTTAAATAAGAAATGTGTTGCTGAATTTTATCAAATACCTTTCAACATTGATATTTTTAATCCTGTGCTTTTTCTTCACATTGCAGGAATGTCTTTAGTCATCCTGTTTTCTTAATGAGTTACCTAATGGATATATCAAATACATTTTTTTAAAGGTGGAAATAAACCATGATATTTTTAAATCAGTAAATAACTTTTTAGGAAGAGTAATCCTATCCTCTTTTGCAATAGAAACAGATAGCAGGGATCCCTGGGTGGCGCAGCGGTTTGGCGCCTGCCTTTGGCCCAGGGCGCGATCCTGGAGACCCGGGATCGAATCCCACATCGGGCTCCTGGTGCATGGAGCCTGCTTCTCCCTCTGCCTATGTCTCTGCCTCTCTCTCTCTCTCTGTGACTATCATAAATAAATAAAGATTTAAAAAAAAAAAAACAGATAGCAACTAAGCAACTTTAGAACACAACACTTTCGTTTTTGGCAAATAATATTTTAAAAAGTTAACAGATGGGATTCTTTCTGCTTCACCCTGCCCAAAGGGGAATTAGTCACACTTCCAAAGTCCTTGTTTTTATATCTATCACAGCTTTTAGTACAATATATTTTATTCTTTTTCAAGATTTATTTATTTATTTGAGAGAGAGTTGGGGGGCAGGACAGAAGCAGATGGAGAGAGAGAATATCAAGCAGACTCCCCACTGAGCACAGAGACTCACACAGGCACACAGGTTCCACATAAAGCTCAATCCCATGACCCTGAGATCATGACCTGGGCTGAAATCAAGAGTTCGTCCTTAATTAAGTCACCCAGGCACCTCATATATTTTGAGTGCCAAGTACATTATAGCTGCTCAATAAATAGCTGTTGACTAATAGAACTTTTAATTTATAAAATTAAAATGCCTCTAGATTGGCAGGATGAGAAGAAAACATTGAATATATAAGAGTAGGTGCATCTTCTGATGATTGCCTTCTTAAAAGTTAAGTCCTTTCTAAGAGACTTCAGAAGTTACCTCACTCTCTAAGGAATTAAGCATGTTGTTCTGGTGACAAGGAAAAATTTGCTGTAATTCTGGCTGAGCCATAATGAATTCTGTACCATCTGTTAAGGATTAAAAAGAAATAGAAAAGCAAGGAATGGTAAGTGTACTTAGATCACAGATCTAATCAATTGCATGTTCAACTTACTTAAAATGTCTCCAAATGTGAAGTTTTAACTGCTGTTTTATATTTAGTGTTGTAGAAAATTGATCAAAACCTCAGCAACCTCTCCCAATAAGTACCACTTAATGTCAACTAATCAAAGCAGACAGGGTTTAGGACAAAGTCTTGTAGGAAGTTAAGATTGGGTGAACCAAGTCACAAAAGAGCCATTGTATAAATGGGATCTAAATAGTTAGTCTGTTGATTATATATCAATCATTAGATTCTTTTCACTGATTGGGAGGTTATATTTTATATATAGATGAGATGAGAACCTGAGCAATTTAGATATGCCCTAGAATTTTACTTCCATTCTTTATTGGTTCCTTTTTTAAACGAGATTCTGTAAATCCCACTATCATTCAAAATAAATAAATTAATTTGGAATATACTTCCAAAGTAATCTGTGAAACTCACAAATTTAATATTAATAAAATCATAAAATTTCTTTCTCCCATTCAAGGCTGAAGAGTCTACCTAGCTTGCCCATTGCACCTCACAAGCATACCAAAGGTTTTGTCCTCAGAAGCTTAAAATGGTTGGAGGAACACACACACACATTCACACACACACACTCTCTCTCACACACACACACACACACAATCAGGTTTTTGGTACTAAGGACAAAGTTTTTCTCTTCTGTTTTTGATATCTTTTTGAGACAGGGTGAAGACATTTTAAGTATTTCTAGATTTGCTCCAGGCAACCCAAACAAAAAGCTTAATTGCCTGAACAGATACTTGTATTCCTAAGCCATATCCTTTCTTCAAACACCCACAATATCACAACTATCTTCACTCCAAATTAACAGAAATCATCCATCCATCCATTTATTTATTCATTCATACATGTATAAATTGATTTATTCAACAATTATTTTTGAGTACCTATTACATACCAGGAACTATTTGAAAAACTAGAGATACAATAATAAAACAAGTCTCAACCTCAAAGAATTTATATTCTATAGGAAGAAAGGCTGTTGAATATTTTATAATTAAATATTTATAGCCATGCTCAAAACTAAGATAAAAGTTTATGTGCATAAGAGCAGTTTCCTACTGCGGTGAGCAGTGACAAAGCAGACATCCATGGTACTGCAGCAGCAGAGACAAATAGTGGACAAGGCACCATAAGCACTTCACAAGAACTAGAGAGCAAAGAAGATTGAGTACTTGTTGAGCTTTCATTGCAGTTGCTCTTCTGAATCCCTAAACCTTCCTATACATGAGACAATTGAGGAATGGTGATCTTTTGAAGTGGTTGGCATCAAGTTGATGCTTGATCTCGGAACAAATAAAAAGTCATATTAATGATGATTCATTTCATATCATGGAAAGAAAAAGAGAAATCTAATCCAGGCATTTCTCCAGCTAACCTTTTCTACACCTCAGGTGTCTTTAATTTATTCAGAGTGAACAAGTTTCCTGACTTTTCAAAAGTCTGGTATATATTACATTATTTTTCTGTTAACAGGAGAATTTGGATGTATTTGTTGTATGTAATTTTTCTGCTATTGGTGGACAGTTCAGATACAAATATCTCCCATCAAATTGCAGCTAAATGCTTGATTTATTTTCTTGCTAGAGACAAGATCATTTGCTAACAATATTAGGTAAGAAACCTAGATGTATAGTGACAGACTTGCCATAAGATGGTGAGGAGAGTACAGCAAAGAAATCTATCAGAGGCCTACCAAGCAGTGGTGGAGAGAATAACTGAGATCTATTTCCACCATCTGACTTTAATGGCTTTGTATTTTATCTAAAACTCACCTGCTTATATGGGAAATGGAAAAATGAAACTTGTTATAGGTTTGGCATAATTAAATTCTTTCATTAGCTATTATAACTGTGTGCTCAGTCTGCTGGATTGGGGCCATAGCATTTATTTAAAATATTCCCTAAATTATGTCCCCTGATTTTAGACATTGGGTTAAAAATCAAACTTAGCAAATCATTTAGTTCCTCTTTACAAATAGACTATTGCATTCCAACCACAGGAAGGGATCAATTTTACATACAGCTTGGTATCAGATATACTGACAATCAGATTGTGTGCCTGAAAAGAAACAGGTGTTAAAATTAATAAAAGAATGTCACAGTACATTCTATTTATGTCAAAAATCTAATTAACATATCTATTGAGCATGTACTACTTGAAAGGCTAGATGATATAGATGGACACATAGATGGATCAGACACATCCAACCTTGAAGTTGCTTATGATCTAATGATGGAAATTCGATGTAAACATATGAAAAGTTGAATTATGACTTAGTACTCCATATTGCAGACCAATTCTTGACTGGTTACTGAGAAACCAAACTATCAATCCCTTTTTAGGGGCTCACTAGCATTACAGCAGTTCTACTGAATTTCCTCAATATGCCTCCTTATAGGGACATGTTGGTAAAGTTTCCAAAGGAAAGCACTGCTAATTCTATGAGACAGCCTAAGAGAATGTCATTTGTGTAACTGTCTCCAAGCACTGAGCACAGATAGAAGATGACAGATTTCCATTACCAACAGCTGTTGAAGCTTTGGCTGCAATCCCTGGTTGGGCATCTCCTCCCAACTGCAATTATATTATATCTTCTTTTACTGTAGCAGGTGCGGCAGCATGTGGAGCAATTTGGTATTGTTGACAGATCTGATCCCATTTGCTGGCAAGGTAAGTTTGTTTTCCCAATTATTTGAGTCAGCTAACTCATTGGGGGCCTTCTATAAGCAGCTAAAGATGAAATGATCCTCTTGAAAATGTCTCTTATGTTGAGTACTCATTGGAGACCAGAAACTAGTTTACAAAAACCTAACCATAAACCGCCTTTCATATGGAAGAATGGGAAGTGGAAGAGAAGAGCATCCCCATTAACACCGTCTGCAGAAATGTGTCATACAGGAGGTTTGGGCTCCCTGGTAGATGAACTTTGATTCAGAGGAACATGCCCTGAATACATCCTCTTTGAGCTAAAGTGGTTATAATACAAGTCCTCATATAAATAGTAACAAGATTACTAGTAAATTATATTTCTCTGAATTTCTCTGTATGATTTAGCACTCTCCACATTTTCATGTTAGCAATATCATAGGCATCAGAAGATAATTATTTTCAGCTTTAGTAGTAATAGGCTTAACACTGCTTTTAATAATTACTGAAGCCCTGTCTTTGTTTTTTTTTTTAATTAATTTTTATTGGTGTTCAATTTACCAACATACAGAAAAACACCCAGTGCTCATCCCGTCAAGTGTCCACCTCAGTGCCCGTCACCCATTCCCCTCCAACACCCGCCCTCCTCCCCTTCCACCACCCCTAGTTCGTTTCCCAGAGTTAGGAGTCTTTATGTTCTGTCTCCCTTCCTGATATTTCCCAATATTTCTTTTCCCTTCCTTTATATTCCCTTTCACTATTATTCATATTCCCCAAATGAATGAGAACATACACTGTTTGTCCTTCTCCGATTGACTTATTTCACTCAGCATAATACCCTCCAGTTCCATCCACGTTGAAGCAAATGGTGGGTATTTGTCGTTTCTAATGGCTGAGTAATATTCCATTGTATACATAAACCACATCTTCTTTATCCATTCATCTTTCGCTGTGTTTGGATTTACAATGTGTCCATAGCTAACATTTTCTTTAAACTGTTCAATATCTCACCAGGAGGATGCCTCTGAAATACTGGCTAAAGTCATAAATACCAAAATAATAAAACAGCAAGAGTTTACCTATCTATCCATTGCATCTTCGATAATTTAGTAGATATTCTGTGTGTACATTTACTATGTTCCAAAGCCTGTGTTTAGTGCTATATATTGTGCAACTGGCCTGGCCCCTGTCCTCCTAGGACTTAAATTTTGAAGGAAATAAACGTTTAGATTGTGATACTAAACAAGTAATTACAATAAAAGCACAATATTCTGCAAGTGGTGAAGAGTACAGAAAGGTATAGAAGCAGAGAGCATGGAGATATTCTACAGATTAAAAACTAGATAGTAGATAGAACTGCAATTTTGGAATTTCAGTCTTGTTCCTTTTGCCAAATTTGAAGAATTCAGGAAAAAAACAATATCTGTAGGACTCGTTCTGGGCCATTACAAAGTACATGTGCTTTCCCAGAAAGGAGGTTATTAATTATGAAGAACACTGCCATAGCATTTAATGAATGAGAAATCTTATGAAAATAGTGGGGAAAGTATTGAGCAGATTGTTAAAGGTATCATGAAAAAGTACTCCCTAATACAAATACATTTAAAAAGATGGGACTGAACTTTTCTGACAGGCAGTATTATTATAAATAACTTGCTTACCTTGATTTCCAATTTCAATTACATTTTCCAATCATGTGAATAAGTAAATAAAATTTTATAATATCTGTTTAAGAATCTGTTTTCAAAAGAAGAATAGTAATCTAAGAAATAAAAAGATTTGGAAAATATGAAGCACTGACTTTAATCCAGGACAATAATGAAAAGATGTTCCAAGTCAACATCTGTACTTCAACCTAGAAAGTAATATATCCAATTTATAACAGAGTGTTCTGTGGGAAATAAACTTCAGGAAAAGCTTGCACACAATAAATCACATTTTTCAATATACTAGATTATCTTAGAGTCATGAAGAAGGCAAATGTGTCTTCTATAAAGAACGAAAAAAAGAGAGTGCAATTAGAAATACAGGGGAGAAAACCAAGCTATAATAGGAATTCCTGACATGAATATAAGCAAACTAATATCTTACATGTTTTTCATTTTAGAGACCTTCAGTAAACTTTAATTATGCAGTTATAATTCTAGGTAAGTGATTATATTGATGAAGAAGATAGACAAGGTTCCTATCCTATTGGAGTATATACTCTAGAAGAGGAAAAAATACATAAACACATAAAAATAAGTGCAATAAATCCAAATAGTAATAAACACTATGAATACACAGAAAGAGTAATGGAATGGAAGGGATGGATGGCACCTTAGTCGTGGTGGTCAGGAAGGCTTCTCCAGGGAGATGGAATGATGAGTGGAAACCAGTCGTGCTATGATGTGGAGAAAGAGTAATGCAGGAGGATAGATAAGCTGAAACAAAGGCTTTAAGGCAATAGTAAGGTTGGTATATAATAATAAAATAGAAAGAACAGAGGCACCTGGCTGGCTCAGTTGGTAGAGCATGCTACTCTTCATCTCAGGGTCATGAGTTCAATCCCCTGGGTTGAACTCAAGCATTGAGGGTAGAGCTTACTTAAAAAAATAGGACAATCAGTAAGACTAGAATGTAGACTCTTCATCTCAGGGTCATGAATTCAATCCCCTGGGTTGAACTCAAGCATTGAAGGTAGAGCTTACTTAAAAAAATAGGACAATCAGTAAGACTGGAATGTAAGGAAGAAGGGGAAAATTGTATGGGTTTAAGATCACAGAGGAGGACAGGTACTGGATTAGAGAGTACATGTCAGACTATGGCCAGAAGCCTGTAGGCTGTTCCAAAGTGAACATCAAGTAACTGAAAATAATATAATCTGATAAGTAAATGCAAAGCAGCACTCTCATTCCCATAGGAATAAGAGACTCTGGGGGCAAGAGAGGAAGCATACGCCTAGCTGGCACTCGGCTGCGATTGACCATGTAATTTGTACCAGGATGACGACAAAGTGTTAAGTGGAAAATAGCAGTGGCACTGGGGACATATTTTTGAGGCAGAACTGTCATATTTTACCTATTAAAATTATGACCCAGTGATTTATTACAAAGCAATATGAAATTTTTCTGTTCTAAATTAAGACAGATTCTCTGCAAAATGTAAAATATCTCATTTAAATATTGCTTCCTTTTGGTATTTTCACATCTGCTGCCTCTTGCTCTTCCCACATAACACTCTTTTCTAATTTTAAAGACATATTCATTCATAACTCTGTTAATTAGTGTCATGTAAGTTGCAAAAATAGAGGTATGCCCAGGTTATTTAAGGTCATATAAAAATACACAAGGATAAAAAAAATAATATGCCCCAGGCTAGTCAAGCAGCTTCACACAGGGTTTATAAAGACCTAGAATAACATCTATTTCTTTCCTTGTTGAAACTGCCACTCTCCTGCCCCAAGTGCAGATCCGGAGTTGTGGTTATCATGTCAATCAGTGAGATGTGGGTATTTGATGCTCTCCGAATTACGGCTAAGACCTCTCATACATCTTTGTTCCCCACTCTTCTGTTTGACATTTTGCCTCTCATATTCTATTCTACTTTTCTGTTCATTGAGCTAGATTCAGCTTTCTACCTCCGTGTATTTGTATGTATATATGTGTTCTGGCAAGTTCATCTTCAAATTTCCTAAAGGGAGATTTCTCTTCTTAGGAGTTCTCAAATCAGGCCTCCTCTGTTTGGCACCTGTTTTTAGTGACATACGTGTTGGATGATTCACTTTTAGCTACTGGAATCTCTGTGTTCAGAGAAGTAATATGACCCAAACATGGTTTCTCACCTGTGTCCACTTTCCTCAGTAGAGGAGTTGACTGGACAGACTCATGCAATAGAGGCTTCCATCTCTGGATGCACATCAGTGAAAAACTATAAACTTTAAAAACTACACATGCCCCTCAGTAGCACACCTACAATAATCTGATACACACACATACACACACACATCTACAGATTCCTGAGGTAAAACCAGGGTTGAGAGACAGTGACTTAGAATGCAATTTTTTTCAAGTGCATTAAAAAACTTGAACTATTTCCCCTATGAGAAATACCAACCACTTGACCCATTTGGCTTATGAAGTATTTATGATCTTTGGGAATTGGATGCATCTTTATTTATGCAGCTTTTTATAGAATTTGTCCATATACTCTTTTTGTTCTTTTTAAAGAAATGGTTGAATTTTAATAAAATGTAATGCAGATGTCTACAATAGCCAAACTGTGGAAGGAGCCTCGGTGTCCATCGAAAGATGAATGGATAAAGAAGATGTGGTTTATGTATACAATGGAATATTACTCAGCCATTAGGAACGACAAATACCCACCATTTGCTTCAACGTGGATGGACCTGGAGGGTATTATGGTGAGTGAAATAAGTCAGTCAGAAAAGGACAAACATTATATGGTCTCATTCATTTGGGGAATATAAAAATTAGTGAAAAGGAATAAAGGGAAAGGAGAGAAAATGAGTGAAAATATCAGTGAGGATGACAAAACATGAGAGACACCTAACTCTGGGAAATGAACAAGGAGTAGTGGAAGGGAAGGTGGGCGGGGGGTTGGGGTGACTGGGTGATGGGCACTGAGGGGGGCACTTGATGGGATGAGCACTGGGTGTTATGCTATATGTTGGCAAATTGAACTCCAATAAAAAATGTAATGCAGGATAAATCTGTGCCCCCCAATTAAAACTTAATTCAGTAACATCATATTTTAACATAATTCACTTGTGACACTTTACCCCAATGTCTTGGTTGTACATACACAACACAACTAAAAATATCACTTACTTATTATGTGTAAGTATCTAATGTTATTTATATTTTCTTTAAAAGGACTGTGAAAATTTACACTTTTCAGTTTTTCTCATGATAGAAGGTAGCTAACAAAGACATTGAAAGATGAACAGATACACACTCCATCATAAGCAAGAAAAAGTGACATAGTTGCTATCCATAAATTAAGAACACTTATTTCAAAATATATCTGTATAGGCAAAATCAAATATTTCCATTTCTGGCAGCATAAAGTTATTAAGTGAAATCTGTTTATTAATTTATATACAGGGTGACCACATACTTTTTAATCCAGACTGGGATACTTTTTAGACCAAAAAAATTCAATATTAATAATTATTCTGTAACTCAACAGACACTGTTGTGGAGATTTTCCACTATTCAGAATTCAGAATGCCTATGGAAGTGATTTCATCAAAAAATATAGTTTATTTTAAAATTTTCAAAACAATCTACGACTTTAGAAATTCTGTATATTCTGGATATTCTTGTGACTAAGCTAAGTGACCTTTCTAATGCAATTTTCTAAAGCTTCCAAAAATCAAATGTTCTGCTACAGACAGTGGCAGATTAGCTTCTTATCTGTTATGGAGGTCCAATCTTCCCACTGAGAAAATCTAGAAAAGATAGACAATTTTTTACAAATAAAGTAAAAAAAAAAAAAAAGTGTTTCTGAAGATATCAAATACAATTTGCAGGGACATGATCCCCAGAGGCACGAAACCTGGAAAAATGGGCCCTGTTTTTATTTTTGTTTTTTGTTTCACAAATTATCACAATGGCTGCCAAGAGGGTGAGAAATTAATCACTTTTGGCCTCTTGGGGCTAGAGACAAAAATTGCAGTTCCAGGCTGCTATGAACAAAAATAGAATACTGACAAATATTCTAGGCTTTTAGTGGGACCCTGAAGGCCTTCTCCCTACATGCAAGGAAATAGAATAAACCTCATAAAACTCCAATTATTGTCTTGATCTTTGATTAGTTTTGTCCCTAGTTGAGGTGCCAGTCATAAGCAAAGCAAGCAAAGTAAATCTTTAATTAATAAAGATAGCACTCTAGGATTCAAATTATTTTGACACATTTCATATACAATTTAGAATTCAATTTCTAAAAACAACAGGTTTTTAGAGAGACAAGTTTTGATAGAAATCAAGAGGAAAAAATACGTTGGAGAAATACCATAGGAACTATAGATAATGATTCATTAGGCTCATGGATGTACGGGTGGCACAGTGGGTTAGGCATCCAGGTCTTGATTTCCACTGAGATCATGATCCTAGGGTCATGAGATCAAGTCCTATGTTGGCTCTGTGGTCAGTGGGGAGTCTGTTTGAGATTCTCTCTCTCTCTCCCTCCCTCTGCTCCTCCCCCGCTGCACTCTCTCTCTCTCCCTCTTGAAAATGGGTAAATAAATCTTTAAAAATAATGATTCATTAGATGCAGGCATTAAAATAACTATGATAAATAGACGCAAGAAATTAAAAGAAAATATTTTGGTTAGAGATTTGAAAACTATGATAATGGATGAAGAACTGGCTTTTCAGAACATCAGCAAAATGGTGAACCAGGAAGTTCCAAGTTCTTGTTTCACTAAAGAAACAAGAAATTGGCTGAATTAACGCCACAGAAACTCCAGGAAACAATCAAAGGCTTACAGCTATAAAGCAAATGGCAAATCAAGGAAAAGCCACCTTCAGAAAGGGAAGAATGTGCAGTCTATTTTCTTGCCCTTGCTGCCCACTCTTGCGTTTGGTCTGGAGAAAGAGGCAATCCAGATCCCAGTTTCCTTTCTTAAACCTGAGAGAACAAAGCAAACCTCATTTGTGATATTTTACCCTGTCTGGGCTGCCTGAAGGACTAAGGACAAGAGAGAGTCTGAAATCATGATGATTTGTTGAAAGTTTGTTTAGTGAACAAATTCTTGGATCTCTTTCACCCCTCTGCAAGCTATTTTCCAAATGTGGCTAGAATGATGTTTTATTTGCTGAAATAGATAACATAGAGATTTTTCTGGGCTGGGACATGAACAGACCAAATTGAGAGTGGGTGTAGTGTACTTAAAACAGAGGAATTTTAAAAAACATGTGCATAATGGATGCTGAGGTTCTCAGCCCTGTTTTTTCATTTTGCTACAAGAATATTGGCAACTAACCAAAATGGAGATTCAGAGTCTTAAGAGAACATGGCTCAAGTGGAAGTCTCATGATGGAGGTGTTAAGGTTCCCCAACTAAATGGAAAAGGAATATTATTCTTGAGTCATATACATGCTCAGAACTACTAATCAGCACTTAGTCCTACAAATCTAAAACACATGCAGCCAATAAAGGATTAGTGGATTTCTGAGGAAATATCAAGATCAAAAAATGAAATAGAAAAAAGAAAATAAAAGCAACTTTGTCAAAAGAGAAGCTCTTCAGAAAGAACATTTGGAAGAAAAGAAATTAACTTTCAAAAAATAAAAATTGAACCCTATCATTAATATCATCAAAGGGAGGAGAAATCTAATTGCAACCACAAACTTAGAACTGGATAATACAGGGGGACAATAGTCTAGAAAATACCATTTTTGGGGCAGCCCCAGTGGCTCAGCGATTTAGTGCCGCCTTCAGGCCAGGGTTTGATCCTAGAGACCCAGGATCAAGTCCCACGTCAGGCTCCCTATGTGGAGCCTGCTTCTTCTTCTGCCAGTCTCTCTCTCTCTCTCTCTCTCTCTCTCTCTCTCTCTGTACCTCTCATAAATAAATAAATAAAGTCTTAAAGAAAAAAGAAAATACCATTTTTAATATGATGGCATAATAATAGAAGAGCAGGATTGACAGGTAAACTTTAAGAAATCTCACAAAAAGTAGAGCAAAAGACAAACTGAAAGAAAGCAGAAGAGAAATAAAAATATTAGAGGAACCAACCAAGAGATCCACTACTTGAAAAATAAGAGTTTAAGAAAGAGAGAGGAAAATATGGAAGAAAAGAAACTATCAAGCAGATCATTTGAAAAGATCTCCAGAACTTGAAGGCCAAGAAATTAAAAATCCAAAGTGCCAACCTAGCCCTCATTGTTGAAAATAAATTCACATCAAACACACCATGACAAATTTTTATAAGTCCTAAAGGGGATGCCTGAGTGGTTCAGAGGGTTAAGCGTCCAACTGTTGATTTTAGCCCAGTTCATAATCTCATGGGTGGTGAGATCAAGCCCCCTGTCAGGCTCCATGCTCATCAGGGAGTCTTCTTGAAGATTCTCTCCCTCTGCCCTTCCCAACCCTCAAAATAAATGAATAAAAAATATCTTTGAAAAGTCCTTAAAAGTACACAGAGCTAAAAACAAACAAATAACCCGCCCAAAAAAAAAACAAAAACAAAAACAAAAAGAAAGATATAAAACTAACCAAGAGCCATCAAGGGTATACCAAGGGTAAGGAGGAACAGTAATAAAAATGACCCACCCTGGAAGGAAGGAAATTATTTGTATTTATTTATTTATTCTTTTAGGAAGGAAATTATTTTAACCAACATTGTTTAGGATTGTCTTTCTATACTGACAATTAAAAAGAAAAAAGAAAAGACTAACTCAGGCAGCCCGTGGCTCAGCAGTTTAGTGCTGCCTTCATCCCAGGGCATGATCCTGGTGATCCGTGATGGAGTCCTGTGTCAGCCTCCCTGCATGGAGCCTGTTTTCCCCTCTGCCTGTGTCTCCTACCTCTTTCTCTCTCTGTGTCTCATGAATAAATAAATAAAATCTTTAAAATAAAAAAGACTAACTCATAGCTTTTTATATTTCTCTCTTTAAATACTCTACAATCAATGTGCCCCTTACTATTTAAACCTGAGGTCAACCATTCTCTTATCTCTAGTCTCCATCTATTTATACCATTAAGAATCAGAATGAAATTAGTGTCAACCCTGGAAATGGAAGGCAGTGGAACAATACCTTCATTTAAGAAACAAAATAATATGTATTGACCCTCAATATGTATCAAAAATTGTTGTATGAGTTTGGAACACATTTGTGACAAACATATGAAGAATCCTATGCTCATAGAGCTTACATTTTAACAGGATGAAGATGCACAACAGACATAATAGAACAATATTTATATTATACCTAGAAGGGATGCTATAGCAAGAACAGCAATGAGATATAGAGCAGTGTTTAGGGACACCTGCCATGACAAGGAGATAGACTGAACACAATAGGAAGTCAGATGGCAATGGTCAACTTCACCACGAAGGTGACATTTTAGCAGGATCTTGAAGGAGATGCAGTGAGAGCATGTGAGGTACAGAGATCATCTAGTGCAAAGACTAAAGTGGGGGCTGGCAGAGTGATAGTGTGTGCTGCACACTAGAGGGGTGCTGCAGAGGTCCCATTGAGTCTTAGAGGGCTCAGGATTTTATATGAGTGAAATGATAACCATTTTGAGTAAAAGAGTAACATCATTTGACTTTCATTCTATGTTGTATTTAGAATATAATATAACTCAAAGAACAGCAAGAGTCAAGAAGACCAATTAGAAGGCTTGCAGTAATCAGGCTGGAGACGATTGTGTCTCAGAGCAGGTAGTGACAATGAAGTGTTGAGAAATGTTCACATTCTGTGTCCTTTTTTAAGGTATGGCTGATGAGATTCCTGGTTATATTTGATATGGATTGTATAAGGAAAAGGGCCAAGACTGAAACCAAAGCTTTAGCCTAATCCACAGAAAAGTTAGATTTGCCACTGAGTTGGAGAAGTGTAACTAAAGAGGAAAAGATGGACCTCAACATTAAGAGGTTGAGCAAAAGAGTAAAAATCGCAAACAAGGCTGAAGGCACAGAGTTTGATTGAATGAAGAAAACCAAGAGCATATGGTGTCTTTGAAGCCAAGAGAAAAAAATCCCGTCAAAGAAGCAGGAGTGACACATCAAGTTAGATGAGACCTGAAAACTGACAAGAGGATTTAGCAACATGAAGGTTATAATTTATATTGAAAAAAGGGACTTTAAGGTGCTGGTAAAGGATAAAGCCTAATTGGAAGGGGAATCATATAATGATATGAGGAGAGAAATAGGAGACAGTGTAAGTAGGAAATGTCTCCTAGGAGTTTTTCTGTAAAGGGCAGCAACAAGAACAGGAGCTCGAATCAGCAATGGGATCAAGAGAAAGTTTCTTTCTCTTTTTTCCAAAATCAGAGAAACAGCATGTTTCTATGCTGACGGAATTAAATTGTTCAGAGGGAATTTGATTATGTAGGAGAGAGGGAGAAGAATTTTTTTAAAGATTTTCTTGACTAGGATAGAGAAAATTGGGTCTAGCATGTAAGTGGAGGAAAAGACTTTAGACCAGAGCATGGATAGTTTATCAGTCCCTCTGTGGGGCAAAGCAGGAAGGCCAGGTAGTTGGGTCAGCAGGTGCATAGGCATAGTTGTGGGGAACGGTAGGGCATTTCTGGCGATTGTTTCAGATTTCTCAGGGAAGCTGTCAGTAAGGCCATCAACTGAAGAGAGGAGAGAGGCAATACAGAGGATGTGAGGAGAAAGAAGGGGTGTGAAATAAGCATTAAGGAGAGTGGGAGAATAGGGGCTGCCTGGGTGGCTCAGTGGTTGAGCATTGGACATGGCTCAAGGGCATGATCCCAGAATCCGAGGATCGAGGATCGAGTCCCACATCAGACTCCTTGCATAGAGCCTGCTTCTCCCTCTGTCTGGGTCTCTGCCTCTCTCTATGTGTGTGTCTCTCATGAATAAATTAATAAAATCTTAAAAAAGGAGAGTGGGAGAATAAATGGATTTTGGAAATACACTGTGATTCTCTGGTCATTTGAGGTTCATAGCCATGAATTTTAAGTGAGACAAGTCAGTTTGATTTTATGTCTTCTCCCAGGTGTGTTTAACTGCACAAGTGTATCCAAAATTATGAAGAGAGATTCTTTCCAACCTAGAGTTCTATAAATGTCTAAACTTTCATTATGAAGCAGGATGAGATTTAAGAAAAAGTAATTTCAAACATACAAGGTATCAAAAAATTACCTCCCATGCACACAGTCACAGGAAGTTACAGGAGGATGTGCTCTGCCAAATGAGGACATAAACTAAGAAAAAGGAAGACCTGGGATAAGAGGAAACAGGAAATCAAACATAGAACTAGAGGGAACCCTTGAATACATGTGAAGGGAGAGTCTGGCATGACAGCTGAGTTTCAAATATGCAGAGCAACTGGATCAGATTAGAAGAGGGAGGCACCTATGAAAGAAGAGGAAATGGATAGAATATATAAAATAACTAAATGTTCTCAGGGGAGATTCAGAAAATCAGCATACTGAATACCATCGTTTAAAAATTTCTACACGGTAATACTGGAAAGGGAATATGAAGAGCATTCATGTGTGGTGGGGATAGCAATGGGAAAACTACAAACATCTAAATTCTTAGGTAAAGGGAGAGATCAGCTAGTAATGATTAAGGCTGGAAAAAATCAAGATGTTACAACAAAAGCATTTTATTGAGAAACTAAGACCAACACCAAAGGAATTAATAAATAGAGATGAAAACTGGGTTGTCCTTGGAGTGGAAGCCGGGAGAGTGGCAGAAAAGTTTATCTGGCCCCAATATGTGATACAGAAGCATTTTGCTCTTTATGTTTGTGCATAACTCAGTTAAAGAAAAACAAAACAAGAAAAGAATAGTATGCACAGAGGTAACAGCATGCTTGAAAGAAATGACAAGTAGCTATGTACTACTCCAGTTGTAGCTAGATGCTAGAATTTAGTGATGGTTAAAAAGAGAAAAGCGAAAAAGAAAAAAAAAGGAAGAAAAGAGAAAAGTAGGTTTTCAGAAAGGCCAAGCTAAGGATTTTTGCCTTTATTCAAGAGACTATAAAAAGTCATTGAAAGTAATGAAGCAATTATAGAATCAGATCTGTGTACAAAGATAATTCTAACATCAGTGTAGATGGTGGCTTAGGGGGTGCAAAAGTAGAGGCATGGAAGTGAGCCAGAATATCATTTTTTTTCAATAGAAAGACAATGGGTCTCTCAGATCACTTGTATCTGTTCCACTCCCATCTGCCTTACATTTTCCTATTTCTCTTTCCATCTCTTTCTGCCCCATTTTTCTTCTTGAAGGTCAATAATAGAAATGAAGTGTGTGTGTGTGTGCACCTGCACATGCATGTGAGCACATGCTTCTATCTGCATATGCATGACATGTATTTTTTTCTGGAAATGAAAGCATGGCTATGGTCTCTATTTACTTAAAGGTTATATTTGTAGAAAATTCCATAGTTTTATGAAGAAAAATAATTAAATTGCATTTCGCACTGTGGTTATTTATATTCCTCTCTGGGTCAGTCTTTGATATAAAATATATTGTCTAAAAACATTCTTTAGGCCCTGAAATGGGATTTTAGGGAAAAATGGAAAGATCTAACATTATTGCTTTAAAGCATTCCTGATGCTATAAGCCAACCCTAATATACTTCAGTGGAGTATAAAATAAGGGCTAATACTCAGCCCTTTGCCAGTGTTCTAACATAAAATCCAAACCAAAGGACCCAGTCATCTCACCCTGATCAGCCATGGATAGGACCCCTGATGTTATTTATCTTCCCTTGGGTGATGCTCCAGTCCTTCCCTTAGAAATTCTTCCATTAACTGTTCATTTTGGTTCTCTCTATTTTTGACATGATCATTTTTCTTCCCTGTGTTGCTACTATTCTATTCTATTTCCTAGTTTCTCTCTCTCATTTCATTATTTTTTTCTTTCCAAAATGCATGCAAGTTTCCTGTTTCTACAGCTCACTAATTTTTCTGTTGTCAATCACATCTGCTCTCTATGGATATGGGTCCGTGCAACTATTCACTAAGCCTCCATTTATCTTGTTTTTGTTTTTCTGCATTTCTTTCTATTTCAGAAAAAAAGCTGCCTTTTCTGTCTTCTTTTAGGAATCAGTGAAGCGAAGCAGACAGGTGAACTGAACAATAATGAGAGGCTAAAAAAAAATACCATGATTCTATTTCCAGAAATGATTTGCTCTTTGGATTAAGTTGAAGTATCTTTCACCCAGCAAATAGTTCAGAAGCTCCTATTCTGTGAAAAATTGAGCCCTTTTATGAGACTACATCTTAAAACATTTGTGATAAATATAAATCATGACCTGGCCAATGTGACTGCTGGGACCTCCTCTCCTATATAGAGAGGCTGTCCACTGAAGATGTAAAGGCAACCACAGTGGAGATGACTTACCAAGTGCTACTGTAAGCAGAAGGTCAAGATGTGAAGCATTCAAAGCAAGGATTCTGCATGAGGCAAAGTTCTTCCTCTCAAGGAAGTTGCAGTAGACCATCCATGGACATATGTACCCAGTGGAGAATAGTGGTTTAGCTAGGGTTCAAGCAGCAAGCTCACCAGGGCTTAATCTTGGCTTTACCATCTCACACCTTGGGAGAGGAGGTTAAGTTACTTACTGAGATAGCACTTACAAGAGCACTTACATCCCAGCCTGGCACATAGATAGAATTCAATAAATGTGAGCTATTATATCCAATTAAGAGATAATATCCCTATTGAAGTCTCCAAGGGAACATATGGAGATGTACAGTAAGTGCCTGTTGGCCACAGTTATAAGACTAAACTCAGTCTCGGAAACAATCAGGTGAAAAGATACCTAATAAGAATTAAGAAACTGGGGATCCCTGGGTGGCGCAGCGGTTTGGCGCCTGCCTTTGGCCCAGGGCGCGATCCTGGAGACCCGGGATCGAATCCCACATCGGGCTCCCGGTGCATGGAGCCTGCTTCTCCCTCTGCCTGTGTCTCTGCCTCTCTCTCTCACTGTGTGCCTATCATAAATAAATAAAAATTAAAAAAAAAAAGAATTAAGAAACTAACTAGAGGAAAATGGACTGCCCAAAAAGCTGTAAAATAAGACATTTGTAATTACTGTCTCTGCTTTCTCTTTCCACGTAAGAATACAGTTATGTTTATTTGGCTCAGGACACTGGAAAGGCCAATGTTTGTAAATATGTCTTTGAACTAAATATCACAGAATGTTTGTGTTCTTTTGAAATGCTTTATGTAAGCCTCTAGTATAACAGGAAAAAGGAATAATTGCCTTTTCAAAATTAAGACTCTTGGGTCACTGTCACCAGATGCTTTGCACCCTTTTGATCTTTTTTTGAATCAAGGGACAAGGGAATATCTTTCTGAGATACTCTGGATCTGCTCCTGTTCTAACTAAACCACTGAAAGATCCTTGATGTTTGTCATATATGAGAATAAGTAAAGCTATTTTAAGATGTTGGGTGGGATGAAGGGTGAGGGGTGTGAGTGTAGGGAAAATGAAGAAGAGAACCATGAGGTACAGGTGGTCAATAGGCCAGAGAAGGGAAACTTTGGGTAGTTGTTTCCAAAGAGAGAACCATACGAAAGGGCTTTTTCCTTCTTTCCTCACCTCTGGAAGGCCCACCAGTGGACAGCTGGAGGCAGATCAACCCAAATTCCTATACCCTGGCTTTTCCTACCCTGGTTAGTTACGACAGAAAGGACACTTGATGATCTTGAAAGGAAGTTGGAAATGTAAGGGAATTAGGAGAAGCTCCAAGAACTCTCTCAAGACTCTCTTTGACTGTGAGTAGGCAACTTTCCAGGAAAAAAATGGATGGATGTAGAAACGTAGAAGCAGGGTACCACAGGGTACCAACTGATTTTGCTGGAGAAAGGCTAAATTAGAGAAAGGAGGAGGAGGGGACTATAAAACAAGGAAATTTAAATATATGCCAAGGTTTTGATGTCACATGGGTAGTTATAATTTAAGGAAAAAATCTGTTTCTGTTTATCTCTCCTTAAAAAGAGTGGCCCAAGAGACTTTCCAATAAATATTTTTTGACTGTAAATCACACTCTACAATAAATGTGGACCTAAGCTTTCCCCTAAAAGAAAAGTTTTGCCTTGCCATATTGTGGTTTGTACAGAATACAAATAGTGGCCAGAAATTTCAGAGTTTCCTTAAATATTTTCATTGGTAATGGTTTATGCATATCTCTTTTAAATTTCTGCTTGAAACAAATGAATGAATAGGAATTTGGCCAAAAGTATTTGGCTGAGTGGGTGAACATAGAGAACTTTATAATTTCAAGAGCAATCCCAAAGTGTTAAGTAACTATTATATTTTGAACAAGATCTTATTTGGGGAGAAGAAAACCTTATTGAATTGAAGTTAAGTAGATATAAAGTGAATGGCTGATGGCAAGGCTACAGATCTGAGGAAGTCCTTTCCCCTCTCACCTTTCAGTCATTTTAGATGTTTACAGAGGGGAAATACAATCTAATAGAAGAGTATAACTATTATATCAATTAGTAAGAAGATGTGAAATCAGCAAATTTAGTAAACTGTTAATATTAGTGGGGGAGAATTGAGAAAGATGGGTGACCGTCCATCATTTTGAACAACTACACAGGAAATAACTACTAATCATGTGGAAGAAGAGCAGAGCATGAAAGCAGCTTTACACTCTGAGCTAGAGGTATGAATGACCAACAGCTAGAGGCCTGTACCCACAGCCTTCACTGGGAATGGACATAGTGCCCAGGGACAAACCTTGCTAATCTGAAAGAGGCAACAAGAGGGACAAGTGGGTGGGAATCAATAAGTCCTTGTCAAAAATAAGGCTATCTCTACGTTGTTGGAAATGAAAGAGGATCCAGAGAGTCAGGAAAGAGAGACTCTAGGCTGAGATTAGGGATCTGTGAGAACATTCAATCCCTGATAGAAGATGTCTTCCCTAAGACAGGTGGAAGGGAGGATCTGGACCTCCTGGACTTCTCTCCTAGGGAGGTAGGAGGTCTTTGGAGATAAGAGAGTAGCAGAGCCTGGTTGTGGGGTGGCAATTCTAGAGCACTTGAAACAGTTTAGATATTTTAGGTAGTATTGGAAGTCTCCACTGGAGACATCAATAGGCAGTTAAGAATGAATTAATAAGAAAAATACAGGGGCACCTGGGTGGCTGAGATGGTTACGTGTCTGCCTTTGGCTCAGGTGATGATCTTAGGACCGTGGGATCCAGCCTCACTTTGTGCTCCCTGCTCAAAGGGGAGTCGGCTTCTTCCTCTCCCTCTACTCCTCTACTCATTATCTCGTTCTTTCTCTATATGTATTTCTCTCTCTCTCTCTCAAATAAATAAATAAATAAAATCGTAAAAAAAAAAAAAAAAGAAAGAAAGAAAAAGACATAGCCCAATAGGCAAATTGGTAAAAGCTGCCAATATGCATTTCACAAAGCACGAGTGGCAAAAAAAAAAAAAAAATTCATTTGAAAACTACACAAGGTCACTGGTGATCAAGGAAATGAAAGTTAAAACCCCAATGAAATAGTGTTTAAATAAAACTTAAAGTCTGATGATGCCTAGTATCAACAAGGATGTGACGTAGTTTTCTATATCACTGATAGGAATGTAAATTGGTACAACCACTTCAGAAAGCAACTTGAGATTCTTCCAGGAAATTTGAAAATAAATATAACATAAAATGTAAGGATATTACATAGAGGAACTTTTGTATTTTGTCAGCAGTCAAATACTAGCATGTTCCTTGCAGCAGTGTCTATAATAGCAAAACGTGAAACTGCCTTAATGCTCATTAGTTTCATACCTAATGTATATGGAAAGTCTAGCTGGCCCATTTATATTTTGGTGAAAATGCTGTCTACATTATGGAAAATATCAGATCTCAAGTAGATTACTTCCTGAGTTGAAATCAAGAAATACAGAAGTGTAAAAATGTCTGTGAAAAGTGTTGCAATCCAAATTTACAGATGTGAGATATATATTGTCTGTGTGTGCGTGTGTGTGAGCGTGTGTGTGTGTGCATGCCTGTGTATTTAAGCAATTAAATAGCCCTGTAGAAATTGTTTCACATGAAACTTTTGGCTAACACATCTAAAATGCCTGATAATTTTTTGTTATTATTTTGTTTATTTCAATATTATAGTTAGATTTGGGAAATTTAAACTAGTAGAATACTGAAAAAAATGACTATCTATATTTATCTAAATGTCTCTATTTTTTTTAATGTCTCTTTAAAAGCAGAAATCAACATTATACAAACTTTGGATAAGAGATAATAATAGTGTACACGAAATAGAGTACTAAAAGCAAAATTTAAATAGAACTACAAAAGAATATACATAATTTTATGCAGATCCTATATATCTCTGTATATTCTGATTCATTGATTGTGATATTGCTCTAAAAAATACCATTTCTTATTTTTTGTGTGTATACATTTGGTGCCCAAGTAAGATTAATTAATGTTGGATGATTTTGGCCTGCATCCTATGAGGTCAATTTCAAGATGCTTGAGCCAGGAGTGAAAAAGAAAATTGAAAGTTCCATATTTGGGGGTGGGGGTAAACCTGTATTCTGAATGCACCAGTTTGGTATGATAATATATAATAGTTTATCAAACTATAACTATCAAATGATCATTGTAAACTATAAAGTTGTGCAAAAAGAGAGGGGGGAATTAGGAAGCCCTTATACTAGAGAAAGGCAATAAGATTCATAAAGAGCAAATTAAGATAAATTGAGATTTTTGTGGAATAGGAAATTATTATTTAAGACTTAAATTTCCTCTTTTCTATTGTCACCTTGATCTATTCCCAAATTTCCTGTGAAACACTATAATCTGCAACACTAGTATAAAAAGTCTGATCTTTAAAATTAGTGTCCACTAAAGAGAATCAGAGCATTGTAGAGAGCCACTGAGGCCACAGTTAGTATAGGAAAACTCGAGATCATCTTAGAATGGTTTGCTGTTATTGGAAAGCAAGGTTAATTTTTAAAGATGTGTGAAAATGGCTACAAGAACTGGCTTGGCTTGCTGTGGCTTGTCCTGGTCAAACTATGACAACTGGAGCATCAAACCAAACAAAGATTGCTGCCTATTAGTAACACGGAGTAAGTTAAAGAACTTAAGTTTATCATGTTGCCCAAAAGGATAACTAATATAAAAGGTGTTATAAAGTAAAGAAACAACTGATGAGGAATGCCTGGGTGGCTCAGCGGTTGAGTGTCTGCCTTCAGCCCAGGGCGTGGTCCCGGGGTCTGGGATCGAGTCCCAGATCAGGCTCCTTGCAGGGATACTGCTTCTCCTCCTGCCTGTGTCTCTGCCTCTCTCTCTCTCTCTCTCTGTCTCTCATGAATAAATAAATAAAATCTTTAAAATAAAAAGAAAGAAAAAGAAAGAAAGAAAGAAAGAAAGAAAGAAAGAAAGAAAGAAAGAAAGAAAGAAAGAAAAAGAAAGAAAGAAAAGAAAGAAAGAAACAACTGATGAAGAGACAAAGCCTCTTAGGCTTTGCTAACATTGAACTCCAATTAAGAACATGGGAGTTCTGATATTTGAAAACCTTTAATCAAGTGGAAGGTATATTCTCCCTGAATTATGATATAAGTTTAATTGTAACAAGAATTGAGTTTTCTTGAGCACATGAAACTCTTCCTTGCAGAGACAATAATATCAACAGCTATGAGTTTCTCCCAGAGACTCTGGGGCTCAGGAAACCTCTCCCTCACTCCATCCCTTCATCCTTTACGGCCACTGTATTCATAATAAGACATTGTATGTTTGGCTAATTAAAATATGAACTTAAACATGTGTGTATACTGAGGCATATGTATGGGATTTCTTCCAACTAGCTCACGCTCATCCAAAACTTTGCAGAACTTATCTTCTAAGGAGAACAAGATCCTACTTCAACTGTCCATGCTACAGTGTCTCCACCTTCAGAGGAAACCAGGTTACAGCTGAGCCTAGGAATCATGGACCTGAATCCCCCAGCCATGCCTTCTTATCCATTCTTCCTTTACACTCAAGACTGAGCACCACTTCTCTCTTCCTCCTCAGCAGGTAGCTTAAGCAATATCAGAAAGCAAATATTTTGTGAGTCTAAGGAAAGCAAAAGTTTTAAAACCTCTGAGCTCAGAATGCGGCCCTCTGGCCTCTCCCTCATCTTAGAAAACATGGAATGAACTAATTGAACAATCTTGCCCCTAAAGATCCTTCTGGCAGGCACAAATCTATATGATCTTCACCCAATACCCTTAGAATTGTTAAGCCCCCATTTATTCATTCATAAAATTGAGTGCAGGGAAGATAGGAGAATGAATACTCTTTTTTTCATAGATTTTTACTTTTAAGCATTCTCTACACTCAATATGGGCTCAAACCCACAACCCCAAGATCAAGGGTCACATGATCCACTGACTGAGTCAGCCAGGCACCCCAGATAATGAATACATTTTAAAATGAATTTGCATTCAATATGGAAACAGAGTCACAGTTATGTCTCAGTCTGCCAAGGGCATACATTCATGGTTTTCACACTGTCTGAACTGTGAGTAATGATTTCCTTTTGGGGGAACCTTATTAAGATTCAAAATATTAAGTTGATTTTCTATTTTAATATGCATATATGCAATAACAGAATTACAGTTTTAATTGTGTTCAACACACAAAAAATATTCCCAGAAGTACCATCCAGTAGAATTCAAAAAGCCTTTACCTTTAGCTAGAGAAACTGAACTTTTTGGAGTCTGTGCTGAGGAAATTTGGATTCCATGAACAGTCTCCTTCTGCAACAGTCAGAAATAAATTTACTTCTTAAAAGATCTGCCCCTGTGTCCAGAGGATTGATGCTGAACTCTATGCAAAGACCCAAAAGATGTAAGCTTGTTTATGTTATTTTTTTGGAAAATTCTTCAAAAATACTTCCTTTTTAAAAAGACACTTCAGGGATACACAAAACAGTGTAAGCAGAGAAATTTTGAAAGGAGCTAAAGAGTGTAATTATACGAGTATGTTAGGTGGATTAACGCCCCCATGCACGCAAAGAGGTCCACATCCTAATACCCAGAGCGTGTGTATATTACTCCATCTGCTCCAAAGGACCTTGCAGATGTGATTCTGTTAAGGAACTTGAGATGGAAAGATTATCCTGTATTATATGTCCCATTGTAATCATAATTATAAGAAGAAGGTAGCAGAGAGGATGTGAAGACAGAAGAAGAGAGGAGAGAAAGAGAAGGGGGGGCGGAGAAGGAGATTCGCTGTTGGCTTTGAAGATGGAAGAGGGACCATAAAGCAAGAAAATGCAAGATAATGAATTCTCCCCTGGAACCTCCAGAAGGAAACACTTTTGCTGACACCTTGATTTTAAGATTTCTGTCCCGTAAGATTATAAGATAATAAGTTTGTGTTGTTTTAAGTTATTAAGCTTGTTGAAATCTGTTACAGCAGCAATAGAAAACTAATAATGAGTCAAAAGAAAGGGTCCAAGGAAAAGATCATAAACTTCTCATTGTGAATAGTAGAACTGCAATACTGTTTGGGCTTGAGAGTCAGAATGCAAACTTGGTCATCTGTTGTCCACCTCTGACATAGAAAAGACACTCGATACATAATTGTGATATGGAAACTAATGAGTAACATCATGGAAGAAATAACAGAAATAACAGGTAAATTATAGACATGCACGTGGAGTTTAAATAAGGAATACATAAATTCTTGCTTTTCAAAAATTCAGATTCTGTGAAGGAAAATATGGTCAATATATCACCAACTCAAAAAAAAAAAAACCGGTGTCCTCTAGATGTGATGACCTTGTTCAGCGTCTCTTATGACTAAAGGCATGATTGTTTGAAGGCACAGAGAGAAGAAAAAGCAACGTGTTTTTAGCTATTTGTTCCATTTTCCTTTTCTTCAGCTTTGCATAAACCAAACACATTCCACTTAGGAGCTGCACAAATAGTTGAAGGTGGCATG